>NC_073696.1:85795880-86395880 GCF_029784165.1 Wyeomyia smithii | reverse complement strand
ACACATTTCGAGCTGAAGATTACGGAATCGGTTCTTTTCAGAGCTATAGATGCTTGAAGATGAGAGTTATGAGAATTTTCGCAACTACTACTAGTGTAAAATTTTAATGTATTCATGCATCGTTAGTTTTACAGTAACGACCATCAAATAAAAACGGTATACATTTAGTCCTACGTCACCATTTCATACAACCTGTAGGGCTGTATACCTTGTAGTATTTTGATAAAAAGATGTTTTTTTTTGCGAATAAATCAGTTGCATGTAAAAATAAACTGGCACAAAAATAATAATATTTTATAAAGCTTTTATTGCGATTCAGGCCGCTAATTCAACTGGTTTGTGTATCTGAATTTTGAGTATACATTTCTTATTCAACTTCAAAGTCATAACAACCCGAATAAATTGTAAAATGTGAACTTAAAAAATATTTTTTGAGTTGTTATTTGAGAATGATGTGTATCCATGACATTCATTTCTATTTCCGTTTCCACATATCACACAGATTTGGAAACCTTATCGGAAATGTTCTTATCGGAAAATGTTTTTCTGCTACTGCAGCAGTCCACGGATTGTAAGTGACCCAGGATTGTAAGGCTCAACAATGACTATAAATTTCCTAAAGAAAATCCACAGTCATTCAGATAATATGCTTCCGCATGTGAGTTAGAGACGATTCGCAAAGATCTTTTTCAGTACCGGAAGCAAGCCTTCGACGTAATTTTACAGCCGTGCCAACACGCCAGTCGTGTGTGGGAGCTCTTGGCCAGCCGTTGGCTATCGTGTAGTTGTTTCCGACCGGGAGAAAACTTTCTCCATCCGAAAGTTGTATGGCAGCCACCAGAAGCAACGACTTTGGTTTCCGCTATTTTCCACACATTGAATATTTCATGCCGACGACGCTAGACACGAATACGGTTAACGGCGTGCGGTGCAGACGAGAGGAAAACTTTCTCCGTGTGGATTTTGTAATGAAGTTCGGAACAAATGGGTGTATTTTAATAAAACACCAGAACCTTGTATTTTATTGGTTCCGAACGAGCTTGTTTGCTAAGTTGTCTTTAATTGAATAGCGATAGCTCCCAAAATAATTGATTTTGGGACTGATTTATTAGCAATTCGAAGGCACGCACCCCCGGGGTAATATGTGATTCGCTTGAAATGATGTAGAAGAAGCGGTTGGTTGTTTGTTTCTCTCGAATATAAACGAATCATACCAATTTTTGTATGCTCTCAGTAAAAAGTATAATTTAACGACGAACAAAAACGAAAATCAAACTAAAATAAACGTTCATGACTGTACTGTACCCCTTCCTGTGATTCAGTAGGAATAGCGTCAAACGTATCAACGGGTAGAGTGAATATTTCTGTATACACTCCCTTTTCTCACCTGGAATCCAATACGGATTTCCCACCGATAAATGATATCACATTTCTTAGTACTTACGTACCGTTTTTACCAGGAAGAAAAATAAGTAGGTGAGCATTGAAAATTTGCACATTATATTTAGCACTACCTTCAATTCAGGAAAAAGTGACTTAATTGCATAGTATCTTTTGCAAGATTTTAAATATATTATGTTGATAAGTTGTTGTACGGCTGCAGCATTCACTATTTACTATTTGTTAACATGAAAATATTTCTCAGAATAGAACTAAAATCATTGGTTAACGCTTTATTTTATTTCAGGTAGAAGGAAAATTTGCTGCCAAACACCTGAGAGACCAATCTCAGGTAGTTTAGGGTTTGACCCACTAAAAACCCTCCAATCCCTAGCCCATAATACTCCCCGGGACGCCTTCTAGGTGTTGCCTTAGGAAACGGCTTTTTTGCTTTGTGCATCCTCCGGGCTACATCAAGTCTCCTAACTGTCTAACTTATCTGGAGACTAGTAGTTAGCTAACACTGGCGTGTCGGTGATCAATTTGTCGCCTGCTTTGCAACTTTAGGACTATTTGAGAGGCGACTGTCCGCCTTCCAGATGTTCGGGTCTTCTCACATCCTTTGAACTAAGTTATCTGGAGAAGTTTCTGGCCCGCTCATTATCATCATGTCCCTCCGCGCACGTGCAAAAAGAGAACATACGAAGAAGACGGGGACGGATACATCGGAATAAGTCGGGGCCTCCATCTACCGTCGACCATTTCTGCTACCAACTGATCACCGATAATGATCTTTTGGTACCTCGTATGCCCCTTGTATAAAATTGTAATAAGTGCCCAGTTTTAACCTGTCAAACTTGTAAACAAAAGTACGCAGGCAATGATGTACATACAGGTGAGACAAAAGCGGCTTAGTTGGTTTAGTGTGATGCAGAATTCTGTCGCAGTCTCCGTAAGATGTGTGTAGAATGCCTTAGAGCATCTTGCAGCGCATTTGTGAACATTGATGACGTAGAACTCCAAAAATCTAATTAAGTAACACGGCAAACTTAGTATTAGTGCGTATTACTGTTCGGTAGTTGTTTTTTAAATTTAGTTTTGTCTTGTTTCGGTTGAAAATAATTTCCTATGTCGTTGAATTATGCGTCCTTAAAAATAAGGTAAGGGCAAGACACTATTGATATATTTCGAAATATATTCAATATTCAATTAAATTAAGTATGTATCGTTGCATTTTTGGTGCACCTCTCTATTCATATCAAAGCTTGTTGATTCCTCATTATCGTCGGTGTGATGTTAGATTGTTCATAAAAATAAAGTTGTCTAGGCCCCAGGGATTTACTATATTTTTCTCTAATAATACAGGCATCCAACCTTTGCCGCACCTTACAACATATATATCATTGAACTAGGCTTATTGCGGCTACGATTGTTACCAACTAATAACCAACCGCGCCATATTGATATTTTTGAAACTTTTTATGATCTCGAAACGAAAATCGAATCGTCGTCTGACTAACAAATAAATTGAACATCCAAAGTTGAGTTTGATTTAGCCCTGTATTAAAGAACACGGCTAGATTTTTTTTCTGAAAAACTGAGCTGAAACAATCCAATTCAATTATGCTAACAATGAGATCATTTTTGTAAGCCCGTACTATTTTGATGGCGCATAAATTTTAAGCGCCTATGTTCTCAAAATGCACGACAAATTTCATGCGCATATGCTTGAGAGCTACATAACCTACAAAAAACCCCTCTTAATTCCTTATCTTTCTACAATATCACCATCAAATAAAATCGATTGCACGATGATAACCAACACAGGTGAAACATTTCTCCCGCGACGAGAGATTTCCTTATTAAAAAAGTGGCGTGATGTTCTGGTGGCCATTTCTACTCATCGTGACGTAAATCCAACCCAATTATGTTTGTGATGCTCTTACTGCATTCAACGACTCGCAAAATAAACCAAATTCGGCATGTAGATGCTTTTGGGAGCAGAAAATATTCCTATGGTGGTACGACAGGTCTTCTTGGAAAGAGAAGGGTTCTGTCCAAGTAAAACTCATATTTAAAACAATTTTTCCGGAAAACAGCTGAAAATGATCGAAATGATGCCCAAGAGCCAAGAATTGCCCCCAGAGACTATTTTGAATTCTAAGATGGCAACTTATGGTTTCTTAAAAAACAGACCAAAATGGCCGAATACCACCCAACATGAGAATTTCCGGAATCAGAATGATACCCAGAGGCCAGAAATTAAGCCTCCTTGAAATCTAAGATGACGACCCTGCTCTCTGGAAAACATCCCAAAATTATCGAATACCACTCAATATGGATATTTCCTTAAACGAGAACAGAAGCTTACAATTGACTCCAGAGAAGACCGTGTTAATCTCCGACCACGGATTCAGCCTAGCGGGGATGAAATCGGGGTAGTTGGCAATTGCGTGCACCTAGGTTAACTGGTGATTACCGAGAACTACATTTGCAGATAAATTCTTCAAGGTCTTATGGCGGAAAATCGTGCCTTTTATGGACCCCGTAGGACGCACTGCTCGAATAAAATTCGACGCGGAACGAAGTTCACTATCTACAAAACAATGATCATACTGTAGCCCTCTAAGACCACGAAGCTTGGCCCATGCTCGTGAACAACTAAAGCACACTTGCTTTTTGTACGGAAGAAGTGCAGATGGGAGATGGCAGAGGCCACGAATGCTATTATATTCCAAACCAAATTCATTTTCAAAAATTTATTCTCGAATCGCGACTATTTGCCTGATTATGAAAAAAAAAAGTTAAGCGACTTGTCGCATACTACGATGGATGTACGTCAATCGGTTGTAGAAACAGTGAAATAAAAATCGCTGTTTCTACAACAAAATGGCGTTGGTAACATAACTTTATGAGCATGAGCATGAGCATGAGCATGATTGACCGCCCGCGGTTGCTACTCCGTTATTGCCAGATCAGCAGTAATTACACAGAGAACCAATAGATGATGCTTGGGACCAACATGCATCCTCAATGTGTAAAAACTGGTGATCTTAATCTGTTTATTAGGCAATACCAGCGCCGGCCGCATCCGAATGCAGGTCAAAGAAGGAGTTTGTATAGGAAAATGTTGACGTGATCCTCGCTTTATGGAAGCCGAGAACACCTCTGCACTTCCACGAGAAATCACTGGGATGTTGGAGAAAGGGCAAGGTATACAGCAGGGTTCGTTTTGGTAAACGATGCGCTGATTTCGAGCGTCGGGTTCTTTACAACAAGTGTAGCGCCAACAAGTTCATTACATCCGCCACGATATTCATAATGCGATTCGAACTTATTCAGTTTGAAAATGTAACACCGCAACAATAAATCGTACGCAAGGATACTGGATCTTTGACCGAATCGAGACAACTTCAAATGATCGGATATCTCCTCGTAAGGTGATCCTCTTTATACCGAAAGCTATTGCGCGTTGTTGATCTATCTGAGATAAAACGGCCTCATGAAAGGAATAAACGCGGAGTCTCTAGAGGTTCGGTCAACCGTATATTTTCTATCTAACAGATCGACAAACGACGTCTCTCGTGTTCACTTCGTCTGGTCTAAAATAGTAGGAGGGCGGTATTGAAGACACGACCGCATGACGTTGACCGTATTCTTATATTCCATTAAAACAAATAGTAGAGGGAATCGCAACGCTTCTTATACAAAACTTCGAGGCACCAAAAGGTGCCAGTCGCCGATTATTCTTGTTTACTGGTTAGTCCGTCCAGAATTCCAGCCATTTTAGTGTTTTGCAGTAGCCATGTACTACTAACAGCCACCAGCATTACCGGTGAAACCGGCACGAGATGACCGGTACTCTTTTGTCTTTCCTCCTTTCAGCTGCTAACATCTAGCGTCCGTATGTAATCGGTACGGTTTAGTAATGAAACTGATGGGGTGAAATGTTAGAAAGGTACCTTTTTTATCAAGGCTTCGTCAGTTAGTTAGAAAGAAGGAGTGACTAAGTAGAGAATGAAATGACAAGGAAAGTAAATTTTCCTTGAAAGCTGCGCCGACCGCTGTCGTAGAATTAACACCAACAAAAAGATGCATATTTGCAAGGTTTTTCCCGCTAGCAGCAGCATTTTGTAATACAGAAAATGCAATTAGTTACAAAATTTCGAGGCACCAAAAGGTGCCAGTTGCCGATTATATTCTTATTTTCTGGTTAGTCCGTCCAGAATTCCAACCATTTTAATATTCTGCAGTAGCCATGTACTACTAACAGCCACCAGCATTACCGGTGAAACCGGCACGAGATGACCGGTACTCTTTTGTCTTTCCTCCTCTCAGCTGCTAACACCTAGCGTCCGTATGTAATCGGTACGGTTTAGTAATGAAACTGATGGGGTGAAATGTTCGAAAGGTACCTTTTAGTACCAGTTAGTTAGAAAGAAGGAGTGGCTAAGTAGATGATGAAACGACAAGGAACGCACATAAGCATCGGAAACAGAAAGTAACAATAACATCAAAGTCTGATCGATTGTATCCGTTAGTGTCGACTGTGCTTGGGAAGAGAGGTAGTGATTGGCTGTGCGGTATGATTTAGACAATCGAATTTAATTACCAATTTTTCAATAATGTATCTCGAACAATAGTTTGTTTTTGTTACATAAATTTAACCGTAAAAGAATTTCTGATCGATTGATGTCAAAACCTCGAAAACCTGATTATAAATGACTGAAAAATGAGCGCTTAAAACCTGACCACTTTTCGCTGGTTTTCCCTGGTTGAATTACTAGATTTTCGAATTCAGGTGCCTAACTTTGATATAGACGTTAGTCAACGTCAAAAACGATCCCGCGAAAAACACACCTGAAACACGGAATATAACAATGATGCGCGCTTATTACGGAAACGAACCATGAGTATCTTTCTTGCCAAACACCGCGATCCTCTGCGTACGACGCGCGCGAAGTAGCCTTTACCACTTGTAGCAACCAGCTATTTGTTAATCCCGAGTACACGTTGGCCAACGCGATTCTTTGAAAGGTATACATCGCGTTTTCGTTAGTCACGATATTTATCGACCGAACGAAATCTGCGGTGAGACATGAAGAAGCATCTGGGTATACCCCGTGAAATCACTTCATTTCGAAAACGTTCATATGAGCAAAACTCTCCCGAACCGGAAACGCGGTTTACACCGAAGCATTACGCACGACCGCTATTTTCCCTTCTACCGACGCAGACGCTCGGGGACACGACATTTCGATGCGAATTTTACCTATTAAATAGAAAAATTGGCAAAGTTTCATGCATACAAAGCCTTAATAATCTAAAAACGCAGTTATCCATATTGGCCAATATATAGTCTTAAGTTCATTAACAAAATGCCGAACTAGTCATAATTGTAACATAGTATATAAAACATCTGCCCAAAAGCTAGAAAAATCGAAAAAGTGAAGCATAAGGTTTTGGCTATCATCACTGCACCATAGTCCGACAATGACATTGGTAAATAGTGTGCAGTTTATAGAAAACCCTGCTTTTTAAATTGCAGTTCCAGGTCTATTTTCGTACAAGAATAAAGATCTTTCGTGATCTTTCCCATATTTTCTATTACATTATAGAAAAGTTATTGGTACCCATCTTTAACATCGACAACCGCCTCCCATCGATAACATCGCTAAATTTCTAGTGTCAACGACAACCATCGATATTTCGCAGGTGGCACAAAGCATGTGAACCACCTCCTGCACCTGAAAATCATCATATAGGAAAATTATCAACTGCTTCACCACAGTCAAACAGACTTAAGAAAAACTTAGAGGTAAACAAAAAGTATCCCTGCTCCCGTGACCCCGCACTGTTACCAAAGCCAGATAGGTCCTATTGAAAACGTCAAAAGCCATCAGTAATTTCTCGATAATATCGATAAAAACTCGGAAACAACCGATGCCATCGTCAACGACTCCGCTCGATATTTCCCATCACTATCTGAAACAATCTTAGAACGAAACGCGATGCTCACTATATGAACGTAGCCCATTGTCAGTGCGAACGAGCCACTAGCCAAATGCACGAAAACAAGCGTTCAATAAACTCGTTTCCACATCAACTTCATTCGCGCCAATACTTATACCACCGCCGAGTAACCATCGCACCGGCTTCATCACATGTACACACAAGCAAATAAATCTTGCCTCTCTACACTCCACCGTTATAAATGCACTAAATTGTATTATCTAATGTGGTACTTATCTGAGCATTCCAAGCAGTCCATTATGATTGCTTTCCTTGCCCGCATTATGATAACATCGACGTGCCCCGGTCTCCAAAAGCTATCGTTCATAACGCAGTGCTAACCAGCGCGATGCTTGCACTCACACCAACACAACACTGCTGGCTTTTCATTTTTTAAGCATAAATGAAATCTAACACTTTCATACTAAGGACACTGAAACTTTACTTTTTTCATGTAGAAAAATCACTGAAGAACACTTATTTTTTTACTTTTCAGCAAATTTGTCAACAGAAATCACTTGCAAAACAATAACTTGTAGGAGCAGCTCCAGTGCACGTATAAATAATGTAGCCGTGCTGCCAGTCCTCTCAATGGCGTTGGTAACATAACTTTAGTTGATAAACCTTTTTCCACAAATCATACGTTCGGCAATGTTTTGTGATTATATTAATGCATCATATACAGATCAGATTGTTGAAATTCGTCCTAACACTCAATATACAAACGTTTTTGGAAAAAGCTTCGTACTGAAAATTTTACTCGCTGTCGCATACGTCAGTCTGGAAGATTACGGCAGTATAGCGGTTATCAGGAGGTTCTGATAGTATTTCCAGTTTCAACAGCAGTTTTGCGAAATTGGTCATGAAAACCGCTAAAAGAATGCAATACGACTTAAATTGTTACTTGGGTAATGGCTATGCTGATAGGCATCATGCCGAACAGGACGCAGACACTGTACGAAACGCACTCGCAACCTTCAGGCATTTCCAATTTACCACGATAACTGATAGTACCCACTGCTTTGGACCAGACTGGGCCTCCATATATGGATGAAACCACGCTGTCAAGAATATTACGCTTGATGCGCGGCCATCAACTTGACCTCCTCGATCGACTCGCCGTAGACCTCTAGCGTTATGTTGTCTGCAAAGCCGACGATCACAACTCCTACAGTAAACTTGAGTTCCAACACCTCGTCATACATGACATTCCACAACATTGTGGAATTTGTGGCCGCAGGGCACAGTTCTACCAGAGCGGCACAACCAATGAGCTAGGTACCGGCTTTATAGTGTTGGGCAGAATGCAGAATCGTTTAATCAAGTGGCAGGCGATCAGCGACAGGTTGTGTTTGTTGAGAATAAAAGGCCGGTTCTACAACTACACTATCCTCAATGCGCACTGCCCTCACGAAGGTAGACCCAATATAGGAGAAGAAGCGTTCTACGCACAGCTGGAGAAACTCTACGATAGCTGCTCGCGTAGAGAACTCAAGATTTTTTCTCCGGAAACATGAACGCTCATATCGGTAGGGAAGATATATACAAGTCGGTGATCGCCCCGCGCGGCCTGCACACCGTGACAAACGACAGCGGCCAGTGATGCGTCAACTTCTCTGCTTCCCGAGGACTGGCAGTCCGAAGTTCCTTCTTCCTCGAAAGGACATCCACAAAACCGCTTAGAGATCACCTGACCAACGTACAGCAAACCAAATTGGCCAAGTTCTCATCGACGACCAGTTCTTCTCAGACATTACAAACGTACCACCAATCACGGTACGGATATTGGCCCGGACCACTACCTAGTACCTAGTTGCGGTATCTGTGCGCGCATAGCTATCGACCATATACAACGCGACGTCGCCGAACCTCGTTGCTCAAAATCTATCAGCTCCGGGACCTCCAGACTGCGGAGGAATGCGCGCAACAGCTCAAAGCGGTACTACCCACGGTGGAGGGGCATGGCACTTGAGGACGGCTGGTGCTGCATTCGCACAACTATCGGAGAGACCACAACGGCGATACTAGGAGTGGAAGTAGCGAGTGGCAGGAACAACTGGTATGACAGGGAGTGTGAGGCAGCGGTGAATGAGAAGAACTGGATCTGGGCAATATATCTGGGCAGGCCAACGAGAGAGAACGAGGCCAATTACAAACTGGTACGGAACGATATGACCACGATTCTCAGACGAAAGGAGCGCCATCAAGAGGATCGTGAACATGAGGAGCTTGAGCAACTATACCGTGCCAGTGATACGCGAAAGTTTTATGAGAAGCTAAGCCAGTCTCGCAGAGGCTATGTGCCGCAAGCCGACATGTGCAATGACGCGGATGGGAACCTTCTCACGGATGCCAGTGGAAGAAATACTGCGATGGACACCTGAATGGCGATTCAGTAAACAGAAGCGGAGCAGAACCTGATTTAAGAGTACCCGCTGCAAATGACTCTGATACCAGCCCCTGATGTTCATGAAGTTCTTTGTGAGATCGGGAAGCTGGATGGGTCATTTACATGATATGGGGGGAGGAAAAACTGCCAGACGAGTGGATGGATGGAGTCTTCTGCCCCATCTACAAGAAGGGCGACAAGCTGGAGTGCCGCAAGTACCGCGGTATCTCGCTTATCAATGTCGCCTACAAAATACGCATACAGATCCTGTTACATCATCTATCACCTTCAACTAGGAGGTTCGTGGGTCAGTACCAAGCGGGCTTCATGGGAGCCTGTGCCACCACGGACCAGATCTTCTGAATCCGACAGAACTTACAGAAATGTCACGAGTACAGTACATCACATCTTCATCGATTTCACGGCGGCCTATGATACAGCCAATCGAGAAAAGCTATGGCAGATCATGCACGGCAACGGATTTACCGATAAACTGGACTCGACTGATCAAGGCCACTGTGGTGCAAGTGATGTGTTACGTGCGTGTTTCGAGGATACACTCGAGCCCCTTTGAATTGCGCAAAGGGTTAAGACAAGGTGATGGACTTTTCTGTTTGCTGTTTAACAGCCCTTGAGGGTGTGATCCGGAGGGCGGGAATCGATACGAGGGACACGATTTTCACAAGGTCTGTTCAGCTTCTGAGCTTGGCGGATGACTTTGACGACAGATTAATGCGTCAAAAACGCAATCAAGGAGAGCAAGAGGCTCCAAGGAAAACAACATCCGCCTCCCAAATCAAGTCTCTGTAGACGGCGATGAGTTTGATGTGGTCGACAAGTTCGTGTATTCAGGGTCAGCGGTAACTGCCGACAATAACACCAGCAAAGAGATCCAGAGACACATCCTGGTTGGAAATTTTGGTCGGAATCCGAGATCATACTGTCATAAAATCATGAAATCATAAAGTCATAAAGTCATAAAGTCATAAACTCATAAACTCATAAAGTTATAAAGTCATAATGTCATAAAATCATAAAGTCAAAGTCATAAAATCATCAAGTTATAAAGTCACAAAGCCATAAAGTCAAAAAATCATAAAGTCATAAGGTCATAAAGTCATAAAGTCATAAAGTCACAAAGTCATAAAGTCATAAAGTCATGAAGTAATGAAGTCATAAAGTCATAAATTCATAAAGCCATAAAGTCATAAAGTCATAAAGTCATAAAGTCGTGAAGACATAAAGACATAAAGTCATAAAGTCATAAAGTCATAAAGTCATAAAGTCATCAAGTCATAAAGTCATAAAGTCATTATGAAGTCGTAAGGTTATAAAGCCATGAAATCATAACAGTCATAGAGTTATAAAGTCAAAAAGCCATATAGTTGTAAAGTCATATTATGAGTTATAAAGTCATAAAGTCATAAAGTCATAAATGTTAAGCGGTGCTTGACCAATAAATAGTTAATGGGTTCAATGATGGCAATTTCGGTCACGGGTTTCTTTAAAACACGTTTTATTATGTCAAAGCCAACGTTTCAAGGATATATTTCCTCGTCCTCAGGGCAACTACGATTAACAGTTTACAATTTACATAAATTAGTCACACGAATTAAGTTATTACATACACAACTTACAAACAAAACAAACAAGTTCTCGTCAAAATATGGTGCATTGGTGTAAAATTGCTTTAGGTTAACTGCACTACACTATGGATATAAATTATACAGAATATTAATTGGTTTGTGACTTTTCAAAATTAAAAAAAAAAAAAAAAAAAAAAAAACGCAAACGGATGAGCTACACTTACACAGTATCTTCCAACACACATCACACACGATTAAAGCCGTCGGGAAATGTTGCGTCAAAACGGGGAGAAATAATGTTGCAAGACAGAGATAGAGAGTGCTAGAGACTGTAGTAGTCTGCATCAACATGTGAGAGATCGCAGCGTGCCGGAGTAAGCGATGCTTAAGTTGTTCGTGTCCGTTCTATAATTTATTGCGGATCTGTCACATGCGATGTAACACATTTCTAACACCTGTAATGCTTGAATCCTGTCATCCGAAGTTAAAATTCTAGTGTTGGCTATATTGAAACTGTGATTCTCTTCTATCGCATGCTTCATCAACGCCGTCTTTTTAAACTCATCTTCCCTTCCCTCCCTCTCAGTGCTAGAATCTCTATACTGTTCGTAGCGTTTCATGAGAGAGCGGTGCGCGGCAAGACGGTTCTTCAGTTGCTGTGTAGTCATACCAATGTATGAGCTATCGCAGTCTGCACACGGGATACGGTATATAACGTTTCTTTTTGAAAGATGCGAAGAAGAGTCTTTGAGTTTCGTGAAAAGTAGTCTGTTGGTTTTGACGCATTTGAAACTCAGACTGATATTTTCATGGTTCTTTTTAATGCTGCGTGCAAGTGCGGGTGTGAGGCCGTCAACATGGTGCAAAGATCGATATACTTTTGGTTCCGAGTTTACTTCCTCAACAACGTTATTCGTGCTTTGGTTGATAAATCTGTTGATTAACCGATTTATCAGTGAGCTCGGATAGTTGTTGGTAAGCAAGTACTCGCGTACTATGCCACATTATTTCTCCCCGTTTTGACGCAACATTTCCCGACGGCTTTAATCGTGTGTGATGTGTGTTGGAAGATACTGTGTAAGTGTAGCTCATCCGTTTGCGTTTTTTTTTTTTTTTAAATTTTGAAAAGTCACAAACCAATTAATATTCTGTATAATTTATATCCATAGTGTAGTGCAGTTAACCTAAAGCAATTTTACACCAATGCACCATATTTTGACGAGAACTTGTTTGTTTTGTTTGTAAGTTGTGTATGTAATAACTTAATTCGTGTGACTAATTTATGTAAATTGTAAACTGTTAATCGTAGTTGCCCTGAGGACGAGGAAATATATCCTTGAAACGTTGGCTTTGACATAATAAAACGTGTTTTAAAGAAACCCGTGACCGAAATTGCCATCATTGAACCCATAAAGTCATAAAGTCATAAAGTCATAAAGTCATAAAGTCATAAAGTCATAAAGTCATAAAGTCATAAAGTCATAAAGTCATAAAGCCATAAAGTCATAAAGTCATAAAGTCATAAAGTCATAAAGACATAAAGTCATAAAGTCATAAAGTCATAAAGTTATAAAGTCATAAAGTTATAAAGTCATGAAGTCATAATATCACAAAGTCCTAAAGTCATAAAAGTCATAAAGTCATAGAGTCATGAAATTATAAAGTCATAAAATCTTGAAATCATAATATCACAAAGTCCTAAAGTCATAAAAGTCATAAAGCCATAAAATCATAAAATCATAAAATCACAAAATCATGAAGTAATAATGTCACAAAGCCATAAAGTTATAAAGTCGTAAGGTTATAAAGCCATGAAATCATAACAGGCATAGAGTTATAAAGTCAAAAAGCCATATAGTCGTAAAGTCATATTATGAGTAATAAAGTCATAAAGTCATAAGGTCCTAAAGCCATAAAGGCATAAAGTCATAAAATCATTAAGTCGTATAGTCATAAAGTCATAAGGTTATAAAGTCATAAAGTCACAGAGTCATAAAATCACACGGTTATTTGGTCATAAAGTCATAAAGTAATAGATTCATGAAGTCTTAAAGTCAAAGCAAAGCAAAGCCTTGGTGCTACATTCCGTATCGGAACTCGACCTTCTGTTTATTGTACACAGACTTCGCAGCCAATTGTTGAATGTACAGGACAATTGCGGGGCTAGCGCTACGACCCTACTGACACTAACAGTCTCTCCCGAGCCGAGACTCGAACCTATGACGACTGGCTTGCTAGGTCAGCATCGTACCTCGAGACCAGCTGGGAGAGTGAAATTCATAAAGTCTTAAAGGCATAAAGTGATAAATTCATAAAGTCATAAATTAGGTAATTAAGTCGTGAATTCATGAAGCCATAACATCATAATCTTAGGGTCGTAAAATCGTAGAATAATAAATTCGTAACAGTATTATAATCCAGGAAAAATATATTGTTAAATTTTATTTACGTTTAAAAGTGAAAGCTTTATTTACAATCGAAAGGACAAGTTCGTGTATTCAGGGTCAGCGGTAACTGCCGACAATATCACCAGCAAAGAGATCCAGAGACACATCCTGGTTGGAAATTTTGGTCGGAATCCGAGATCATACTGTCATAAAATCATGAAATCATAAAGTCATAAAGTCATAAACTCATAAAGTTATAAAGTCATAATGTCATAAAATCATAAAGTCAAAGTCATAAAGTCATCAAGTCATCAAGTTATAAAGTCATGAAGCCATAAAGTCAAAAAGTCATAAAGTCATAAGGTCATAAAGTCATAAAGTCATAAAGTCATAAAGTCACAAAGTCATAAAGTCATAAAGTCATGAAGTCATACAGTCATAAAGTCATAAAGTCATAAAGTCATAAAGTCATAAAGTCATAAAGTCATAAAGTCATAAAGTCATAAAGTCATAAAGTCATAAAGTCATAAAGTCATAAAGACATAAAGACATAAAGTCATAAAGTCATAAAGTCATAAAGTCATAGAGTCATAAGGTCATAAAGCCATAAAGTCATAAAGTCATAAAGCCATAAAGTCATAAAGTTATAAATTCATAAAGTCATAAAGTCATAAAGTCATGACGTCATAAAGACATAAAGTCATAAAGTCATAAAGTTATAAAGTCATGAAGTCATAATATCACAAAGTCCTAAAGTCATAAAGTCATAGAGTCATGAAATTATAAAGTCATGAAATCTTGAAATCATAATATCACAAAGTCCTAAAGTCATAAAAGTCATAAAGCCATAAAATCATAAAATCATAAAATCACAAAATCATAAAGTTATAATGTCACAAAGCCATAAAGTCATACAGTTATGAAGTCGTAAGGTTATAAAGCCATGAAATCATAACAGTCATAGAGTTATAAAGTCAAAAAGCCATATAGTCGTAAAGTCATATTATGAGTTATAAAGTCATAAAGTCATAAAGTCCTAAAGCCATAAAGGCATAAAGTCATAAAATCATTAAGTCGTATAGTCATAAAGTCATAAGGTTATAAAGTCATAAAGTCACAGAGTCATAAAATCACACGGTTATTTGGTCATAAAGTCATAAAGTAATAGATTCATGAAGTCTTAAAGTCAAAGCAAAGCAAAGCCTTGGTGCTACATTCCGTATCGGAACTCGACCTTCTGTTTATTGTACACAGACTTTGCAGCCAACTGTTGAGTGTACAGGACAATTGCGGGGCTAGCGCTACGACCCTACTGACACTAACAGTCTCTCCCGAGCCGAGACTCGAACCTATGACGACTGGCTTGCTAGGTCAGCATCGTACCTCGAGACCAGCTGGGAGAGTGAGATTCATAAAGTCTTAAAGGCATAAAGTGATAAATTCATAAAGTCATAAATTAGGTAATTAAGTCGTGAATTCATGAAGCCATAACATCATAGTCTTAGGGTCGTAAAATCGTAGAATAATAAATTCGTAACAGTATTATAATCCAGGAAAAATATATTGTTAAATTTTATTTACGTTTAAAAGTGGAAGCTTTATTTACAATCGAAAGGACAAGTTCGTGTATTCAGGGTCAGCGGTAACTGCCGACAATATCACCAGCAAAGAGATCCAGAGACACATCCTGGTTGGAAATTTTGGTCGGAATCCGAGATCATACTGTCATAAAATCATGAAATCATAAAGTCATAAAGTCATAAACTCATAAAGTTATAAAGTCATAATGTCATAAAATCATAAAGTCAAAGTCATAAAGTCATCAAGTCATCAAGTTATAAAGTCATGAAGCCATAAAGTCAAAAAGTCATAAAGTCATAAGGTCATAAAGTCATAAAGTCATAAAGTCATAAAGTCACAAAGTCATAAAGTCATAAAGTCATGAAGTCATACAGTCATAAAGTCATAAAGTCATAAAGTCATAAAGTCATAAAGTCATAAAGTCATAAAGTCATAAAGTCATAAAGTCATAAAGTCATAAAGTCATAAAGTCATAAAGTCATAAAGACATAAAGACATAAAGTCATAAAGTCATAGAGTCATAAGGTCATAAAGCCATAAAGTCATAAAGTCATAAAGCCATAAAGTCATAAAGTTATAAATTCATAAAGTCATGACGTCATAAAGACATAAAGTCATAAAGTCATAAAGTTATAAAGTCATGAAGTCATAATATCACAAAGTCCTAAAGTCATAAAGTCATAGAGTCATGAAATTATAAAGTCATAAAATCTTGAAATCATAATATCACAAAGTCCTAAAGTCATAAAAGTCATAAAGCCATAAAATCATAAAATCATAAAATCACAAAATCATAAAGTTATAATGTCACAAAGCCATAAAGTCATACAGTTATGAAGTCGTAAGGTTATAAAGCCATGAAATCATAACAGTCATAGAGTTATAAAGTCAAAAAGCCATATAGTCGTAAAGTCATATTATGAGTTATAAAGTCATAAAGTCATAAAGTCCTAAAGCCATAAAGGCATAAAGTCATAAAATCATTAAGTCGTATAGTCATAAAGTCATAAGGTTATAAAGTCATAAAGTCACAGAGTCATAAAATCACACGGTTATTTGGTCATAAAGTAATAGATTCATGAAGTCTTAAAGTCAAAGCAAAGCAAAGCCTTGGTGCTACATTCCGTATCGGAACTCGACCTTCTGTTTATTGTACACAGACTTTGCAGCCAATTGTTGAGTGTACAGGACAATTGCGGGGCTAGCGCTACGACCCTACTGACACTAACAGTCTCTCCCGAGCCGAGACTCGAACCTATGACGACTGGCTTGCTAGGTCAGCATCGTACCTCGAGACCAGCTGGGAGAGTGAAATTCATAAAGTCTTAAAGGCATAAAGTGATAAATTCATAAAGTCATAAATTAAGTAATTAAGTCGTGAATTCATGAAGCCATAACATCATAGTCTTAGGGTCGTAAAATCGTAGAATAATAAATTCGTAACAGTATTATAATCCAGGAAAAATATATTTTTAAATTTTATTTACGTTTAAAAGTGTAAGCTTTATTTACAATCGAAAGGCAAATGCAATTCTTAGACTTAATCAATCATTTTAACGACCACAAAGAAACCTCTGGAAGTAATTTAAAAACTTATTTTCCTTGAGAATATAATCAGCGAAAAAAAAATGCATATTCAAGTTCGAACAGCATCACGCGCAGCGTGCTTGAAACGTATCACCCGTTCTTGTTAGATAACAACCGGGGAAAATTGGATGCTAAACATTCCAACTAAAAACTACTTCCCAGCGCTGCATACATATGCTAAACTTTGGTCGGAATCCGAGATCACGTTTCCGCTCTGCTTTGCATTGAAACTATTCGTCTCTACTGGCAAATGTTTACTGCGTGTTAACCGCGTTTGTCTGGAACGAATTCTCGAAACTTCACCATCCTATACATTCCAAAGGTCGTATTTATTGAATATAGAATAATTTTAGAAGAGCAGTCAAACGCTTTGGACGCCCATCCACCACAAGGACATATTAACATAATTTATGCACGGACATTGATTTCAGTCAAAAGTATAGCAAACAAATGGGAAAAGCCGAAATTCGAAACACTATGTACTGTTTGGGGGGAGAACACCCAAAGCGTTTTGTCCTACTATATTTGGAATAAGCAACGAATCTGATAAAAATAATTGAACTGTACAGCTACTGATACATAAATTATGTTATGAAGTTTTTCTGCAGTGAATGTCACCTTCAAATTATGTGATGCTTTCAGACGTGAAATTTTACGTTAAAGTTTATCTTTTCCGAAGTTGTTGGTAAACTTTGCAACACAATACTCTTCGGGACAGAAAAGTATGCTCTTCTCTCGGAGGGTAACTTGTGCGGGGGGCTATGGGAAGCACCAATCAATTGTTTACCTACGGAAAGAGCGCATTCATTTCTACCAAATGTATTCGGTGTCGTTCTAGCCGACAAATGTAGGTTACGTGTTTTTTTCCTCTTTTCAACATCAGAACGCATGTTGGTATCTTTTCTAATCGTAATCAATTTACTGTATGGGTATAAGTTTTTCCCTTCGTTTGCTTTCGCAGTGACCTGTATAGGTAGGTTATATTAGTTTTATTGGAAAAGTTTGATTGGAAGAGGATTTCTATGTATCATTGGGATAGTAACTGAACTCGAGCGTATAATAGGTTTTGATAGTTATTTAGGTTTTGGTCGTTATTTGGCAGCGGTTGTTTAAATTATAGTGATTCAAAGATACGAAAAAGCTTAGCGGAATTACCTTAATTAATGTTTTCAAATCATGTAGCAGAAATATTCGGTTACCTATAAAGAAAAAAAAAATATAATAAATTTTTTTGTGGTGTCATTTTTTGGCACGAAGCCAAACTTATGTTGATAAACCTAAACTGATTATAGCACAAGATCGGAGCAAATTGAAACAAATAGCACAAACTGTAAATAAATTCATCTTTGATTGTGCAAAATAAATGCTAAGAAAACCCTCACCATACAATTTTTAATTCGCATTCGCTGCTAACTTGGAGCAGCCAGCAGTTTCCGGTTGGCGTAGTTTTTGCGCAAATAAAAATGAATGAAATGAATGAATGAATGAATGAAATTAAGCTTCTTCGCTGCCCATGAAGAATGCATACTTGAGAAATGACTTTCTCACGACACAAAAAAAGACGACACTGTACCGTCTTGAAACAAAAGAACGAAAGAAAGAGGCGAAAATATTAAGGTAAAATTGTTTCTGGCTTTTATTTGCATAATTTGACACACCATCTGTGACGGAGGTCGACTGCTTTCTCTGTCTCTCTCTGTGAGCAACTGAAAGAGATTAATGACTGACGAGTATCCTTTTGGCTGGGTGTAACGAAACAGAGCAGTCGAAGCAACGTGTAAAATTGTGGTTGACGATTAAACTTCACTCCAACACCCAAAACCTCGGCGTTCCGGTGATCCAAGGGCCACACGTAATTGGTTTACAGAAGACTTGAACTGCTAGCTTAGATTTTAACTTTTAATGAAGTTCGGTAAAGTTTGTCAAAGCTAATAGGATAAAATGGTGGATCATAAGTCACCCTGTGATGTGATGTGCCCGTCAGGATGACGACTGGAGCGCGGAAAATTGCCTGGCAGTGCTGTCATTCGGCATGCTGAAATCTTATACCAGCTGAGCGCAATTTGATCGTATGACAAGTTGGTGCTGGGTTGAAACGTAGGAAACCGAGTTTCTGTCTGGGGAAAGAAAACGCTCCGGTGAATCGCGGCGCTGCCTGGCTTATAAGGGGTCCGAACCATAAATAGCTTAACTCTGTGAAAGTGACTTTTTATGCTGCTATGTTATTCAGTGACCTTTTAGCATATTTAGACTTTGCAAAGAGTTTTAAAGCCCGCGGGAAATCGTAAAGATGCTATCATTGATTATAATGATAAAGTTTGTTCCGACAAATTTTAGCTATTTGAGATTCAGACAATTTCTAATATAAAATTCAGAAGAGGATTTTGCCATTCATTCGATCACACAAAGGTACAATGAAGATCTAGCCTGACTTGGCAAGCTGCCATTAAAGCCGAGATGTCCTCAAGTGGCATGAGAAATCCTACTAATAACAATACATCAACCAGCATCATGTAATATCACATAATTTTAAAATTTTTCTAAAAGAAAAACCTATTTTGGACTTCAACATTAAAGTAATCTGTTTTAGACTTTAACTGAGAACATGTCGGCTTTTGCCGAGGGCGTTTTAGTTGTTACCCTCCATGCGGCAATGATGCAATCAGCGATGCCTTGCCTGTCAGATCGAAGATCACCAACCGTGAGCTGCACCACTATCTTCCGCTGTCAGAAGAGTCGTTTTAATGGACGTGCAAATTACACAATTGAATAATCGCAAATCAAATTTTTTCCAAGACGTGGATAATGTAGGACTAATCCCAAGGGAGGCTAGCAGTTTTGTCGGGTTCCATTTAGGCCTTTGTTTCAGGATGTGTGCGTGCCAGTGTGTCGTAAAACAACGACGAAAAAGTAACTTAGCGAAAAAGTTATTCGATTGGTCATCTAATCAAGATTAATGGAAACACAACAACTCCAAGCAAGTTGGCACTTGTTACACAGAGAAGAAGAAGAAAGAAACAAAATAAAAGACACTCACAGCTTGTGTTGGGTTGTGAAGTTGCGGTATGTGTTTTTCTGCAGACGATGATAACAAAAATGAATACAGCTTTGTGGATTGTCAGTGGCACATAAATTGCACTGTCGTCTCATCCTGTCGTAGACTTTCACGCGTGCCCAACCACCATTGGAATGGCATACAAAACACATTCATCTTCTTCAGGAGCGGCGCTATTCCAGCGTCATACATTCAGATAATGTTCACCGCAACCGGAAACCCGATACCCGACCCATACTCACCTATCGTATAAGTATGTCCGTCGATCTGGAACGTGGCACTTTTGCACTTCTTGAACACTCTCATCCCGGCACTCTGGGAGGGAAATGCAAATCCGCCACCAGTTCCGCTGGTTGAAGCAGCTCGGGTTGCACTTCGTCCTGCCAGGGTCGGCACCGGAATTCCTCGGACGCTCCCTGTTGATGTTGAGGTGGTTCGCGGTAAAACCTCTGATTGCTGGTGGATGCCCGTCAGAACCGTTGAATCGAGTGGCACTTTACTGGCATCCGAAGCAGCACCTTTGTCGCTCGATGCTAAAGCGACCGGTCCCGAAACGGATTCCTTAGCTGGCGATGTCGATGATAAGTTATTATTTTTCAATGATTGATTGACTTGGTTTGCCATTTTCCTTTACCGTGCCGTTTCTTCCGTAACGCAATGATATTACAAAAACTTCAGCTAAATGTTTGCGCTGATTTCACCACACGCTTTCGCTGTTATCACCGAGAGGCGACGAGGGTAGACTTTAACTTACTCGCTTGTTTACTTTGTCACTGTATCTTGGGTATTGATTTTTCCATGATAGGCCAAACTATGTACTTCATACACTAAAGGAGAATATATTATACTGCGGTGTAACTTCAGGGATTCCTTTTCGGTTTCACGAATCAGCATAACTTTTTTTCCCGTTCTGGATTTTCCACCTTTTATCCAGCTCGAGCGTTCTCACGGTAACTTTCAGTAGCAAATTTTATGGTGGGTAATTTTTCACTTCCACGGAGCTGATTTTTATGCTAATATTGTTATGCTGCTATAACAGATCGATTGCCGACCGGAAGTATCCGTTAAATTGAGAAAATTGATGTTTGGAAAATCTATGGCCGTTAACAAGAGGGATGAGTGGGATAGAGATGTGCGAGTATGGGAAGGGGAGACTGAGGGAAAAATAACGAACCTATTACGGTTGATGGTTTTATCGTTTGAAAAAAAAAACTCAGACTATCGGTGCTTGTATTCTAGAGCCTTTTGCATATTTTTTATTCCTATAAGAATGGCAAGTAGCTTCTGTATTCGCTTTTGCTATGGTTTGTTGAACGCATCTAATTTCGAAAAGCGGCTTAGATACTTATCAACAGTTTGCAGCCAACAGAGGAATAAAATAGGTTTATATGGGTTTGCAGATTTCGGGGCCTTAGCTGGTTTCGCAATCCGTACCTAGAAGGCCCTGTTTGCAGTTATCCGCCTCAGCACTTATTAGTCTCATCAGTTTTGTTGGGTAACCATGTCCGAGCATAACCCACCATAACTCATTCCTCTCAACTGAATCGTACGCTGTCCTGAAGTTTATAAACAAATAACGATTCGGCGGGTTAAAATCTCGAAGTTTATCAAGCATTTGTCGCAAGGTGAACATTTGCACCGTAGTGGAGTCCCTCTTGAAAACCTCATTGGTTTGCTTGCAACGGCCACATTCTGTGTAATATAATGCGGAAGAGCATATTAAAATACAGGTCGGATTCGATTATCCGGGGACTCGATTATCCGGAACTCGATAATCCGGAACTTAAGACACGATCTCCCGAATAATCATTTTTCTGATAGTTTTCAATTTTTATATAGAAACTTCACCTTTTCTATCTCTTCTAGGATATTTATTACGATTTCTTTAAGATATTTATTACTATTTCTATCTCTTTCGGCATGTTTGGGACCATGTCAGAGGAAAGTAAAACCAAACCGTGCCTAATTATTTTTTTTTGTTTTTAAGACTTTACTTCTTTTTCCCATAAAAATAATTTCTGGCTACGTCGCTGCATTAAAAAGAAACAATTATATTCGGTTCGTTGATTGCGAATTCGAATATTTTTTTGTGATTCGAGAAACACTCCATAAAGGATACTGAAACATATAAATAAAAGTATACTGTCTACATCATCTAGTTGAGTAACAGAATGAGCATTATTTCTATCAAACTGAGCCTACACACCTTGCAGAGTTTCTGCAAATAACTAAAACTGAAATTGTCTATGATAGTACTACTCACTCGCATCTTGTTTGAAAATGCGTTGCGGGACCAAATTTTACCCCATATCTTTTGACCAAAAAATTATGTCAATAATACTAGTGATTTTTTTGAGATTTGTTATAGCCCCAGAACATCATTTTTCAACATATGGTTTGAAAAATAGTAACTATTTAAATCTCTCCCCAAAAAATGATTCCGAAACCTGCAACTTAGGAAGCACCTGCTGTGAAAATTCCATTAAATTCGATGCAACACCTGGTATTTCGGGATTTTCTGCTTTGCAGTCTCAGTGAAGGATCTAAACGAATAGGTTCTTCACATCCGACGTTTCGACCGTTGGTTACGGGCTTTTTCCAAAGAAATTCTAAAATAGATGTTTTTTTTACAATATTCTGGAATAATTGTGGTGTATCGTTCACTTACAAAGGTATCGTTTTTTTGTTTAGCGCATGAGCTTTGCTGGTTATTTGTATAATAAGAATTAATAAAGGGTATTTTAAGCTAGAGAGAAAGGGGGATTATTGTTTCAACTGTTAGTTATTTGTGGTGTTTTCACTATGTGTTTTCATTGTTGAAAAGCTCAACCTTGAATTGAAAGATAGTGTTATTTACAGTATTTTGTGGGACATTTCGACTTTCTAAAAAAGGGTTTTCAAGTTGCCCAAACGTAATTTATGAAAAAAAATACTTTTTTAAGCTACAATTCCACTCTTTTGCTTATTTTGCAGTTCGATTCCCACATTTTTCCATATTTTTTTATGCTGGGTTATTTTTGAGTATTGTGCATAGTTTTGTTGTGCATCACATTCAGTTGTTTGACTCACAGAGCACATTCGCAAAACAACCATCGCAAACAAGAGAACTTTCTCCGTATTTTTCAGATAAAACCCTCCAAAACACACGCAAAAAATCTTTAAGTCAGGAACTGAAATTTTTACTGCAAAACGGGATTCATGACGAAAATTTACATGAAATACTACAAGGTATACAGCCCTAGGGGTTGTATGAAATGGTGACGTAGGACGAAATGTATATATTATATGCTGCGATAAACTGTTCATAGGCAACACTACCGTTTATATTTGATGGTCGTTATTGTAAAACTAACGATGCATGAATACATGAAAATTTTACACTAGTAGTAGTTTTAAAAATTCTCATAACCCTTATCTTCAAGCATTTATAGTTCTAATAAGAACCGATTTCATAATCTTCAGCTCGAAATGTGTGCTATAGAACGCTGATGATCGCACCACCACCGCACAGTGGTCGGAAAAGGCAATTTGACGAACTTAATTCATTTGTGCTTAAACGGTTGATGTTAGCCAAAGACAATGTTCAAAAGAATTTTTCACGAAAATATGAGGGAAATGTTGATAAGAAATTTTTTTGATCATGGCCTACTATCATAGAAATAAAAAATTTAACTTTTGATACAGCGAAGAAATATAAATAGATTCTTCAATGAAGTTGTAGAACTTTTCAAAATATGAAACTATGCCGAAAATATTAAATTTATATGACGTCTATTTATTGAAATACAAAGCATTGTCGCTGTCAACCCCCTCGAATTTAGTTTTTCTAGCAAAGCTTTTTAAACATTGTTTTTTCAAGAACATAATGTTCTGGACAAATATAAATTACATAAAAACACAGGTTTCTTTCGAAGACAGCATGTTGCTACAATCGCTCTATGCTAAGTTAGAGCGTTTTTTCATTAATTAATTTCCCTGTTTTAAATGCATATAGGGGAGAAAGAGGCAGACCGGTGCACATCACCAAATACATTATTTTAAAGCTTAGACCTTGTACTATAAGTAGTTAAACTTTGATACTTGACAATTTATAAATGAATGAGTAGAGTGATGTTTCAGGTATGTATGTTTCTGAGGTATTGTATACAAAAATGCACCAACTACCTGATTAATGAACGATAATTTGTGAATTTATGAAACAGATAACTCGCAATACTTTCAAAATTAGTGAGAAAACTTCTTGGGTATATTTAGTTGTTGATAGGTGCATCCATCGATCATTCAACGTGAGTAAAATGCAAAGTTTAACTAGCTTATAGTACAAGGCCTAAGCTTTAAAAAAAGAATTTGATGATGTGCACCGGTTTGTCATAGAAATTAAATATCTTTGGCAAAGTTCCATATTTTAAAAAGTTCTACAACTTTGTTGAAGGAACTATTTATGTATCTTCGCTGTATCAAAAGTAAATTTTTTTATTTGTATGTTAGTAGGCCATGATCAAAAAATTTTCTTATCAACATTTCCTTTATATTTTTGTGAACAATTCTTCTGAACATTGTCTTTGGCTAACATCAATCGTTTAAGCACAAATGAATTAAGTTCGTCAAATTGTCTTTTCCGACCACTGTGCACCGGTAGTATTGAATATTTTGTTGGCCGCGCATAAAATTTGCACTCCGCTGTGCCCTCCAATAGCTGTGCCAGCAAAATATCCTGCAGCGTACGATGGTAACTGTTGCTGCCGCATGAAAAATAAAGGTAACATGCTACGCACTGCCTGAAAGTTGACCCGTATGCAGCTCTCGTTTCTTAATGTCGCGTACCTCTAACAGCTATACTCCACTCGCTATCGTGTGACAAACTAGGCTGAAGCTGAATTTTCTACACGCAGTCTTTTGTATCGACTTTAGCGTACATTTTTGCTAAGAGGGCGTGACCACGCAGTTTCGTCAAAGACAAACGGAACAAAACATTTTGTTGAGTCAAAATATGCAGGCAGTGGAATTTATTCCGTCCATGTTATAATTGTCCGTGCTCGGGAAGCAAGCCAATAGCGAGGGAAATGTATGGGAAAGCTTGACCTTGGAACTTTTCACCTTTTTTCACCATTAAGCAGTAAAGCAACAATGTTAAACATTATATCAAACAATTGTTACACATTTTATCTATCCACCGACATATAAATGACTAAGATGCATTAAGTCGTTCGCTTGCTATAATCGTTAGAAATCTGACGCAACATTTGCCAGTTTCATTTTCAATTTCACAAAATGTAATCTAGTATGGAAAATAAAGACGTAGTCCTACGTCAAAAAAAATCCTTATTATCTTATTATCTTTGAACTCCGCCTGTTACAGTTCTCCTTAGTTTAGTCTATCCTTTACAAATAGACTTGAATTATTGAGTACTGTAGCAGAGGGTCCAAAACCCCTGGAAAGGAGGATGGTTCTAGCAGCTCTTAACCGTGACTGTTACGTAAAATCCAATGGTTAAACCCCTAAGCTAAGGTGTTATGCGACCCGTGCCGATAAATGAAATGGGTTGAGGAGGGGGGGGGGGTGTCGTTTAACAAATACTCAGCCGCTAACGGAGCCTGTGGAGCACCAGGGCACCCTTCACTGTAATTAGCCCTTACTGCATCACGTGTAGGGTTTGCAATCCCGGGAACGATTTCCCGGGAATTAGCTTTTCCCGGGATTCCCGGATCCCGGGAACAGCAATATTGATTCCCGGGATCCCGGGATTCCCGAGTTCCGCGAAAAATTTTGTAAGATTCGCTATAGTTTCTTATGCAATATTGCAATAAAATTAGATACGTCAAACTAGTGCGACCTGAAATAAATCATTTAATAAAACTCAAAGTCAGTATAGAATTTCAGCGTAAAAATCATCTTTGCATGTTAATAAGTAAGCATTCAAATGCTTTAAGACTGACTAATTTTGAGTCGTATTGAACTGATTATTTTGTATTCTCTCGTTTCCTTCCGGTCTGTCTCAGTCACAGAAAACCACCGAACGGCGAAATAACGAAATAACGTAGTTAATTAACCAAAATTCTTCCTCGGAATCTTACGTTCAAATCAATAATGATATAAACTCCAAAAGGGTTTGAAATGTCAATGAAACCTAGATTTGAGACACAGTGAATAGGTTTGCTACCGCTCAAGTAAACAGTAAATATTTACTGTAGTGTAAAAATATTTTGCCCAAAAAATCCGTACCAAATATAGCAAATACTTTCCGCGTTCAATGCCTGTCTAAAGCAGGTATTAGACGAAGCAAATATTTGCTATTTTTCAATACAAATTTTATTTTGTGCAAATAAAAATCGTACCAAAAATAGCAAATATTTGCGTCGTCTAATACCTGCTTAACACTCAGTTTTCTTTTCAACAAACTGAAAGAATTGGAAGTTTTCAATTCAAGTGTAGCAAAAGCTGTAGTCGGTGATTTGAAAGTATTCTAGGAATCGAACATCAGCGGTGATTCAGCAGACTTGAGCAAAGTTTCACAAAAGGAAATATTTTTGAGCTTAACGGAAAATTGTCAGCGGATTTGAAGCGATTGTTTGACGACATCAAGACCGTTAATGCTCCTCTTCTGCAACATATGCTACAAAAATCGATCACGAATTTTTTGAATTTCATTTGTTTTTTTTTTGTTTTTCATGCGAATTGAAAATGAAATTTTGAACAATTTTTTGTTATCTTTTACTGATGAACTTAATTTAAAACCTTATTTTGCTGAAAAAATGTCCTTTCCAGGTTCCCGGGAATTCCCGGGAAATGCGATTTTTCACTCCCGTTTCCCGGGAAATCGAATCCCGGGAATATTGCAAACCCTAATCACGCGGGTCGCTGATGCAGTGAACCCTTATTAAGCGACTCGTGGAAATTTTATGAACGACAAAACTTCACAAAATTCGGCCACCGGCAGCCTTCCTTTGCCGGTACCCATGGACTTAACGGAGAGCACCGAGCGGAACTAAGGAGATGGAGTATGAAGGGGGATTTCAACCTCGACAGCGAATCGCTGGACGGGGGACCCTCTGCTTCATCCTTAATCCTACGTTCTCCACAAAGGAATGACGAGAGTCAAATTAACTTACTTCCCGGTCCAGAGACAAGGCCCGAAGACGAAGGGAAACCCAAATCGTCGGCACTCCTTTTCAAGCGACTTTCTAATGCGCAAAGACGGCGAGTGAGCAAAAATCTGCGCTCCGGTCTCTCGTACGAAGAAGCCAGGAAGCTGACCCTTCTTCCAGAGCAGCTGCTCAAAAAAATCAAGTCGCCATCAAGCGACAGCGGTCGGATGACTTGGTGTCCCCAAACACCAGTGCCACAGCCAACGCGAACGATCGGGCGAGAATCTTCCCGTAGGTTAATGAACAGCTCTACTTATGGCTGTTCATCAACCTACGGCAAGAATCTTGCCTGATCGCTCGCGTTGGCATTCAGCATGTTTCAGGCCTAACATGTGCAACATATACGACGGTGTGTGATTTTTCTTCGATTTAACGAGTGATTTTACAACGGCTGTGAACAAATTGAGAAAGGAATAATATTTCGTCTCTTGTGGTTACGAGAGTTCGTGATATAGACTGCAGTATCCATATTGGATGGCTATAAAGGTGTAATAAATTTAACAAAAACTTGATTGCTGCTCCAGTTGATGCAGCCCCCTAATACTGGCAAATAGTCTTCAGCTTCACAAGTACAACCTGCACACCAATTTAATTGAAAAGGGATTATAAAAAGCAGAACTTATTGCGGTGAATGACTTGGCTCTGCAAACTTACACCACAATGGTTTATGGTGGATACCTTTTAATCTTTTCGATCATGATAAAATCAGATCCTTGGATCAAATGTGAATTTTGATAAAAACCTTTATTACAAGCAGATCAATATTCCTCAGCCTAGAAAATTGTACTCTGATTGCAAAACTTATTTAAAATCCCCAAATTTTATAGATTTTCAAGCGATGGCTTTAATAGGCTCTAAATATGCTTTCAATTATAATTTTTCGAGGTGAAATCATTTCTGGGATTCACATATTTAATTCACATGCTGGGTAGTTGCCCAGAAATTTCCTGTGCGTGGCATTGTGGATAAAACATAACTTTTGAAGAGATAAATTACCGCCACGTGCCTAGCTAGTCAGCGTAGTAAACCTTCCCCGCGGCGTCAGTACAGAACGGTACAGTAACACTACAAGTGAGCAACCTCTGATCCCTCCCAAAATGGACAACGGCATATTGTGAATTCCCCAGCCGACACATTGGTCCGACCATAAGTTGGCACGACACCGTGCACATGATTACGTAATAAATTATTCACATGCTCGTTTCTTTTCAGCATACCTTCGGTACCACTTCCAACGAATGAATTCAACATATTTTCACAAAGCGCTTCACTCGCAGCTGGAAACTAGTCTGCCTCAGTGCCATATAGTTTTCAGGGGGCTAAAGAAAATTTAGCATCTGGGATTGTCCGTAAAACAGGGAGGCTTCAGTGTGTAGAAGGAGCTAAGAGATTGCTGCCGGAGGGTCGATAGTAAACGAAACGTTATTCGTCTTGAAATGTACCATCCACCAGCCGGCGGGAAAAGTTTTCCTGGCAATGCCACACTACACTTACCAAAGTTAGTAAGTTTTGAGTGCAAAACGAAGTGAGCGCAGCTATGCTGCAGTACAGTAGAATTCCAGAGGGATTTGCTTTCAAGCTTCAAAAGTATGTATGTGCTTTCGCTGAAGTACAAACGTGTATATAGAGGCAGTTGTATACGAAACTTTTTTGTCGCGCAATGAAACTGAAAGCACTTTTGAGCATAATTAATATTTAAAGAGAATATAGTGTGCCTTTGAGCCTTATTTGGCAAAATTATGATTCAGGGATTTTTGCGACGCCCGTGCTGGTGAACGACCAACGATGTTGGTGCGAAAAAAAGTGTCATTCACATTTCAATGGTTTTGAAGAGTATTGATGCAACAACTCAATGATGAATGATTAAATTATACACAATCGTCGAGCACTGAACGTAGAAAGATTCACTGCAAAATACATAAAACAAAATATGAGCAGACCGGATGGTGTCCTGTCATTATCGTGTCCTGCCCAGATCTCTATCGGTGTCGCCAACGGCATCCGTTCTATGACATTCACGAATCGCAAAATCATCAGAGCAAATAAAAAACAAAAATACATTTCAATCCAGTTATACAATAAACGCGTGGTTTCCTCACAAAACATGCTAATAAAATTGAAATTCGAAAAAAAAAGCAGTAAAGAAAAAAGACCGGATTAATTATAGTACCAAGACTCAGAAACTCAAAAACTTAGAAACATGCTTCGAAATAAAGAACTCTGCTTAACAGTATGTTAACATAAAATACAAACCGTTTTTTTCTAACAATCAGGGAGAAATATTGAACTCGAAGAAAACTGGGAATAAATACAAAGCGCTTTGATAAAAAACTGAAAGTATCAGGCCGTTGACAGTCAGTTTTTAAATTTTTTCTTAGAAGAGGGAATGTTTGTAACGGTTAGTTTTTAAAATTCATGAAGACTTTGTGTTGTATGTTTCTGTCACAAATGGTGACATTACAACACTAATATATATTAATATATTCCTAGATAAACATTTCAAAAGGTCCTATCTGCTTTTATCGTTTTTCCGGAGCGTCTTTTCATTTTGGTAATGGTTCAGCTTTAGTGACTCTCCCAAGCGTGGTTTTTGTTCAGAAGGCAAGAGTGATCCCTCCGCTATTGACTTGTACAAATAACGTGTCATAAAAGGTGTTTAATGAGCTGTGGTGATTGAATAAAAGTCATCGATCAAAAAATCAATCGAAGCAGATAGAACCTTTTGAAATGATTCTCTAGATTTGTAAACTTCATTACATTAATGGTTTGTGATTGCATTCGCAGTTAAGGGAATGTAATCCTGAAACAATCAAAACTTTCTTGTCAAACAATAAAAAATTGAATCAAATGAAACTTTGAAGAGCTTTCCTACTGGTTCTAAAGTGAGCTTATTGTTTTATGGGACAGACAGACAGACAGACAGACAGACAGACAGACAGACAGACAGACAGACAGACAGACAGACAGACAGACAGACAGACAGACAGACAGACAGACAGACAGACAGACAGACAGACAGACAGACAGACAGACAGACAGACAGACAGACAGACAGACAGACAGACAGACAGACAGACAGACAGACAGACAGACAGACAGACAGACAGACAGACAGACAGACAGACAGACAGACAGACAGACAGACAGACAGACAGACAGACAGACAGACAGACAGACAGACAGACAGACAGACAGACAGACAGACAGACAGACAGACAGACAGACAGACAGACAGACAGACAGACAGACAGACAGACAGACAGACAGACAGACAGACAGACAGACAGACAGACAGACAGACAGACAGACAGACAGACAGACAGACAGACAGACAGACAGACAGACAGACAGACAGACAGACAGACAGACAGACAGACAGACAGACAGACAGACAGACAGACAGACAGACAGACAGACAGACAGACAGACAGACAGACAGACAGACAGACAGACAGACAGACAGACAGACAGACAGACAGACAGACAGACAGACAGACAGACAGACAGACAGACAGACAGACAGACAGACAGACAGACAGACAGACAGACAGACAGACAGACAGACAGACAGACAGACAGACAGACAGACAGACAGACAGACAGACAGACAGACAGACAGACAGACAGACAGACAGACAGACAGACAGACAGACAGACAGACAGACAGACAGACAGACAGACAGACAGACAGACAGACAGACAGACAGACAGACAGACAGACAGACAGACAGACAGACAGACAGACAGACAGACAGACAGACAGACAGACAGACAGACAGACAGACAGACAGACAGACAGACAGACAGACAGACAGACAGACAGACAGACAGACAGACAGACAGACAGACAGACAGACAGACAGACAGACAGACAGACAGACAGACAGACAGACAGACAGACAGACAGACAGACAGACAGACAGACAGACAGACAGACAGACAGACAGACAGACAGACAGACAGACAGACAGACAGACAGACAGACAGACAGACAGACAGACAGACAGACAGACAGACAGACAGACAGACAGACAGACAGACAGACAGACAGACAGACAGACAGACAGACAGACAGACAGACAGACAGACAGACAGACAGACAGACAGACAGACAGACAGACAGACAGACAGACAGACAGACAGACAGACAGACAGACAGACAGACAGACAGACAGACAGACAGACAGACAGACAGACAGACAGACAGACAGACAGACAGACAGACTTTCGTTTAAAGTTGTGACTAGATGTTTTATTTTACAGTAGATAATTGTTGCAACTCCCCCTCTGACAACATCAATTCTGTCAAACTTATGAACTAGATAATTTGGGTTCCGTTTGAGTTAATATTAATTGCTCAAGAATTTGGTAGCATTATTATTCAAAATCATGGCTGAGTTTCAAATTTATAAAAATTTCATGAATAAATTTCATACCTTCTTAAACAGCATCTTAATCGAGTCATAGTTACTCAAAACGGACATTAACTGCAACATTGATTGGTGTAGGTAGTCTTCTCAGGAGTATGACTACCCTAATTACAACAGGGTAACTTTTCGCATCAATCACGCTGTTTGCTTATTTGCCGTTTGAATTTGAATTATTACCTGAAAGGTCACTAGCATATGACAGCGTGGTGATGGCTTCAACTGCAATGATTGCCAGGAGCGAATCGCGATGGAATTAAATTTTCGTCACCTGGTACACCAGCAGGCTCTTCTTGCTGACTTAGTGAAAAAGCATAGCGAAGCAATACACAAATCGACGTCGACATTGCAGAAAATTGGAATCGTTCAAGAGGCACTCGAACGACAAGAAACTCTATTCGATGAACTAAAACAGGAGCTTTCGTCTGTTAAAAAAGTGAACTCTCCTACAAAAGTAGTGAGACAAATCAATAACCACGTGACGACACTTTTCGACGATGCTATAACTTCCGCTAAAGTTAACATGACTGAGTCGCTTGGGATACTTAGTAACTCGATTACAAATAAGCTGACCAGTCATATTGATGAAATAACTAATAAAGTCGACGAACAGCTTGAAGCTGTTAATGAAAATTTGATCGATGTGGCCACTTCTAAGACTCAATGTAGTGTTCCTGAAATCTTGGAAGAATTTCGAATAATTGGCAGCAGAATTTCTGAGTACACGCCAAGAATGATGCCCATCGAAAACAGCATTGGCTATCCAAGTGTGGCAGAGGAAATAACTATGGCCGGCCAGCCTTCAAATGATCTTCCAAACAGTGGATGGCGTTTCCTTGGCTCGAGAAAAGTTTGGAAACAGGACTGGACAGCGTACGATACAAAATTACACCGTATTATGCAGCAGCAAAAACAAGCTGACAAAGCAAGAAAACGGAGGGCCAGAAGACGAAATAATTACAACAGAAAAAACAACCCTAGGCATAACCATATCATTCACAACAACAACAACGATAATAACAACAACTCTGTCAATAACAATAGAAATAACTACAACAGCAATTACTACAATAATAATAACAATTCCAACAACAACCGCAACAATAAGAACTACTTCAACAATCAGAACCAGAATCGCAACCTCAACTTTAACAGAAATCTCGATAATAACCATCAAAGTACCAATCGAAACAACTACAACTTCAACACCAATAGTAACCGTAGATATACCAACCACAACCGTCACGTCAACAACAGTTTTTGGAATAATAACAATAGCCCCAACTATAACATGGCCAACAGGCAACAGAATAACGTCACCAACTCCTACAATAATCAACAACACACCAACTCTAATCGTTTCCATGCAAATCAACTGTTACCACCTGACAGAGTGCTTCTTGCAGCAGCGAAAGACCGATTCTCCAGACCTCAATCTAACTTCATTCCTACGATTCAATTTCAAAGAGGCGAAACTCTTAACCCATACCCGGCGAACGACGAGTTTTCACTTTCTCAACCCCAGATGATCAGCGATCCTGCACACCTTCCTACTTCACAATGCATTGCGTGCTCATCTAGGCACTCGTGTCTTCAACGCAATTGACTCACTCATCAGAGGACCGTTGCTGGTGATAATTTTGTTCAACCTAGAGATGTAGGAAATGACGCGACCTGCTCCGCTCTGGTAAACACTTCTGTTAATAATGACTCTCATTCTTTAGCTTCTACACTCGAACACCCCACCACTACCGAGATCTCTGTATATTGCCAAAATTTTAACCGCATGCGAGGCGCTCACAAAATTAACGAAATTCAAAAAAATGTACTATCCTGTTCATTTTCTGTTATTTTAGCAACCGAAACCAGCTGGGATGAGGGTGTTCGCAGCGAAGAAATCTTCGGTTGCCGATATAATGTCTATAGAAATGACCGTAACTATCAATTATCTGAAATGAAATCCGGTGGTGGTGTGTTGATTGCGGTGTCAGTAGACTTTAATTCAGCGCTTATCGACACCATTCAGTTTAAAGAGTTCGAACATGTTTGGGTGAAAGCAGAACTAGCAGGAGAGACACACGTATTTGTCTCTGTCTATTTCCCTCCAAATAATGCGCGGAATGAAATCTTTGAAAAGTTTCTTCATGTTGTTGAAAATATTGCATCTAAGCTGTTACCTGAAGTAAAACTCCACATATACGGTGATTTCAACCAACGCAACATTGATTTTATTCCGGACATCGATAACCATAGCATTTTACTTCCTATTATTGGCGAAAATGAAACGCTGCAACTTCTTTTTGATAAAACCTCTAGTCTTGGTCTTAATCAAATAAATCATGTGAAAAATGGACAAAATTGTTATCTAGATTTGTTAATGTCCAACATTAGTGAAGACTTTTGTGTGACGAATTCATTACAACCATTATGGAAGAGCGAAGTTTATCATACAGCTATAGAGTTTACTTTATTTGTGCATGTGAATAAAAGACCTGACGAATATGAATTCGAAGATGTTTTTGACTTTCAGTCAGCAAACTATGATGAATTAAAACATAAACTAAATAGTATCAACTGGCAAGATGTATTGTTTGAAGACGGAAACGTCGATTCGGCTATAGAAAATTTTTATAACATATTATCTGATTTATTTATTAGCGAAATACCATTGAAAAGAATAAGACGTCATGGCAATTCCAAATACCCAGTCTGGTACAATAGGCAAATTAAAAACTTAAAAAACAAAAAACAAAAAGCACATAAAAAATACAAAACTCATAAAAATCGTGATGCTTTAACAACTTATCTTAACATTTGCGGCGAATTAAACGATGCCATTAGTAACGCGTTTGAAGAGTTCACATTTTCCTTCAAAAATGCAACTGCATGACAAAGTTGAAGAGAACCCGGCATACATCTCTGATCTATTTGCTGATTTTTTTCAAAAAAATTATACAACTTTCTCCGAATCTGATCGTGACTATACATTCTTCACCAACTTTCCTGAGTTTCCCAACTATTTCAATATTGAACATGTCAGCGCACGCGAAATTGAAGATATTTTAAAAGCTCTGGATGCGTCTAAAGGTCCGGGACCAGACGGAATTCCGCCAGCATTCATGAAACATTTAGCTAAAGAGCTAACTTCCCCACTGTTCTTGATTTTCAATATGTCGCTGGAATCCGGTTGCTTCCCGAAATTCTGGAAAAACTCATATCTAGTGCCTGTGTTCAAATCTGGTAAAAAACCGACATTAGCAACTATCGAGGCATAGCCATTCTTTTCTGTATACCTAAGCTTTTTGAAGCAATAATAAACAAAAAGTTATTCCACCAAATAAAAAATAGAATTACCCCAACGCAACACGGTTTTTTCAAAGGGCGCTCAACAACTACTAACTTACTCGAGTTTATTAACTTCTCTTTGAACGCAATGGATAAAGGTAATTATGTTGAAACCTTATATACTGACTTCAGTAAAGCTTTCGATCGCATTGATATACCCCTGCTTCTCTTCAAGTTACGAAAAATTGGAATTCATCCACAATTACTCAAATGAATTGAATCGTATTTGACAGATCGTCAACAAACAGTCAAATTTAAAGGTAGAATATCGAAACCTATTCAGGTAACCTCAGGAGTTCCTCAAGGCTCTCACTTGGGCCCTCTACTATTTATATTATTTGTAAACGACATTTCCTTTATTCTAAAACATGTAAAAATTCTTATTTATGCCGACGATATTAAACTTTTCATTGAAATTAAAAACGCTGATGATGTAAATATTTTTCGTAACGAGATAAAATATTTTTACATTTGGTGTAAAAAAAGCCTTCTTCAGCTAAACGTTAAAAAATGTAGTTCGATGGCTTTTGGCAGAAAAAGAAACATGCCAAGCAATATGATTTCCTTAGGAGATCAGGTAGTAGAGAAAAGGGAACGAGTTAGGGACCTAGGAGTCATTCTCGACTCAAAATTAACATTCACTGATCACTACAATACAATTGTTAATAAGGCTAGTAACATGCTCAGTTTTATAAAACGTTTCTGCTATAATTTCCAAGATCCATACACAATAAAAACACTTTATAATTCCTATGTCAGGTCACTTTTAGAATACTGTAGCATTGTATGGTCTCCGTTTTCTGCAACACATGTAAACATGCACTTCGTAATCTACGATGGACGTCATTTCCCCTACCATCATATGACGAACGCTGCAGACTTATTGACATCCAATCATTAAAAGCCCGTCGTGAATTCGCAATGATGTCATTTGTTAACGATATCGTATCTCAACGTGTCGATTCACCCGAAATATTATCAAAACTCAATCTTTATGTACCTTCTAGAAATTTACGAACTCGGACTTTGTTTTCTTTAAATCATCAACGAAACAATTATGCTAAATACGGGCCAATTAATCAAATTATGTTAGTGTATAACCAACACTGTGAAGCAATTGACTTTTCTATGTCGAGAACTAAATTGAAACAATATTTCAATTCAACGCGCAATTTAAATCGATAGAAAACATTCATTGTAATAATCCGTCAAGTGAAGAAATTATTATTCAATTATGTATAAACACTTTTTTTTGCTCCCACTAGTATAAATAGCATATAGCATGTAAGTTAGTTTTAAACATATGTAGTCTACTTTTGTTTGACGAAATAAATAAATAAATAAATAAATTTATTTATTTATATAATATTATTTTCAGACACACTAGCTAGAGAAAAAGCTAATGATTCCTGATCAGTATTGAATGTCGTTTGGTTACCAACATGAATACCCACATGAATTGGCAACAGACTGTTTTAAATACCTACGTTATCTGAATACAATAATTTTTAACCTAACAGTACAATCAAAGAAATTAGATTTGTGTTTTCCCCAACAATTTACACATTTGAAACTAATATTAAAGTAAAGTAAAAGTAAGTAAAGTAGTGATCTATTTCACGGGAGAGAAAAAAAAATTACTTCACGAAATTTTTTAAAAAGATTACGTGTTAAAAGTGGAAAATTTTCCCTTATCTCTCGATAATCCTCGAGCTGTTGGTAAAATGCGACCGTACTGCAAGACAGCTCGAGTCGTACGCTGACAGACAGTTATTTCTACGGATTAAATGGTACTGATATGTTTTTGGAAGTATCAACATAAGTCTACATTTTGCCTTTCTCCTAGAAAGGTATAGCAATCACTTGCAAAACCGAAGATATAAAAGTGCTCCAAAGAGCCGAATAGCATATATCACTCGACTCAGTTCGACGAGCTGAGCATTTTCTGTCTGTGTGTGCGTGTGTGTGTGTGTGTTTGTGTATGTGAATATTTTTATTCTCACACACTATTCTCAAAGATGGCTGGACCGATTTTCAAGTAAAATAAATACAAATGAAAGGTCTAATTGCCCCATAGACCCAATCAAATTTCATTGTAATCGGATTTTTAGTTTAGAGGTTATGTATCAAAATGTAAAAATCACGAAACATCATTATCTCATACATCTTATAAAGATTGATCATGTGGTTCAAAAGTTTGGAAAGAAACGTGTTCTGGAGACTGTTCAATTTCACTCATGTTTCTCAGAGATGGTTGAACCGATTTTCATAAAATCAGTGTCAAATGGAAGGTCTAGTTGCCTCATAAGACCCTATTGATTTGTTTTGCAATCGGACCATTACTTTGCCTGTAACGTTTAAGAATGTGAAATCCAGCTATGAAAAGAAACAAATCCCGAAGAATACTTGAACACACTCACTTTTCTCAGAGATGGCTAAACCGATTCTCACAAAATTAGTGTCAAATAAAAGGTCTAGCTGCCTCATAACACCCTATTGAATTTCATGGTAACCGGGCTGTAACTTTGTCTGTAATGTATCAAAATGTGAAAATCACATTCATTATCTCAGAAACTACACAGCCGATTTGAACAATATTGATAATAAATTAACGGGCTAGTTAAGCGTTAACTCATGAATTATAATTGGACACTTGGATTCAAAGTTTGGCTGCCCTATACGTTTTCATTTCATTTGATTATAATTGAACTTAAGCAACCGTTATGCGTTGAATTTTCAAAACAACGAATGTCTATTATCTCAAAGATTACACGACTTATTTGAACATAACTAGTGTCTCTCAAACTTACAAATAACAAACTTCATAACAATGTTATATGTGGTTCAAAAGTTATGGAAAGAAAAGAAATTCAAAGACTACTTTAAACTATACCTGCTCTGATCAATATATGTATATATAAATAGCAATCTTATGCAGAAACCTGCCGAAGAAAACCACTGCCGTTCGCTACCCTACCTTAATTGGATTTAAGCGTTCATGTAAATCTATTTTTACAAATAATAAGTTTGAATGCGAAAGGCTGGGTCTGACCGCTAGGTGGATTAATTTAGGTTTTTCTGGTGGAAATCAGAAGCATTGAAAGGTAGCAAGGGAAAAGTTTATCCATTGGGCTGAAACTTTCCGGGTTTACTTATCCGTATAAAAATAATAGCTCAAAGGTCGCTATTTTAGATCGTCATAATCAGCGCATAAGAACTTTTAAATGTGTGACGATAATTTAAACACTCTTTTGGTAGTGAAATTATCACTTTTCCTTCGGTGAGAATGGTGAAATCTTCTACATTGTTTGATGATGCTGTTCACAACGTAAAACGGGTCGAAAAAAAATCATGAATTAATAACTTCTCGCGTCAAATTCGCGCTCACAGTAAATCAAATTAGGTCGCGTGACACGTTACACCATACTTCCCATTGTTGCCGATACTTCTTTGTCCAAGTCATTCCTTCACCACCCGTCGAAACGGAAGGAAGCACCCGGAGAGGCCAGACCCTCCGGTGGATGCTGGCATGTCTGGTCTGGTGGGCGAGTTGACAGCCAGAAGTGTACGGGGGAAGATTGGAATAAATTTGAATTTTATGGCCTGTTAATGGAAAACCACTCAGCGGCACTGCAGAGGCCGTTATTTGTTGTTGAATTATTTCGTCCTTCCCTGGTGCTGCCGGTTCTAAAATGGAGAAACCGACGCCGAAACCGCGTTATCGCCCCCCCATTCCGTATGTCAAAATCTCCGTGGGAGTCTAAGCTGGCTCAGTGTTTCGACTCGCAGCTGATAGCTGCTATCAGGGGCAGTAAGGGGTGGATGGGCGGGAGGAACTCCCATTCCAACCGAGCTGCTAACCACCGACACCGACCACCATCGACAATAGGCGACCAACTGAGACCGCAAAGACCGAGCTTATTGTTTCCGTCTGCGGGGCTGGAGCTGTCATCTTTTCTGATAGATTACTCGTCTCCTGGTTTGTGTTTCCCGATGGCTGTTTTTGCAGCAGGACCTGCATGTATTTTGCCAAGGACTTTCTCATCTTCTGAGAGCCGCTTGGCATCTTTAGGCTCCTCTTAGTTTTAGGTCAAATTTAGCTGCAATGATGTGATGTGCTGTTGCTGCTGCTAGGTTTACGTTGGCCGTCTGGAAGAACACAGTCTGTTTTCGTTTTGAGTGATCACAAAGCTACCAGATGATGATGGAGTGCTTAAATGTAATGACACTTTGTAACAACATCCGCGTTAATTAGCGATGTTTAGTTTAGATTTTGATAAACTAAAATGGTATAGAACTGTCCATCGATTTCTGCTGGCTATATCATGATTTATACACGCAAAAGTTTGAATTCAATTATTGTGCTCTTCAATTGACACAACTAAAGTAACAACGAACGAGTATTTCGGTTTCACAGATGTTTTTTTGCCTCCTACAAAATCCAAGGAAATCCCCAAAAACCACACTTTACTTGGATGTTAACAGCCGACAGGAATAACCGTCAAAACAGAAATTAGATAACATTACCGGATCCTTTCGAAGCTCCGGCGAAATTTTTTTGATACCCCGCTATCTTACCTACTGACTGCAAGTTTGTTTCCCCCTGAATTGGCAAGAAAAAGAAACTCTAATCTACTCCCACAGTACAGGCAAATATTTACGTAGGCTCTATCGTCCTTCCGTCGGGACACGCCAGCTTTTTCCGCTTCGTGCCGAATCGGGTTGCAATCGAATCGACAGCAAGTTGAGCATAAAATCAAACTTCGCTCGTGTCGGTCTGCGGTTGCCGGCCGAAGAATCATGGAAAGCTTTTATCTAGTTGCTTCAGGTTTCAAACCCTACCCTTCCCTCCACCTGTCTGGCGGCAGTTTCGTTTGGTTTTCGGTTGATATTTTCGTTCCTCTCGAATGTCAGCTTCGATGCTGCAGCGTTCGCGACGGCGGGGCGGTTGGCTAATGCCGGGAAAACTTAGAGATTCACTTAGTTGTTGGTTCTCCGCTCAATCCATTAACGGATGTTGTCCAAATATGTTTAAATACTTATAATTTATGCGGCATTTGGTTTGGTACAATTAGCCGTTAAAAACATTTAGTTGAACTTATGCAAACGGACTAGAAACGATTCAATTGATGGCCGATAGTCAGTTCCTCGAAACTCCCAATATAGATCGAATTGCTCTCAACATATTTCATTATAAAATCATTATTATATCATATTTTATAAGGATTAGGATTATGTGAGTTTTATGTAGCAATCAAAATTTACAATCAGATAATGGAGTACCCAAATTGGATCCGTAATTTAATGGGCTTAATTTTAATTATGCATTTTACAGGTCGAACTAGATTATATATAGTCTCCGATTTTGTTTTTTACTATATATAATCGAATCAGAGAATTTCTGTATATTACTTTTGATTCATCCGCCTAAAAGTCAAAAAGCACATTTCTTACAAAAATAGTAGGAAGGTGGTATCCAAGACACGACCGCATAGTTAACGTAGGACTACACTGCCCATAAAAGCATAAGATTCCTATATGGAAATGCTCACAGTTGAGAAAATTGCAAATGAAGTTCTAATCTTGAATTTATAGTAAATAACTATGATTTAACTAAAGGTATATTTTATTCAACTGTATATTCATGAGGTGAAGCTTTGGGTACTTTCACAAGTTATAAGAACTTTCGCATGAATTCCAGGTCTGAAAATATATGATGGGACTCGTTTGCCTTTATTTTTTTTTCTATATTCAAAAAATAAAAGCATATCAGTCTCCACGCATTCTAAGACGGCCAAAGCATTTATAATTATTTCTTGTTGTGTCTGTCATGTGAACAGTTTATCGTAATCCAACATAGAGTTGCAATATAGTTACTGTAGCATGAACCGGTGCATGTTTTTTACCAAAGAGCAACTACAGCTGATAGACGAAAACTCGTTCGACATAGACATAGTTCGACATAGAGTCTACAATGAAATTTCCTAAGAGTCCACAACAATACAGACCGTAAGGCCACACTCCTGAACATTTTTTTGCCCATCTTAGATGCTAAGAAGAATTTTCTTCGAAATTACACATAAGTTTTATTCAGTTTTAATGTCTCTAGCTTATTTTAAATTGAACCTTGCAAACATTAACTGTGTTTTAATTTATTTTAGTCAATGATATTTGTAAGTGAACACTATTTTTTAACTGATAACAACTGTGAAATGTAGTTTTTAAAAGACAATTAAGTATATACTTAGAATGGGACTCGTATGCCTTTATTTCCAATATGGGACAGGCAAGGTTTGGTATTTTTCCAGTATTTTTCAGAACAAATTCAATTTTTCAATTTTCATCAAGGCATACGAAAATATGAACAAAACTAGATACATACTCAAATTTGCCAAAAAGTCGTATGGGACTCTTTTGCTTTTATGGGCAGTACAATAGTTTTATATTTGCGTTTGAAGCTCTGTTTGATTTGAGTTCGTTTTACTTTTGGCACTGTTCGATTTTGGCACACATGGGCCAAAAATGAGCGGTTACGTTTAATCACATTTTGTAGTTTTCTTGATTTATTTTAACCAATTCGAGCTCAACATCCTCCAAAAGAAGAGTATTTTGGTTCTATTTGTTGCCGAAGCGGATAACCGAAATAGGTAAAATGGTTCCGGAGATATGACTGGAATATGTTCCGCCAATATAGTGTATAGGCAATATAGGCAAAGCGGTAATATGTTTCTAATTACTCGGGTGGTAATATCAAGTATCTAGGTCGTCAGCCGTAATCCATCAAGCGACACTTCAAACGACTTGGAACTCTTTTAGTTCATGGGGTCTGTATGTTGATTATTTATTTGCAGCACTCTTTTTTAGAAGAAAATTTATTCTATTATTGATGAATATCATTCATTCTAATACAGTCAATTTTCCCTAATACGCGAAAAGGCAACCTTCTATACAATAATAAATTAAGTACGATTTTTATTATATCTGTACGATTTCGATTTTTATTATATCGTGGAAGATGGCTCACTAACCGATCACAAAGCGGCAAAAATGTCACATTATTTTTTTTTTCCGCAATTACAAGCTCATGGAAAATATATCGATAACGAATTACAGTTTTTAGTAGAAAATGTATATTCTCAGAAAATTCAAAATTGACATAGAATTGTAACATGTTAACATTCAATACAGGTCAATTCAAACTTTTTATCAGTATACAGAATCAATCAGAAAAAAAAATTAATCAGTTCCAAGATACCAAAGAACAACGAAGATACCATATTTGAAAGTCATATGTCTGTTATCTTCAAAAATAAACAGGGCTAGAGTGATGCATAACATTAGCCTCAGCAATTAATATTTGCATAGTGTTGTTCAATTACAAGTAAGGTTTTGAAAAGTAATATTTTCTTGTTGATGCTAATGCAAAACAAAAAAAAACCTGAATTAATCCACCTAGTGGTGCAGAAACCTTTGTTATACTAACTACCCATTACTTTATACTTATTAGACCAGTAAACCACAAATCGTATACCAACGTAAGTCTAATTTCAATGAAGAATAAAAAGAATTTAAAGGATAGTTTTCAGAGGGTGAACCAAACACGATCATTGAATTAAAGCTTGACGTGGGTTTCGCAAATACTATGGATGTGGTCACTGGCGTGTTATTTTTTCGATCACAAACCAATTTTTAAATGCTAGCTAGAAGCAACTCAAATTTTTTCTGGAAATAGTCGAACGTGAGGAATCAGTAATAGATAACAACTAGAACTAGAACTTCAATTATGTATGTTAGTTTATTGTAGATCTTTTTTTAAAATCCTCATAATCCAGGTTCGAATAGGTTTGAATTGATGCAAATTTCTAAAAACCTGTTTTCGAAAAATTATAGTTCAGAATTATTATATAATTATTGTCAATTTAGTTCTATCTCAAATGCGTTATCTTAAAATGAAGGTTTTGTACAACATTTGTGAACTTCGGATTTTCAGAGTGTAGTCGAGAACATTATTTTTTTCGAAGGTCTAGGCTGTATGATAAAATTCAGAATGAGGACTTTATAAAACTTGCTGCGATAACGAGAAGCGGAATAACATGGATACTTTGTTTGCACTGCCGTTTATCCCACTTAACTTCAATGAAAGAAAAAATTGAAATTTTGCAAAACTTCCTACCTTGAATAGACAAACAAATGCTGAAAATTTCAGCTCAATCGAGGAACATTAAAACAACGTCCCTCAGTACCAGAGGAGTGGATGGAAGGTATTGTGTGTCCCATCTACCAAAAGGGCGACAAGCATGGACTGCTGCAATTATCGGGCAATCATTCTGAGGAACGGATTGGATCATCAAAGCATCGAAGACGTAGTACATGAAAGAAAGGGGTTCATGAGAAGACAGTGCTAACCTTCCACCTCGAGTTTACGTTGGTGGCGATAAAATCGAGGTCGACGAACAATAGCATCAGATCAGATTTCATCGGCGCATTGTAATGAGGAATCGCGCAGATTTTGGTCTCAGGACAGGAGGACATCCACATCTACAAAACACTGATCAGATCGGTAGTCCTCTACGACCAAGAGATATGGTTTACGCTTGTGGAGGACCAACGCGCCTTTGTGGTCTTCGAGCGGAAGGTGTTGTGAATTATCTTTGGTGCATTGAAAATGGAGAACGAAGCGTGGAGAAGACGAATGAACCACGAACTTCAGGAGGTTCTTTCAAGAGCCATCTATCGTCCATATCGCTGAACCAGCATTTCATTACGGTTTGAAAGGATTCAAGTTTAGTTGTAACTAGTGTTGCCAGATATGCTGATTTATTTATATTAAAAAAAAGCAAAGCCTTGGTGCTACATTCCGTATCGGAACTCGACCTTCTGTTTATTATAGACAGACTTCGTAGCCAACGATCCTACTGACACTAACATTCTCTCCCGAGCAGGGATCGGGTGCTACTCATTTTTTTGCGTGCAAAGCACACGCCGTTGGGAGACTGCACATTAATTTCTAAAGAGACGAGTAAGAGCAGTTCGGATCGCTTTCGTGTCGTTCAGAAGAGCTCACAGAATTTACCCCAGTATAATGCAGAAAGACGTACCGTGACTGCGGGTAATTCTGCGCAGCATAATTTCCCGCGCACTCAGCCTAAAAAACTGTTTGCTACAGTAAATTTTACTAGAACATACCTGATCTCTGTACTATTATAGCAGGTTATGCTATGCACATGGTAAAGCACACAAATTAACTGTGTTTTAGTGAAATTTACTGTTGAAAAATAGTTTTTTAAGATGATTGCGCGGAAAATGTGCTGCTCGGAATTACCCGCAATCAAGGTAGTTCCTACCTCAGAAAATTTCTTGGGCTTTGTGCGTCTCCTTGTTGAGAGGGTATTTGATCACAGCCAGTGATGCCACATATTCAGATTTATCTGTAGTTATACACATTTTGTTTTTTGACATTAAAGATTTTCTGGGTTTTATGAGGATGCGGATCACACCTTTTCAATAAGTGAAAAATAAACCGTTTAACGCACATTGTTATTGTTTTGAAAGGTATGCTTCTATGTTGAACAACATACAGATTGAAGAAAATTGATCTTACAACACTAAATGAAGGCACAGCTTATTGCATTTGAAGTGCAAAAGCACCTAAACTCAAAGAGTTAGATGCTTGGCGTCAAAGAAAATCTTGTAGAGTAGACTTTAAAATTTAATTTAGTTAACAACAAAACCCATGTTTATAACATATTTAAGAGAGGAAATTGTTCCTTTTCTAGGTGCTTCTCATTCTCTTTAATTCGACGTTTTAAAGATATTGATAACGAAATTTCTCGACTTTCCAACGAAACCAACAAAGTTTAGCTAGCTTTACACTTCTTGTGCAGTAGTTAAATGAATTTCAAAATGTGAGTGGCAACCCTGATTATGCCTGCGCTGTATAAAAATTTTGTCCGTTTGCGTCTTCCTGCTGGCTCGTAGGGGGAACAGGGGCATAATGAGCACTCTAATTTGGTTGCTGGTTTAAGCATGGAAAACGACAAAAAATTTAAGCTGTCTTCAGGGCAAAATTCGAATTACCTATCTATAATTAAAAGTACTCTATTCACAAATTGATAAGTTAATCGTATAATGGTGAAAAACACAAATTAGATTCATGCATCAAAAACTAGCAATCAGTCGATGTGTGGGGCACAATGAGCACCCCACTGGGGCATAATGAGCACCCACGGGGTATAATGAGTACTCTTATAGAACATATCTTGAAACTGTGTAGAAGTACAACGTTGGCTCATTACAACGTTTGTCGTAGGATGCCGCACTGTGGTCCAGAAATGAAAAAAGGTGGTCGAAAGTCATTTTCTCATAAACGTTACTGTCAATACTTTCCTCGAAAAAGTTTTAGAGTAAAAAAAAGATCCTTCTTTGGACATTAACAGATCCGTGATAAATCCCCCTACAAGTGAGATAAAATAAATATTTTCTCTGTAAATAAATATTTTTTATCGCCGTCTTTGGCAAAGTTTTCTAAAATAACATAACAAAAAACTTTGGTGAAGACACTAGGTAACTATTTTTCAATATTACTGAGCTATCTGATTATGTTCAATGATGTTTAAAAAAAAGTTTTTGCCGTTAAAATTCATATTTTATACTATTATACCTCTGATATTCTTACTTTACTTTTAAAACAACACCAGACCTTTAATTTTTATATGTTACAGCAGACTATATTTCATGATAATTAGGTGGCTTTCAATTTTTTCTGCTAAAAAAATTACTTTTGGCAAGTAATTTTCGATTTTCTGCCGTTTCCCAACTCATCCCACGGCAAGATTACCACCAGTTAAATTGTCCATATGCTCTGCACACACGGCAGTTAAACTTTCTTACAGAGATTTGCAGAAACTTATAAAATCATGGAACAAAACAACTTTAACGTGAGTTCATTTAGGTCATGTTGATCAATAGCGGATCTTTGTTGCAAAAAACATAGCAAGCCATGAATTTTTACCTTTGATGCATCTTTTGAAGTATAATCGATGTATGTAAACACGTGGTTTTTGAAAATTCAAATTTCAGCTCAAATATTCTCGAATAGGTTTACCGCTCATATAATTCATCTTTAGTAAGCAACAATAATAATTGGTTATTGTTTACATGCATTGATTATACTTCGAAAGATGTATCAAAAAGTAAAAATGCAAAGCTTGCTATGTTTTTCGCAACAAAGATCCGCTATTAATCAACATGACTTAAATGAACTCACGTTAAAGTTGTTTTGTTTCATGATTTTAGAGTTTCTGCAAAATTCTGTAAGAAATTTTAACTGCCGTGTGTGCAGAGCACATGGACAATTTAATTGGTGGTAATCTTGCCGTGGGATGTGTTGGAAAACGGCAGAAAATCGAAAATTACTTGTCAAAAGTAAATTTTTCAGCAGGAAAAATTGAAAGCAACCTAATTTTCTTGAATAAAGTCTGCTGTAACATATAAAAAATAAAGGTCTGGTGTTGTTTTAAAATTTCAGTAAGAATATCAGAGGTATACTGCCGGTAACAGCAAGTCAGTCCCATCTGTAAAAATATTAAAACGAGAAAACAGCTTCGAAAGATATTTCATTCACGCACAGTTATCGCTTATTTAAGATGAATTATTTTGACAATATTCATGCTAAAATATAGTTTGCATACTAGCCCGCACTAATTACGTTGCAAAAACCATTGATATAATTGAATTTATGATAAAAACCTTGAGTGTGACTGACTTGCCGTTACATTCTACACCGAAGAGAAAAGTAACCGCAAGTCAGTCACATTGCCATGTTGAAACTATAGTGCGTGTTGACGTGTTGTTATTCGTTGCCGTGGAAAACTGTTAATCCTTCGCTGTTAGGAAGTGTATGTCCATGAGAACCTTTTAAGAAATGGCGACGCTGGAAAATCTCATGATGTACGAAACCGATGAAAGCTTATCCGATGAGGACTCGGATAAAGAAACTGAAGCCGGGACTGCAGTTGGTTCATCCGACAACAAATGTCAAGATGAACCAAATCCATTTGAGGATCGAGCATCACCTTTGGAGATTTCTTGGAACGATTCCCCGGATTCTGATGGAAGTTTTTACGATACTCAAGATTTTGCGGATAGATCCACGAAGAAGCGAACCAAGGACTTGGATTCGTATTAGCAGAAAATTGCTCCACATAAATTCATTACCAATTCAAACTAAAAAATAATCTCAATAATTGATTACTAGATAACTTATTTTCATCTAAACGGTCGTATCGAACACTTGTTCACTCCCCATTCATTTTTTTTTTCATCGGGACTGACTTTCGGTTATTTTTCTTCTGGGACTGACTTGCGGTTACTCTGCCTAATGTGACAATTCGACTTGGTATTGATTTTCACTTTTGTTGAACAAACCACTATTTTTTATCGGTACATCTAAAAATATACTCAAAGCTAGGCCAAAATACGATGCTAACTCAAAATTGACAAAATTACAGATGGGACTGACTTGCGGTTACCGGCAGTATAGTGGTATAAAATATGAATTTTAACGGCAAAAACCTTTTTTTAAAGCATCATCAAACATAATCAGATAGCTCAGTAAGATTGAGAAATAGCTACCTAGTGTCTTCAGCAAAGTTTTTTGTTATGTTATTTTGGAAAACTTTGCCAGAGACGGCGGTAAAAAAATTGATTTTTAGAGAAAATATTTTTTTTATCTCACTTGTAGGGGGATTTATCACGTATCTGTTAATGTCCAAAGAAGGATCTTTTTTTTTACTCTAAAACTTTCCCGAAGACAGTATTGCTCTAAAATGTAACGTTTATGAGAAAATGACTTTCGACCACTTTTTTTCATTTCTGGACCACAGTGTGCCGTGATACTTGGCGGCTTGTTTCGTGAATGTCGCGCCCTATGGTGGCCAATTCTGCCTGCAGTCCCTTTTTCTGACCGATTCGATCTCAAAGATTTTCTAATATATAGTCTACTGAATCTACTGAGATGAATTTCAGGTAAATTTATGTGACAAGGTATGTTCATTTCACTCCACCTAAAGGTGACCATTTCGCCTCTATCGGATTAGTCAAAGTTAATATGAGATTTTAACACTAATTTTAGCTTAACATCAAAACTTCAATGATGGTGAAATTTGGGGTACGACCCATACGTCATATTGATGTGTCTACATACTAGATTGAGCCGTTAAACAACCGTAGAAGCTTATTTTGTAGTGCGCAATAAAAATGATTTTTCCAACATTCGGGAACCAAGTTGAATTTTTCAATACATTTCCATATTTTAAACAGAAAAATCACTTTTGTTCTACATAAAAAGATACTGTAGTAACTACGGAAGAGTTCCACGTACTATATTGTATTAAAAAAATGCGTAGTTTCGCATAAAAGAGGGGCGCCCATTTCGCCCCGTGTGCTCATTACGCCCCTAATCCCCCTACACAGATTTTAATGCAACATTCGTAGCAAGTTTCGAACGCTTTCATTGCACATAATTGCGAAGAGACATCTCCGGTAGGAGACGGATAAAGAGCGCTGTGACATGCGAACTGCACTTTTTCGCGTCTTTGGAAACGAATGTACAGTGCAATCCGAACTGCTCTTACTCGTCTCTTTAAAAATTAATGTGCAGTCTCACAACGGCGTGTGCTTTGCACGCAAAAAAACGAGTAACACCCGATCTCTGATTCTCAGGCAGCATTTTCTGACCTGGCACATTTTTTCAAAAATCTGGAAAAGGCAAAAAAGAAATCTGGAAAAAATCTGGAAGTCATTTCGTGGGGCGAAAGGTAAATTCTCCGGATAAAAGTCTTGGGGTACGTAAAATTTGAGGTGACAAAATTGCAAAATTTCGCGCCAAATTTGAAGTGATGACCTTTTTGCGGAGCAGAGAAAACAAAATCTGGATAAAATCTGGACCATTCATGAAAAATCTGGATAATTGGACATCAAATCTGTCTACCTGGATACATGTTCAAAAATCTGGATAATCCAGCTAAATCTGGATACCTGGCAACGCTGCTCTCAGGTAGAAAATCTCTCTCTCCTGCCGTGTCTCTTACTCCTTCCAAATATTGGAGACGTGCACAAGAATCTGCGAGACGCACGAAGATTTTTTGCATAGCTCTGAGTAGTTAGACGATCCCTGCTCCCGAGCCGAGACTCGACCTTACGACGATTGGCTTGTTAGGCCAGCATCGTACCTCGAGACCAGCTGGGAGAGTTGATTTATTTATAGTATTTATATTCTTAAAAATTCTCGCTTTAAATTTTGCAATTTTAGCACTTTAAGTGTTGCATACTTTAAGATACTCATTTTTAAAAAACCTTTTGACATACGAAATGACTACCAGATTGTTTTTTACTTCCACTTTTCCCAGATATCAACTTAATGGACCTGGAAACGCTGGTTGAAATTTGTACAGATCATGAGTTGTATTTCAAGATAAAATGATGATCGAGTCATTTTCGCGAATTAAAAACTATCACAATGAAACATTAAATAATTATTTGTTTTAATTTTCTACTAATATTTATCAATCTTGTGACTGTTATAATATTAACTTAGATTAGCAATGTAACTTCTATAAACCATCATGACTCGATTGAGTTATCAACTTCAGAACATTCATCACCTTTTCTGTGATTCAAAATTTTAAAATTACTCATGAGAAAAAGACACTGTTTCGCAGTAAAAAGTGCCCTCCAGGATCCATAACCACATCAGAGAAGCATTATTACAGTATCTTCAATACAAAATTTAAGTTTTAAATCAACAATCGTGCAATATAAAATGTTCATATTATAAAGAGGATAATTTTTGTTAGTAGAAATCTAAAAAAAAAGGATAAACTTCGAAAAAATTGAATGATAAATGATTTGACTGAGCAATCTCGACCGCCTCCAGAAGATTTATACGAATCTTCAATGCCTTTCACTAGACACAATATTTTATGTTATATTCCGACCAACAGTAAATCACCGTTGCAGAGGCGCTTGCAGATTGAACAATTTTAATGAAATCGCATTCTCTACCAAGAAGAATTCTCTTCTATTTCCACCCTCATTGACAACCTTTACACTTCCGGTAGTTAGCAGGCGTTTTATCAATGCTCTAGCGACTTCCAATCTGCCATAAAGTGAAATATGAGCACCTGCATGACCATCATCACTCTGCGGTACCGTAAAACGGGGTATCATTGATCAGCGGGGTAACATTTACCAGTTTTACCCGACTCATGAATAGTTGAAATAAAACTGCTCCGTGATTACTTTTACTAATTTTATGTATAACATCTTAGTTTTGTGTCACTCGAGGTTTGCCCAATTTTGTGTTGGTTGAAATTTTTTATTGTTTTGATGACCAAATTTAAAAATTAATTCGATCGTTATGTTTCTTACTCTCATTAAGTGCCAAAAAAAGCACTTTATATCAGTCGAATATTAATCATTTCGTATGCATTGACATGTTTTTCAAATTCGTTATTTAATTTTCTCAATCAACTAAAAAAAATTGTATTCAAATTTATTACATTTACAGTTAATTAATTTATATTTGTTGAGAAATTAATTTATATTCGTTAAGGGTGTTGTTTTGGCTAGATCATAGAACGTAAGAGGCTAGAGCTGACCTATTGATACTTCTGTTGTTGTAAAGGCCTTGCATATATGATCAACATACGTTTGCTGAACAAAAACATTTTGCAACGATTGCTGACTTACAAAATACTTCTGGCAACTTTCGCGACCAGGTTGGTAAATGGTTGGACACGTGTCACTCGAGACCTCATTGTGGTCATTCACCTCTGTCCAGCAACTCCTATCCCAACCTCCACGAGGTGCCGACCGGAAAACGATTAACCTTAGCGGAGATCGGGTGGAAACTTTGGTCGTATGCTGACTGGGAAGGGGGAACGTACGCGGCTGTTTCCCCATGTTAGGGGTGGCGTACCACAGCGTCTGACCCGGAGCGGGCGGCTGCATCATGAAACGCGGTGCCTCGCCAGCTAAATCTAAGACGGCAGCCCCGTCGCGAGACTAGCCATCGCCACCCTAGTAAGGTGGCATGGTAAAAACACTTTACTACAAATAATCAAGAAGAAGAAACAGTTCGGATCAATCAGCAACGACCTAGACGACACTGATTGGAAGCTCGGAACGTGGAACTGTAGATCGCTGAACATCCCGGGTGGCGACAGGATCCTACTAAATCAGTTCCGTCGGGGCTCCGTCACTTCGGCATCGTAGCGCTACAGGAACTTAGTCGGAAAGCAGAAACTGTACGGAGGATGTGTGGCCCAGTACTACCAGAGCGGCGGCACAATAAATGAGCGGGGCAAGATGCAAAGTGTTGGGCAAGATGCAAAGTCGTGTGATCAAGTGGCAGGCGATCAGCGACAGGATGTGTGTATTGAGAATTAAAAGCCGGTTCTACAATTACTCCATAATCAATGTGCACTGCTCGCATGAAGGGAGACCCGATGGCGAAAAGGAAGCCTTCCACGCGCAGTTGGAGGACGTTTGCGATGGCTGCTCGCAGCGGGACATCAAGATCGTCATCGGGGATATGAACGCTCAAATCGGAAGACTTGTATAAACCGGTGATCGGACACAAAAGTCTGCACACCGAAACGGCCGAAGATGTGTCAACTTTGCAGCTTCCCGAGGAATGGTAGTCCGAAGTACATTCTTCCCCCGCAAGGACATCCACAAAGCCACTTGGAAATCACCTGACCAACAAATAACGAACCAAATTGACCATGCGCTCATCGAAGGACGATTTTTCTCGGACATCACCAACATACGCACCTACAGAGGTGCAGACATTGACACGGAACACTACTTAGTGGCGGTTTGTATGCGCTGAAAACTGTCGACTGTCCCAGTCACGACGGAGCCGATCCCCGCGGCTCAACATCGAGCAGCTACGGGACCCGCAAGCTGCCGAAATCTACGCGCAACAGCTTGAAGCGGCACTACCCATCGTAGAGGAGCTCGGCGCAGCTTCTCTCGAGGATGGCTGGACCATGATCCGCACGGCCATCAGGGAATCCGCGACAACGACACTAGGAACAGAGGCGCCGAGTGGCAGAAACTGGACTGGTATGATGGGGAATACCAGACGGAGAGGACGAGAGGAGGACGAGAGAGAACCTGGTCAAGTACAGACGGGCAAGGATCACGATCCTGAGACGTAAAAAGCGCCAGCAAGAGGATCCTGACCATGAAGAGCTAGAAGAGCTTTTCACTGCTAATGAGACGCGAAAGTTCTACGAAAAGGTTAACCAATCCCGTAAAGGCTATGTGCCGCGAGCCGACTTTTGCAAGGATATGGAAGGTAACCTCATCACGAACGACAGCGAGGTGATCAACAGGTGGAAGCAGCACTTTGATGAACATCTGAATGGCGATTCAGCAAACAGAAGCGAAGCTGGAACGGACCTGGGCGTGCCAGCAATAGATTACCGGGTATTAGCCCCCGACCTCCACGAAATTCAGTTGGAGATTTGGAGACTGAAGACCAACAAAGTCACCGGCAAAGACGGCCTGCCGGGCGAGCTCTACAAACATGGTAAAGTAACGCTTGCTAGAGCACTGCACTGGGTTATTTCCAAGATCTGGGAAGAGGAAAAACTGCCGGAAGAGTGAATGGAGGAAGTCGTCTGGCGACAATCTAAAGTACTGCAATTATCGTGGCATTACGCTCATCAACGCTACTAATAAAATACTCTCCCAAGCTCTATTCCAACGTTTAACACCTTTAACAAGGTGGTTCGTGGGGCAGTACCAGGCGAGTTTCATGGGAGCCGGCGCAGCCACGGACCAATTTTTTTCAATCCGACAGATTTTACAAAAATGTCGCGAGTACAACGTTTACACGCATAACATTTTTATCGATTTCAAGGCAGCCTATGATAAAGTTGATCGAGAACAGCTATGGCAGATCATGTACGAGAACGAGGATATCTTCCCGGATAAACTGACGCGGATGACCAAGGCTACTATGAACCGTGTGATGTGCAGGTCTCGGGGATGCTCTCGAGTCCCTTCGAATCATGCCGAGGATTGAGACAAGGTGATGGACTCTCTTGTTTGCTTTTTAACATCGCCCTCAAAGGTGTTATACGAAGAGCGGGCATCGACACGAGTGGTACGATTTTCACAAAACGGGTTCAGCTTAAAGGCTTCGCTGATGACTTCGACATCATAGCACGAAATTTTGCGACGGTGGAGGAAACCTACACCAGACTAAAAACGGAAGCTAAAGTATTGGACTGCTGATCAATGGGTCGAAAACTAAGTATATGAAGGGAAGAGGCTCCAAGGAGAACAATGTCAGCCTCCCACTCCGGATCACCGTAGACGGCGATAAGCTTGAGGTGGTAAACGAGTTCGTGTACTTAGGATCGCTGGTGACCGTTGATAACAACACCAGCAAGGAGATCCAGAGACGCATTCAAGCGGGAAATCGTGCCTACTTTGCACTTCGTAAGACACTGAGATCCAATCGAGTGCGCCGCCGTAGAAAGTTGAAGCTGTACAAAAGACTAGTTAGACCGGTAGTCCTCTATGGGCTAGAGATGACAACACTGTTCTCAGAGGACCTCAACGCCCTCGAAGTTTTCGAACGGAAGGTACTGCGAACCATCTACGGTGGAGTATAGACTGAAGACGGAGAATGGCATAGACGCATCAAAGGTAACAGATTGCGATTGGCCGGACACGTCGCAAGGATGCCGGACGACAACCCGGTTAAAATGACCCTTTTCAGTAGCCCCTCCGGCACCAGAAACAGAGGAGCACAGCGTACACGATGACTTGATCAGATTGAAAGTGACCTACGAGTGACAAGACGCTTGGGACCATGGCGCCATACAGCCCAGAACCGAGTGGAATGGAGACGACTTCTTGATACAGCACAAGCCACCCCGGCCCTAGCCCGCTAGGTAAGGTAAGTAACTTTCGCGACCAACGTTTATGTTTTTCATCATCAATATCCTCCGCAGTAAGAGCATTTAAGGAGAACGTGATGTCAATCCGGGAAGCGTCTCTAAACATGTTATCAAAGCATTATCTAACATTTTTAGTTTAAAAAGGCTTCAAAACTATATGATATTGAAACTGATCAAAGTTACCCCAAATAAGGAAAATTGAAACAAGGACGAAAAAAAAATGTTTTTACTGTTCAAGATTTTCGAAGGGGTTAGTTCAAAAACTAACTTTTCAAGTTCTAAGAATGCCAAAACTGGTTCTAAATATATGAAACCTGTAATTTCAGTTGTAAAATAAATAAATACTCACGAAAAAGTGAAAAAAATGATCAATGTTACCCCGTTTTACGGTACTTCTCATAGTTATTGACACTTACAGAATTAATTCATCATAGCTCTCAAATTGTCTGATCGCATTCATGAAAACACAATTCCACCAACCTTTCGACGTGCGATGATACAAAGGGCTTTCAACTCATAAATTTCAACAAAAATCCTGTTGGAGTCGGAGGCGTACACGGCAGTCGAAAAAAAAGTGCAGTCGTAAAATATTCAAAGCCTCTGTTTTTGCCTGTCGTTTACGGCGAAAGCTCATTTGTCATGCATGTCGTCGAGAAGCACCAATAAATAGTAGGATTTAATTTCCTAGATCGCATCTTCCGCTTCATGAATCGAGAAGCCAGAGCGTCGGCGTTGCGGGGTATTCAGTGGCAGCGTGAATAATGTAGTATCAACCTTCCGGAGCCGTCCGTAGTCCTAGTCACCGATAGAGCCAGGCCAGCCATTGTTGGTTGAAGCAGATTTGTATGTGTGTAAGTGATGGGAATGAATTATGAACCTTTACTGCAGGCCATTTCGTTGGTTATTGAAGAAAAGATTCAATGCAAGAAGCAGAGGATAGGGCGAACTGAGGCGGCAGGACGAATGGCATTTTTCAATCAAATACTATCCGTTGGTGTTCTTACGAGATACTACGAATAAAGTGGTCAGTAATAAACGGGATAGTTTTATTTGGAAGGTGTAAGAAGAAGAAAATGGAATGGTCCTCGTTTTGTAAAGTCAATTTTGTAAAAACCTAACCCTCTTTCAGTAGTAACGGGATACGATCTTAGAGGATGATGCACATTCTGTCGGATGCAATTTGTGCGAACAGGAAACATTCCATCACACAATCCCTTTATCCTGTTATATGGTTCAACAAAGCGAAGCGTTAGTCGATGGAGCTCTTGGTGAGTATGCTTAACCTCCGCTGTGCCGTTATTATTATTTTTATTATTATTATCATGATCATCATCATCAACATCACCGAGCTCATCATCATCAACATCATGCATTAACAGTATTGTGTCGCCACGCATAACATATATTGTTGGTTACAGAAATCCCTACGAACGTTGGATGGTGAGTTTAGGCGAGAGAGATGAGACCACAAAACAGTCGCATTGAAGGGTAGAATAGAATATGTACTCGTACTTAAATTACTCGACAGTTCGGAGCAGTGGAAGCTACTACATTTTATTGCTTTTCACCACTTGTTTCACTGAGGCGTGAGATAGAAATTCGGGGACAAAGCTCGAGAAAGAAACCATTCTTACAATAATTACGCGCTTGAGGTGTTTAGGCTGCCTTGTGACGTTTTATGGTTTTAATAGTTTTCGTTAGAATGATGTGGAATTTATTTCCACAGTTTTACGTTCTCAAATTATTGGAGAAATGTTTAAAAATAATTGCTGCTGTCTGGATAATACTGATTCCAATTGCAACATAACAAATTTTCTAGTTTTATTTCTAGCTATTCAATATCTTTTGTTTTTCAACCAAAACATGTACTTTATGGAATTTTTTTAATTTTTTTGCAGAACCAGAAATAATCATCTTTGATTAAAGCGATTTGCCGCTTATACAAAAATTAAACTGAGTACAAGTCGGATATCTTATTAACGCTCATCGGAATCAAAATAAACAAACCCGAATCAACAGTTCCCAGCTGCAAAAAAAATAATCTCCTATTCTTAACAACTGAGAACAACGTCACACTCGGATTACGGTTGAAACAGTTTGACCAGTTCACGGCTTAACGCTGACGTTTGCCGCCTACAAACGGCTCCGGCCGGCTCCGTAGCTACATAGGAACGTGACAAAGCTGGTCGTTTTAAGGTCGAGTGGAACGATCCTTATTTTCACCCTCGAGCGCGCCATCTCGTGACCTGCTTGCTGGCTGACTGCTAGTTAGGTGGCTGCGGCGATGAGCGACTGAAAGTGTCGCTCGTGATGTGATTCCCTGATGAGATGAGTAAGCATTACAATTGAAATCATCATCGGACGAAAGACAGAGTGAAGTTTTTCAGCCAACGTCATCCGGCCAGGGAGGTCAAAAGGGGGGCTACCCATTTGCACTGAGAAACGATCCAGCGGCCAACAAATTGTTTGCATGCTTGCTGCTGAATAGAGATAGTTAAATCGGAGGTTGGAATGTAACGGATCCTGACGAGATTAAAATGCTTGCATGCTTTAATGAATGATAGAAGAAGAAATAGTAATCACGACAGCTGAAGCGCATTACTGTTTTAAAGTACACGCTCATCAACTATTCGAGGGAAAACTCATTACTATTGATTGGATTACTGTGCCCCATATTCTGTCTTGCACCCGTGAAAAGCTAAAAACCACGTACTTTGTGTCAGTGTAAAAAATAAATAATTCAGTAGGACTGTTCAACTGGCTGAATAAAATATTTCTTTTTTGTTCTGTTCGATAGGAAACAGTGCGAAGAAAAATCGAGCCTATTACGGAGCTGCCACAGATTGAAAAACATACCATTAAAACACTTCTCACTTGTCATACAAATTAATTCTTGTTAGTTTAACCACCGCGAGTGTGCGATTCACTTTATGAAGAGTGATATGAACTTTTCTGTGTAAAATGGTTGATAGCCCACTTGCTTAGCCTTATTAGCATAATGAAAACTATCATTCAGCGGAAATTGCTGTTCAACCTGATACGTCCGTTAGTCTATGGTACGGCAAAGGACCAAGGACGATACCCGCAGATAGAAAAGCGTAACGAAACATTATTAAAATCTATTCATCATAGTGCTATCAGCATGCTTCTCTTATTACTGAACCGGAAATCATTATATTCATGGCTGTTCGATTTTCCCTGGAAATAAATGACATCAGTATGCTCTTTCATGCCATTTATAAAGTATATCGACCCATCTTCCTACGGTGGGGAAAACCAAATTATGGACATCAATTTCTCGCGTACTTGTGTTGGTTATAGTCGCAAAAAATACATTCTGGCCTGGTGGGTAAATAATGGGGAGCCAATTTAAATGCCAAACGGTGGTCATCCCGAAAAGGAGAATCTTTGTTGGTTACCTTCGAAAGATGCGCCTTCGATGGTGCTAGCGGAAGATTAATCACCAAATTAATGAAAAAAATGCAACTTTCAACATAGAGGGAGAAATGGTCAAGTTATTTTTCGTTTATTTTTTATTCTTGAGCCCAAAAGAAAAATTACTATGTGGATTCTTTCCTTCTTTCTATTTTTATAATATTCGAAGTAGTAATTGAATAGGGCTCCACTTCACAGAAAACACCGAAGGAAGAGTATAAATATCAAACGTAGAGACGCACTTCCAAAGAATGTACCGGCAACGGTTTAGGGGACCGTGAAAATAACCAGGACCATAACAATAGAACAAAAATTTTTAATTGTTAATCTAATTATTGCTCTTCTTCTTTTGTGTTGCTTTGTTTGATTCTACACTTCTTATAAGTACAACTATTTACAAGATCTCAGTGGCTATCGAATAACAAGAATGCTACATATAAATAACGTAGGGGAATTGTGGGTAAAGTGAACAGGGGTGGTAAAATGGACACCCGTTTAAATCTCGACTATTACGTTGAAAAATAGTACAAATTTCTTTGGCACCTTATCTTAGAGACACAAGAAGTTATTTGAGACAAAGTATGCGACATGATACAGTCAAACCGTCAAAATAATAAACAAACACAAAAAACACGTGTACATTCGTGGTGGTGATGTTATTTTTGGCCTGCAAAAAATAAGGTTATTTCTAGTGTAAAACAGTATTTTATAACGATTTTTCTGCAAATATCTACTAACTACTACTAACCAGTAGAAATCATCAAAGGTTAGTGATTGTTTAAATGATTTTCTCGATATAGTTAGGTATTTTCAATAATATGTATGTGCGGGTAAAATGGACATCCAATGGTGATGGGGAAAAAATTGTGTTAATTTCCGTTGAAAAATCTAGTTGCTTCGTGTTTATATCAGAAAAACGCAAAGGTTAACTAGGACCGATGAACAGATGACCGCGGCCAAACGTACCGTTGAATGCGGAATGTCCGTAAAAAAATCTTCCGCCATTTCTCAGTTCCTTGCGGATAAGGTCATATATTGTTATTAATTCTACGACAAACGGTGAAAATTGAACTGTTGGTGAATGCATAAGTGTATCACCTGCTATGGAACAACATTTTACTATCTGTGAAGGGATAATTAATGTTCACGCCCAAGGTGTTCATATTACCACCTCAATATGTTCATTTTACCCACACGTGTCCATTTTTCCCCCCAACTGCTTTTGAAAATGCTCATGAAAACTACGAAAAATACTATATTTGAGTACTTCTTCTTATTTTTTGTATTAACATTAGTGGCTCAGTTAATGTGCGCTATCGACTCAAAGTTGTAGTGCTAAACTGTGGAGGAAATTGAGAAATGGCTTAGGGTGTCCATTTTATCACCCCTTCCCCTATTGTTTGCCCAATTGTTTTGAATTTTAGTGGGTACATGAAAACAAACTTCAAAACAACAAATCTTGATAGATATCATTTCAAAAGGTTTCACAAATGCATCTTGAGATGTATTGTATTATTGTACATACAGCTTTGATGCAGACACCTCATCAAATTAACGAGCCTATTGTGTAGTATTATAAAAATGATTAGTGTTATTTGTACTTTGGATGGCTGGAAATGGATGAATTTAAGTGTTGAGCGAAATAAAGCCGCATTTGACACCGTTAATCACGGTATCCTCCTTGCTAAGCTGCATCGTCTTGGAATGTCCGACAATATTTGCAGCTGGCTTCGCTCATACCTGAGCAACAGACAGCTCTTCGTAAAAATTGGATCAACAGTATCTGAAAGCTTGACCCCCTCCTCTGGCGTGCCTCAAGGAAGCAATCTGGGTCCACTGCTGTTTGTGATATTTTTTAACGACGTGACGATACTTCTTGCGAATGGTGGAGTACTAATCTACGCTGACGATTTGAAAATCTACCTGATCATACGAAATGAAGCTGATTGCAGAGAACTCCAGAAGCTACTGGACAAATTCGTTCATTGGTGCAAGTCAAACTTCCTGGTAGTGAGTGTGGCAAAGTGTTACGTGATTTCATATCGACGACTTAAAGGACCTATCCTATACAACTATGTCATCGGTGATCAGATACTCGAACGGGTTGACGAAGTCAGGGATCTTGGAGTATTGCTTGACTACCAACTCACATTCAAGCTGCATTATTCCGCGATAATCCAAAAAGCCAATCGTCAACTAGGTTTTGTTCTGAAAATGGCAAGCGACTTTATTGACCCCATCTGCTTACGTGCCCTCTATTGTTCCCTAGTTCGTTCGATACTCGAGTTCGCATCGGTCGTTTGGTCACCTTATGAAGCTGTGTGAAAATCCAGAATCGAATCTGTTCAGCATAAATTTGTCCGTCGTGCGCTAAGAAGACTTCCATGGCGCAATCCCAACGACCTGCCCCCTTACGAACATCGATGTGCCCTATTGGGTATAGAGCCACTGGAGTCCCGTCGAAGTATAAACCAAGCTGTGTTTGGCGCTAAAATACTGCGCGGAGAAATCGATAGTGCCTGCTTGCTGGAGCGCATGAGAATTTATGCTCCCGCACGTGTACTGCGTCCACGGCAACTTATTTTGCCAGAACCGAGGAACACCGTATACGGTGATAACGATCCAGTCAACACAATACGGAGACGTTTTCAAGAAGGCTATCACGTTTTTGACTTTAATGTTTCTTGTGTCAGTTTTAGACAACGCTTGCGAACTGTATTTTTAACTTTAGACTAGTTTTAAAACCATTCATTAAGACCACGATGTCAGATGAAATTTAAATCAATAAATAAATAAATAAATAAATAAATAAAAGCGAAATATATGGCATTTCTCTAATCCACAGTAGCGAGATATACATGTAGCAGATTGCAATAGTTACAAGCAAGCGAATCCTTCAAGGTCAGATATATATGGCAGTCATTCAAAAACAGGGCTTTTCAGCGCCCCCAAAAATGAAGCAGTTTAATATTTTGATTTGAATAAAACTTAGCACACGTATTTTACACAGTAAAATCGAGAGAAATTTTTCTTAACAAGTGTATGTATTTTAGCATAGACTTTTTTTTAATTTTCGCTTATTTTCCGTCGGTCTAAGTTCCGCCACTGTTGTTGTGCCAATCACCGACGCCCGGGAGGCGACTCCACCCAAGACCCTAACTCACGACCCGTTGATTAACGGACCGGCGCCAACGGCTTTACTACCTCATGCGATGGAAGGCGTGATATCCCAGAGATTTTTCGCCTCAGAAAATCTACCGGTGTCGGCTAGGATTGAATCTAGACCAGTTGGGTTGGTTGTGAGTGGATCACGCCATCCCACAACCATCGACACCTATGTCGGCGTTGGCACCTAGGTCGAGCGTGGTTGGCGGAGACGCTGCATGGACTTTATTTGAAGCGTTATAGCTCAAATTTTTTTGACGTTGGACTAATGTCTATATCGAAGTTAGGCGCCTGAATTTGAAAATCTAGTAATTCAACCAGGGAAAACCAGGGAAAAGTAGTCAGGTTTTGGGCGCTTATATATCAGTCAATTCTTTTCAGAATTCCGAGGTTTTGGCATCAACCGATCAGAAATTCTTTTACGGTTGAATTTATGTAACAAAAACAACCTATTGTTCGAGATACACTAGTGAAAAATTGATAAATCACACAGATTGTCTAAATCATACCGAGCAACCAATCACCACCTCTCTGCACAAGCACAGTCAGCACTAACGGATACAACCGATCTGACTTTGTAAACAGTCCCGCAGCTTTCAACCAATAACGAGCTCGCTTTCGGTAGCTGCAACAGGTGTTTCAACACCTTTTTGAAATGATTCTTTTATCATTACAACTGAACAGATTCTAAACACCAATGGCTTGATTGATAGGGGAAATATTGCGCAAGATTGTCATATGATAATTTAAATATGTTTTCGATACTAAACTAGTTAAAAGTTGTGTTAAAAGTCGTGCACATTCAACTAATCACAAGCTCGCTTCTCCTTCGCTCGCGGATGGATTTTTGCTTTGGGCTATATAATAGCCTGCGTCGTCTCATAGCAGTCATAAGGAGGTGAATGACTCCTATGTTAAAACCTCAATAATATCAATAATAATATAATAGCAGTCATTAGTTAACAAGTGGAAGGCCACTAGAACGGTCCTGAATAATCAGTAGCGGTGGCTAATTCCAGTGGCGAAACTGAGCTGCAGCAGAACCAGAGCGGTAGTATCAGGCAGCAGCGGCGGAGGTAGTGGACAGCTGCATTTCGTCATTCAGTTCGGTTCCCCTTCGATCTGAGTTGGACCCCACCAGCGGTAATCCAATTCAGATATCGTTTGGTGAAAAAAGCCAGAAACTGCACGAGCCAGCACCGCCACTAGGAAAGCTACTGCCATTTAGTGTGTGTGCAGTGTGCACATATAGCGTATGTGCATCTGCAAAGCTATGACATTTGCGATGATAGGGAGCTAACCAACCCATGTGTATCGATAGCTAGAGCTGTTGCGTGTAGCCAGCTATAGCGTGTGTAAGACGTAGCATGTGTAGCATATTATGGCTAATGCGTGTATATCTTCAGCGTGTGTACGGATAGTTATAGCGTGTGTGTGGATAGCTGCTGCGTGTGTAATGATTAGTTATAGCGTATGTATGGATAGTAATAGCACATGATTGGATAGCTTATGCGTGTGTATAGATAGTTGTATCGGATGTATAGATAGGAATAGCGTGTGTATGGATAGCTTTAGCATGTGTGTATAAAAAACTATAGCTACAGCGTGTGTATGAATAGTTTCAACGTGTGTTTAGATAGTTATAGCATGTGTGTGGATAACTATAGCGGGTGTTTATCGAAGATTATTATTGTCATTAAAAATATTAAAACGTCTTAACGAACACAGTTGTGAATTTGATTTTACAGCAGCGATTTTAACTTCTTCAGCCAGTCTTTATTCATCGAGGAAAAATTACTGCCTATGAATGATCAACACTTATTTACTAGAAATTTCATTTATATCAAAACGAGTTCTTTTGAGTATCATAAATTATTGATAAAGAGATTTGCAAGTTTTCTCAATGAGAATTCATTAAATTTTCGTTTTGTTTCTCGGTGCGCGGTTTTGATTATGTTTCACGCACACAGAGAAAGAAACAAACTTGTCGCTATCGTGAAAAATAACAAAACAATTAGAAATGCTCTAAATCACAATTGAAGAAGTTAAGATATTTTCCTGTCACTCGCCCAAACCTTGATAACAACTACCGAAAAACCTGTGATTGAGCTCTTGCTATATTAAGTTATTGAACTAAACGTATTCTTTTTAAATACATGAAGTTATATGCTGGGCTGGAGCTAACCTAGCATGAGTTTTATCGATTCAATGTCAAACAATTTTTAAATTTAAAAATTTCGTTTGAATCGTTCTGGGTTCCAATTTCAGATAGTTTCGTTAAGTTTGCTTTTTGCTTAGATAGGAAAATTTTACCAATTCGCTCAATTGAATGATTGTCTTGGTAGTGCAGCTACGAACAAAGGGTTGATTCGAATATGTATGAAATGACAGCGATTAAATGAAAGATATCCATCCTTTTAGCATATATAATTATTTTAAGCGCTTTAACGTCTAAGAATTCAGAAATGCGCTGTTATATAAAATTGCAGCAATACTAACGTAGTCCAACGTCATGCGGTCGTGTCTTGAATACCACCCTCCTACTTTTTTTTGTGTTGGTCCATCAGATAACTATTTCTAGCTTTTCCCATGTTTTAAGTTTGGTCTTGACGGCAGGTTTGAAGGTACCCAAAAATGGCTTAGGGCCAATGAATTGCTGTGCTAATCCTTGACTTGCGAAGTAGTCAGCTTTTTCATTCCACCGATACCACAGTGTCCAGGGATAACTCCCGTAGTGCTGCGCTACACTCCCCAACTAATTTGGACGCACATGTTGAGGACTTAAGTGCCAAAAGTGCTGTTGGCTGTCCGAGAAGATATCGATTTTCGTGTGCCTGTAATTACGCTTAAGACATATCTTCTGCTTGAAAAACGGTGGCCATACACCCATTTAAATAGTTTCCTTAACACTGGGCCCGTAGACTCCGGAGCCAGTGTTGGGTCCTATTTTTGACCCATCTGTATTGAAACAGATGATGGCTGATGGAAGTGCTCCACATGTGGCGATTAGTTTCGATCACCTTATATGGAACGTCATTACGTTTACCAGACGGCCCATTTTACCTTTCCCAGATGGTCTCGAGCCAGTCGTCATAGGTTCGAGTCTCGGCTCGGGAGAGACTGTTAGTGTCAGTAGGATCGTAGCGCTAGCCCCGCAATTGTCCTGTACACTAAACAGTTGGCTGCAACGTCTGTGAATAACAAACAGAAGCATGTAGATGTAGAGGTGGTAAGCAGAGCATGGCCTCCAAGGCTGCTGTTGGTGCATGGGGCTGGTGACGAAGGGACGAGCCAGTCGCTGAACTTTGCTAAGCTTTTCTTGGGCTGTCACTTCATTCGCTTTCGGCCACCACACGAGAGCGGCGTAGATAATTCTTAGCCGTGCGATAGTTATGTAGGACCAAAGAGCCAATTGTTGTTTCAACCCCCAGGTTTTACTAAATAGTGTGCTGTAGGCTCGAATTGCCGTTGTAGATTTTTTGACTACGTATTTAATTTAAGCCGTCCAATTCAGCTTATTAACCAGAAGTGTTTCACTTCTTTACAGAAGTTCAGTAAGAACCCATTCAGTGAAGGAGGAGATAGGACGTATTTCCTTTGTTTGGTGGAGGAGGAATTAACTGTTTTAAAAGAGAGTTCCCCCTTGTGGGCAGCCATAAGAACCAGCAGTGATTCCCTTGGTGTGACGGTAAGACCGTCCTCACTTTTCAATTGCCCAAGATCATTGGAGTTAATTAAGTGTTCCCTAAACGGGGACCAGTTAGTCATTCTTTCGCTTTTTATAGGATTAGCTTCGGTGTCAAAAATGACGTGTCGGTGATCTGACAAGCTTGGTTCGTCAGAGACATGCAATTTTTTGATTTTCTTGGCAATGCGCTGACCTCAGGAGGCGGAATATCGTCCAAGTCACCGGAGGAGTAAGCGGATGCGATGACCATGTCTTGTTTCCCGTTAGTAGTCGGGACTGTGGCAAAGACGTCAGGTTGAATAAATTCTGTAATTGGACTGCATTTGATTACTCTGTTCAACAGAATTGCAATCCTTGGTGTGGGCTGATTGTTACCATGAGCATGAGCATGAGCATGATTGACCGCCCGCGGTTGCTACTCCGTTATTGCCAGATCAGCTGTAATTACACAGAGAACCAATGGGTGATGTTTGGGACTAACATTCATCCTCAATGTGTAAAAACTGGTGATCTTATCTTTATGTTAGGCAATACCAGCGCCGGCCGCATCCGAATGCAGGTCAAAGAAGGAGTGTGTAAGCGAATATGTTGACGTGATACTCGCTTTATTGGAAGCCGAGAACACCTCTGCACTTCCACGAGAAATCACTGGGATGTTGGAGAAAAGGGTAGGGTTTGCAGCAGATTTCGTTTTGGTAAACGATGCGCTGAATTCGGGTACCGGGTTCATAGCAAATATCGCGCCTACAAGTTCATATTAACCTCCGCGAAAATTATTACGCGATTCGAACTCGTTCTGTTTGATATACCACCGAAAAAAGGGCACGCGAGAATACCGGAACTGTGATTAAATTAATACAGACTAAAATATTCGCACATTCCCTCAACAAATCATCATGCAACTACCGAAGAGAGTCTCCCATTGGTGTATCTCAGCCGACTACACAATGTTACGAGAGCTACGAAAGTTCTATCCACGTTAACGTCTCGACACTTCTATTGTTTCCTCCAAGAGGTTATACCGAAAACTACATCGCGTTGATAATCTATCTGTAGAAAACACGAACTCATGGAAGGTATCGACGTGACATTCGGACATCTGTTTATGAAGTCCTTATACAACTACCGAAACGTATCTCCCATTGATTTATCTCAGCTGACTACACGATTTTACGAAAACTACTGGAGTTGAGTCCACGTTAACGTCTCGCCACTTCTATCGTTTCTTCGTGAAGGACCCTCTTTATACCGAAAATTATAACGGTAGATATTCGGTCACCCGGAGATATGGCTTTCTGCTTAACAGGTCGACTAACGACATTCGTCTGTTCTTAAAAAGCGATTTACTGACTTTAAGGCAGAACCGAAGCATCATGCACGACCGCTCTATTCCTTTCTACCGATGTGGACGCGTATGGACGCGGCGTTTCACGTCGATTTTCTTTTGTTTGTCTACGCAAGAGTCGCCTTTCAAATACAAAAATTGGCGAAATTCCATGCATCCAAAGCCCTAATAATTTGAAAAATGCAGGTACACATATTTGCCAAAACGTAGTCTCAAATTTGCGAACAAAACGCCAAACTAGCCATAATTATAAAATAATATTCAAAACGACTATTCAAAAGCTAGAAAAATCGAAAAATAGTTAGCATCGATTCTGGTTAGTAGCAAAACTTACATTTCAAACTCTCCTCATCCATGTGCATGTTTACCAAAACAACTTTAACTATTTTGTTTAGTCACTGTTAACAAATTATGATCCAATGGGGGTCTCTATCACTAACGCTATTTTGTGTAGAACAATACGCGTGAAGCCGGGTATTCAAACTCTACTTCTAACCGTGGTTTAGTTTCGACTCCATGAATTTTATCCCAAAATGGCTACTTCTTAATATTAAATGCACGCGAACACGAATAGACTGCTTGTTTACTATCCCATTGATCGAATCCTCCAGCATTTAAAGAAAAATATGATAAAATATAAAAGGAACGCTATCACCTATGTCATCCGGATCAGATTGGGAATAAGTTTAGGCTGTTGCCTGTCCTTACTTTTTCTCACACAATATTTAACCGACACTGTGGTTGATTAGGCGGAAGTTTCACAACCGATCTCAACTTCTAACAAACACTTGAATTGAGCTGGCTCCTGGCTGCAGCTGAAATTGAGGCCGCACCAAAAAGCACCCTTGTCCAGCGCACTAAACTCGACACCATTACATAACATACACAATTTTCTTCCTCTTTCCTGGTGCTGATAGACCAGAATTGTCACAGTTAGTTGCTTATTAGTCACTTGAAGTCTGAATTCACAATTTCCGGGCTGATTTTTGCTCGACTAGCAACTTTACCTTTGATTTGATTCAGTTTACGATTACATTTATGAAACACTATCCGAGAACAATAACTTTAAGTATATTCAACGAGCAAATTGTGACACAGCGAAAAATTGCGTCCGTTCGCGTTCGTGGTTTACTTCGATCTCCCAAACGAACTTGTTTTAAATTTAAATATAATAACTATCTTTTCACTCTGACAATAACAACACTCCGTTGAAGTCAACTGGAACTTGAGCAAAAAGGGGCTGCCAGAAAAATATTTTGGTGGATACATAAAAAAAACGTGTTGCTGTTTTGACTGAATTTCTCTCTGCGTCCTCCTTGGTGTGGGCTGATTGTTAGGGTAGATTAACTTACTTTTCAACCCTCTAGTGCCCAATGCCGCCATTTGGCGGGCTTCAGTCGAAGTTCCGAAAGGCTTTAATCAATACTCAAAAAGTGTTTATAATGGTTTATAATGATTTTATCGAAGTCCGTTTAGAAATTAATTTGGGCACTAGAGGGTTAAGTCCACAAAGCCAAGAATCGGTTAGTTACTCCTTGGTGAATCTTCTGCTAACGATGCTGAAGGCTCCCTTAGCGTGATGAAGATTCACCTGGATGCAGTGAAAGCTGCTCATTGCGTTTTGGATTCGCCTGTGGTTAGACGGTTGTTGGCTTTGGGTTGCCTTTGCTCCGACACAGGCTAGCTTTGCCTGCTGTAAGCGATGGGCAACAGACACATGATCAGCACCGGAAGGTAGTTTCTGGGACCTAGGTTTGCGAACTGAAGATGGTTGAGACAGTGAGCTCCTTGGAGTTTTCTGCGGAAATTTCTATTCACTCGCGGGTTTGTAAATGGGGAGTGGTTGAGGCAACAAGCTATTACCAGTCGTCTGCTGAACCTTAACTTCGATTGCAGGGTTGGATTGAACAGGCGATGATGACGAAACTGGACGTTCTGTTCCTGTTCATTGAGTAAGTGGTGATGACTGAACTGGATGTACCTTCCTTCTCGTTGAACAGAAGTTTTCTTCTGTATATTGGTCGTCGACCTGCCTACCCGGCGCATGCGAGCTTTACCTTACATGTAGTTCTGATTTTGGATATCCACGCTGTACGAAAAAAAACTGCGAATAGGATCACTTTCGGCAGGTTATCGGTGTTAGGTCTGGGATGGTCTTCTCCAGCCCCACAACCGTTTCGCTGTCGGCGTAGACTAAGTAAAGGTAGCCATGTTCGAAATGGCAACTCCTGATCTTAATTCTGTGCCTGGTCAAGTGCCGCAAATCGATCTAGGATGGTATCATGCACAGTTCCAAGTTGCTCCTTGGATAGAAGTTTGGCGGAGCAGCCGTCAAGGGTGATGGCGAAGGTGAAGCTACCCATTTCCCTGTAAGTAACTTACACCAAGGGTCTCGGGACCATCCCAATTGGCGACCCGAGATTTTTTGTTCGCCGGACGATCGGTGCTGGTGCTTGGTGACGGGACGTCAATCGATCGTTGCCGCTTAACAGCAGCTTGACCTTGTAGCTCTGGCCGACCGGAGCATCGGATCATCCCTTGAGTGGCATTCTTTCAGCTACACCGCGTACCTGCGCTTTTGTTCGTTGGAGAGAGGCTCTCGTTGGACTTCGCTCTCTTCTTACGGGGAGCGGGCAGACTAGAAGGTACGTCTGGTTATGTTGGCAGATGGGCATCCTTGTAGTAAACACTATCAAGATTAAACCAAGCAGATCAAGAAGTGCTCGTAAGACCACTTCCTCCGTCTCCTGTTGCGTATATTTGTTGAAGCTGTTTATATTGTTTGTATTGTCTAAGTGAATCTCACGAGAAGCTAGGAAAAAATTGGTCCGCTGCGTCAGAGCCCCGCTTGACACAGTAAGAGCAGATGTACAGGGGAGGGTGCCCTGGTACTCCACTTCGTTTGCGGCACGGGTCGCGTAACACCTTAGATAAGGTCTTTTTCTTTTTCCGTAATAGCTATAAATAGTAGCTTTCAAATCCATCCTCCATTATAAAAGCTTTGGACCCTCTGCTTTAATTCCCAATAGTTCAAGTCCATTCATACGAGCACTAAAGGATCCATTGCAGGCGGATACTATAGGTTAATTTACCTTAGTAGAGTTACCGCTGCAATACAAGCTTCTAATGCGAAAGGTGGCTTCATGTGATCCTATTTTTACCATCCGGTCGTATCTCAGACGCGGTAATTGTTCAGGAGAAGAAGGTAGTTTTTTCTGAAAAAAAATGTTTTTTTTTTCATGAATCCAAGTCAAGATATCTTCAAAGATGTCATTTGGTATGGGAGTAGGACAAAACAAAGCTAGCATCGCCGAAACCATTTGTTTTCTTATAAGCATTTACACTAGCAAAACTATTTTCGTCTTACATCACACTAAGAACGTATTTCCCGCGTAAGAAGCGGCTTTAGTGTATTTTGCTTTGCGGGATATGATGGTATATGGGATATCGGTTCCATTATCGTCAGGTTTTATCTATTATCGTTAGGGGGGTAAATGATGTCCTAGAGCGGTAAATTCTTGCAAGATGGTTCTTCACAAAGCAGAGCATCTTTCTGTAAAGAGTTCTCAATGACTTCATTACCCCCCGGATGATAATTGGACAAACCGGACGATAATAGAGCCGATACCCTACTTCTTTCTACCTCTTTTCGAAATCGGTTTATATTTTATTACTGGAAGCATGAATACTGTAATACACTAAAGTCGCTTTTTACGCGAGGGATACGTGACACGTAAAAAGAAACCGCGTAAATTCTGGAATCCGCGTAAAATAAACCCGCGTAAAAAGCGACCTTAGTGTGCTAGTGTTTAGCTTCTAAGGGCGATTATCCGGCTCGGTTGGTATAAAAATTTTTTCACGAGGGCCGAATGCCGCAAGATTTATAATAGAACCTGCGTAAAGAATACGTGACCTATCAATTAAATAAAAATATCGCAAGCGACAATTGTGGGTCAGTCCATATTTTGGCTATTTTTATTATTTTTGCATGAAAATACACCAAGACCTAATAAAATGACTTATTATCTAGCTTTTACAACAATATAATAACTTCTGTGATGGATTTTGATGGTTTTATAAACTATATGATCTTGAACACACATCAGCTGCAGTGAAACTAATTGTCGATCGGAAGTATACATCAGAACACAGAAATAGATAGTAAAACATTCGTAGTTGATAACTTTCCCGATTTTATATTCATTTTTCAACATTTAGGCAACACGTTGACTGACCCATAATTGTAGAGGGACTGTACATGAAATGCGTTAACCTTCGTAAATAGGATGCTTCCAAATAAAGTTGCAGGTTTCGTTAATCTTGCTTAGCTTCCAGTAAATTTTCAACTCTTGGCTCAAATATTTTAACATCTGATATATTGAGAAGTGAGATTCACCTTTCCAAAAATACAAAACATGTAACAGCTGAAACCTGTGCAATTTTATTTACAGCATATTTTGGCTGTAAACCATTAAGTGATCGGTTTCCATTGCGTAAATGCTCAAAATATCTTTTCCTACACGAAATACTTAAGTGTTTGATACACATTCAGATGTATCATGAATCGTGCAGCTATTCATTGCCCCAAATCACTAAAAACACTAATAATACACTTATATATATTTATAAGTGATTCTTTTTACTTTTTCACATAATATATCCTGAATGTATACTAAACATCTAGGTTAAGATTATATGGTTGCATGAATAACTTTCTAATTGTTTATAGTTTTCCTTAGAATCGATCCCTATATGTATTCCTAGATAACACCTCTTGAAGAAGTAGCACAAAACTGCCATTCCCTGTATCACAGAGAAGAAAATGGCTGCAAACCGTTGACATTGCATTTTCCGCCTACGTACGAACTGGAGCAGACAGATCAGCGCCCGAAGGTTTTGTGTGGTTGTAAGAGTACTTTCCACAAGAATCCGCTTTGCTGCTGAGGGTGAAATTTGTTTCCTGCCACAGACTAAAGAAGCCGACGGCAAGGAAGGAGCACCACTGACACAAGTGCTTCTCCGTGCTGTCTCGTAGGAATAGTATTGGACTACTGAACGAGTTTGCTTGTTGATGATAAATCTTCAGGGATTCGACTAACGATTTTTTAAAGCAATTCAAACAGAAAAAGTTTTCCGTTTGGTGTTGAAATTGCATGTATAGTTTTCAATTTCAAATCCTTCAAAATCAAGCATTATTGCAGTACTTTACTTTTATTTTAGCTAATTTGGATTTAACAAATTTATCGTACAAGATGATTACTAACTGTTCTAGAACAGCATTTAGAAAATTATACTCAGCAAACTATCGGTTCAAAAGCAAATCATACAAAGTGCCTGAAATTTTATTATTTTGCATGTTACTTCCATCCAGGTTCATTTTGCATGCTTCTAATTTCGAAACACATGGCTTCACTTTGGTTACCAAATTTGCAGTCAACTAGTAACTCTGGTTTCAAAGCATTTATTTTTATTCACAATCAACAACCGCCACATTTTCCCCCTGCCAGAGCTGGAACTAATAGCAAAACCGGTTCAATAAACAGCATTCACAACAAACACTAGTAAGCTTTCGCACAGATGAGACTCCTCTCCGGCGGCGGCCAGAAGGGAATATGTTTAGCTTAATTAGATGGTAAACATCTGCTCGTAATATGTTCATTATCCTAGATTGCACTATGGCGACCGCACTGAAACAATGGCGCAGCTGAATAGTCGACTGAATGCGAGGATTTTTGAAACTGCGAGAACACAGATTTATTCAACGAGCTTATCAACGCATCCACTTGGGCATCACTTATGGCAGCTGAAATCCTTTTGCTAACAGCTGGATTCGGGCGCAAAGCACAAAAACAGCACACAGTAAACCCACATCAACACACCACTCTGGACCGAAAACGTTTCGTGAGGCAACAACTTCACTTTCCCGGATGCTGATTGACTGACAGGCCGACTGAATCGGAACATTGTCATTGGCTTGCGGTACGGGATTGAAACGAGCGAGAAATCGGCTAGAACCGTCATTTGCCCATCTGGAACACGTGTTACACAATACGACCCGAATCAGGCTCCCTTCTTAGTGGGATTGAGTGTGCGAATAGAGAAGCGTTTCACTCTCACTAAATTTATCTACCACTATCGTCAGCGTCGATAGTGAGGGATTTCATGCCAATTCGCTGTTAGAAAAACTTTTTCCTTGTAGCACTGTATTGTACAATGTATCTATCCATCGAAAAAAAAAAACAATAGTATTTAGGAAAAGTTTAAAAATTCGAAATAAATCGTTATCAAGGAAAATACATTTTAATTTTTGAGATAAATAATTTCATTGTAATTTTGTAATGAAAAGAATTTGTTTTGGGTACCAACAGGAAAAAATTATGAGTCCCAAAGTTTTCGAATGAAATAAACTCAAATTCTTTTGAGTTTAATCCTAAATTGCATCAATGCATAAGATTACGTTAAAACTCATAAACGAATACAATACTTATGCAAAAGCAAACCAATGTGAGTGGTTGCGTAAACAAGTGCAATATCCTGCTCTTCAGGCTTGTATACAATCAGCTGATGCGTCCACACTTGCGTGAACCAAATGCGTGACAAAGTTTCACTAAGAATTAATTCAACATTCCCAAAGTAAACGAAGTACACTTGCGTCAAATTCCTCCAATTGTATGCTTGTACAGAAACAAGAATTTTTGAAAACTTGAATTTGGCACGCTCTTTTTCTTATCAAGACATTTTCATGCTGGCTGGAAGAATAAACAGTGTCCAGATTGTGAGATTTGGTCCTATTCAATTTTACCACGGAGATGAAAACACTTAAATTGAAATATAATCTCCGTTTTGCATCCTATCTAAAGTCTAGTCCATAACGAAAGGATCTCAATTGATACCATCATACTACCATGCTTGATTCTACTCACAAAGTTCGCCGAAACTATAGTAGAATTTCAATTTTTCTCCACACTGACGCGCCTCAGTGGCCAACACTAAGGGAACCGACACGAGAGCTAAAATGCGAGAGCATTCGACATCCTGTGAGTGTAATACTCTGTGTGTCTCGCAAGTTAGACAACAGAGTAGCAAAACGCGCCAAGACCCGATTATGTTTAAAATTTTTAACGAGTGAATAATAAAGCTTTGTTGGTTTTGCTGTCAAACGTTTGAGGTTTAATGTTAGTGTAAATGGTCTTTAGTGCTTCATAAAAACCGAAACCGGTTTAGCTGCCATCAAATAATCTTGGAAACTCAAACTAATAAAACCATCGTTGTAAACGGGGTACCAGATCAGTTCTACTAGACGATGTTCTAAGTATAACAAAAATCCTCTCGGCGAGGTATGTATTTTCAACGACAATCCAAACAAGGCTAGCATATAAAGTTAAGCTTAGAAAAGCCGTCTTCAACTTTGGCTCGTTTCACATCAATCATACGCAGTTGCCTGCTGAACTGTACTTTTCAAGCGAGTTTCCGGAACAACGGTGTGATGTAATGTCTCGGGTCTCGCGGTGCATGTCATATGGTTGTTCCTTATGAATTATTTTGAATAGAGCGGATGCTACGGTAGTTGTGCGGCAACTAGTAATAACGCTAGAGCAACATTTTTCGTTATATAAAATTTTTGTGGAAGTTGTTTATTAGCATCAGCTTTTTTATTAGCAATAAGCAAGCAGCAATTATTCGTGATTCCTGAATTCTGAATCAATTTACAATTATTTTAAAATCTTATATGAATCTTTTTGGAATAATTATGGAAATAATCTAGAATTATTTAAAAATTATTATAGAATGATTTTATAAACATTTTTTAGTCATTTTAGAATTATTAAGGAATCTTTATCGCGGCTGGTGATTACTTTTATTTGTTTTTAATTTCCCTCCAATCCTGTGGTGAAATATTTTACTTCAAAACATATTGAACAAGTTCAATTAGCGCATTTAAGCAGTGCCGGGTAGATTCTTCAACAACTACTGAAAGTTCTGCCATCGTGAGAGATGATTTTACCGCGTCGTGACTCGAAAACGTATCACGAACAGAGTCCGAACATACCTTTCCTGTCAAAATCAAATAGCCACCGACTTGAAGACTTTTCGCCTTCGTTGGCTATATTACGATTTCGCATTCTTCGGGCTGTGCTCCAAAGAGTCCTCAAGCTTCGAATACCGGTTGAAGTCATCGGGTTAGCCTACCTCCCGGAAGGCCTTGACGCGTCGAATTTTTACGCGTAGACGTCGGAACACTCGAGAATCAAGCCCACGAGAAGGTTGTATTCTTCAAGTGGTGGAAGATCTTAAATCGCTCGACAGCTCGTGAGATCTTCTCCTCGTATCGTATGAGGTCATATGAAATGTTTATCGATTGTGCATGGTTTGATCCACTGGTAATCAAAACCAGATAGGCAAATGAACGCTACTGTGAGGATCCAGGATTACCTCCATGTGCAATTAAATCGTTGAGACGTTGAATATAAGGTTGAATCTAAAGCGCTCGATGGCGCTGGAGATTTTGATAGACGAGTCATATCCCAATTATTAAAATTATTCGTATCGAAGACAGCGCAAAGATTATAGACCAATAGATCAGTTTTGAGATGAAACTTGAAATAAAAAAGTTATAGCGCAAAATGAGTTTTTTCAATATAAATCGGTTGTTTTCAATGATTGAGAAAAACTTTTTTTTTTACAAAGTTACTTAAGAGAATTGGAACTATAACATTGTAGAAGAAGTTTTTCTTCTACCTACAAAGATAAAAAAGTTAGATACTTGATTGCATCGAAAATGTTGGTCACCCTAATTTTTGATAACTTTTCAACAAGCGCTTTATCATATGTAACAACTTTGTAGAAGAAAGTTTTTCTTAAAAATGTTGCTATAGAGCTCTAGACCTAAACTTCCCCCTAAATTTGGTTTTTTGGACCATTGTGGAGTGTTATCATTTGAAGGAGAACCCCAAAATAAGCCGTGGCGAGGTGAGGAGTTCTATCAAATCAAAGAACGACCGTTGTCCAACCTATGCCTTAGGAGAAATATATATTGAGGCACTACAAAGCCTTGCCTTGTCATTCGACACGCGACAACTTCGATGCCTCGGACCAATTGAGGTTAATACTATAGAAAGAATTGCACTTCTTAATCCATGTGAATGTGGTACTCCGGTATGAAAACACCAGAACACGCAATTTATCGGAATGGTCTTCAGTAATTTCTATCTATGAGAATTATTTGAAAATCTCTTTAGGATCATTTCATGGTCATTTCAGAATCATTCTAGATTTGGTTTGGAATTGTTTAGGGATCATTTTATGAAAATTCCAGAATTATTTTAGAGTTTTGGTTATTTCATAATCATTTCACAATTATTTTGAAACTGTTTTCGAAATATTTTGAAAACTGGAAAATCATTCTAAACCATTTGAAAACTATTTGAAAACTCAACACGGTGCTCCCACAGACCGTTATTAAAAAAAATGCACCAAAGAATCTGAGTACACCATTCGATTCGTTATGACGTCCAGAATCTCTGGTCGAAATTTCAAAATCATCGTACGGTACATTTTTGAGTTATGCCCTTCTGAAGGTCGTAAAGTACAAAAAAGTTATATTTAAACGACGAAATACTCAATGTAGAGCACGTTTTTCAGCCACAATTTTATGAAACAACTTCCAAAATAGTTTCTACACATTCCAAGTATTATATTTCAAGACATTTACTATTGGTGGGAAGATTTATATGAAAATCTTACAGTGCACAGTGGTCTAAATTCGAAAAATCGTGATCGTTCTAAATTTGACTACGAAAATTGGTTTTATGTACTCGATGTCTTCAGCAAAATTGTTTTATAGAACAAGGCCTTACTTATGGCGTTTTTGGTTTTTCGATAAATCCACCTAACAGTTAGGTAAAAAAAATATTTTTTATAATTTTCAATATACCGGATTGCTTCCTTCGGCAAAGCTGTGGAAAATTTTAAAAGAAAAACAATTTCTGAATACTGCGATGTCCTATCTATACGTTGAACATGACAAAATAGATTTTTTTGTGGAACACCCCTCCTTAAAATCATTTTTTGTCTATAATTTCGTCTGTAATGGTCAAAACAAGCAAAATGTTCTAAGAATTTATGCATTCAACTAAGTTTTCCCCAAGACTTTGTAAAATTTATTATTTTGACAATCACAGAAAAAATTATAGACAAATAACTGATTTTAAGAAGGGGTGTTCACAAAAAACTCTGTTTTGTCGTGTTCAACGCACAGATAGGACATCGCAATATTCAGAAATTGTTTTTCTTTTAAAATTTCCCACAGCTTTGCCGAAGGAAGCAATCCGGTATATTGAAAATTAGAAAAAAGATTTTTTTTATCTAACTGTTAGGTGGATTGATCGAAAAACCAAAAACGCTAAAAGTAAGGCTTAGTTCTATAAAACAATTTTGCTGAAAACATCGAGTACATAAAATCAATTTTTCATAGTCAAATCTAGAACGATCACGATTTTCGAATTAAGACCACTGTGCACTGTAAGATTTTCATATAAATCTTTCCACCAATAGTAAATGTCTTGAAATGTAATACTTGGAATGTGTAGAAACTATTTTGGAAGTTGTTTCATAAAATTGTGGCTGAAAAAAAATGTACCGTACGATGATTTTGAAATTTTGACCAGAGATTAACGAATCGAATGGTGTGCTCAGATTCTTTGGTGCCTTTTTTTTATAATAACGGTCTGTGGGAGCACCGTGACAACACACCTATTATTGTGCTTAAATCCATTTTGTTTGAACTAAGCAGCTGCTGGCTTTTTGCACGCTTGTTTTTACAAATGCGTTTAGACTGACGTAGCTCTTCACAACATATCAAGGTCTCTTGTACTGTCTGATGTATTCAGGTTTTCAATTCTGCTTTCAGGGCACTTGATGACACCCCGCAGAACGGTTCTGGACCTATGAAATCAAAACATGAACCCTGTCTGGCTAACGAATCAGTTTTTCCATACACCCTTGTCAAACGATGCTGAATGCTGTTGCTTGAAATCCAGTATCTCTACCGGCTGAAAGATGGAATCTTAAAAACGGCCGTCAGCAAATCCTCGACGATCAAACTCGAGTCGGTTGACCACGCCGTCGATTTCCATTGCGCGAGCTTGCATGTGGTACTCCAGTGTAAATAGCTCAAAAGCAGCAATATGCTTTGCTTGCTCGAGACTTGACACCAGAACACGCAATTTATTGGAGTGGCCTTTAGTAATTTCTATCACGGCCGGAAACCGTGCATTATTTAAGAATCATTTGATATTTATTTGAGAATCTCCATAGGATCATTTTATGATCATTTCAGAATCATTCTAGATTTGGTTTGGAATTGTTTAGGGATCATTTTATGAAAATTTCAGAATTATTTTAGAGTTTTGGTTATTTCATAATCATTTCACAATTATTTTGAAACTGTTTTCGAAATCTTTCAAAAACTGGAAAATCATTCTAAACCATTTGAAAACTATTTGGAAATTATTGTAAAAGGATTTTAGAATCATTTTAAGATCATTTTTGAATTATTGTATAGTCATTTTAAAATCATTTTACAAACGTTTAATAATCACTTTAAATTTTTTATGAATCATGGAGACATTTGATAATGGCTTAAAAATTATTACTATTATTATTAGTTTATTTATCCATCTAACATAAAGTCTTAATGAATATGAATATATCACTATCGTCAACGTCATTATGTAAGACAAGCAGATCTTGCTACTCGACTGGAGAAACAACTGGAACGCTCACCAAATTCGAATAAATCTTCAGCAGAAGTAAATGCCCGTATCATCGAAGACATAGGGGCATTAAATCCAAACGCTGTGCGATGAAACCATGTTTGGAGAAGAGTAGAAGTCCTTAAAGCACGCGATGGAACACGAAAATCAAGTGAAGATAGTAGTTTGGGACAATCAACTTATTGTTCAGAAGTTTAGCGACAAATGTTGCCTGCTAAATCTTCCCTCGTCGAGCTAGGGTGTCCAGATTGATTAGCTTGCACCGATCACAGTATGGAGGCAAGTTCTGTGGGTCACACCAAGGCAGATTTCTCAAAGCAATTCGGACAAATCTCTTATGCACTCTTTCAATTCGTTAACTCCAGGTCAGTTGATGTGGAAGCCAAACTAGTGAAGCATTCTCTAAGATAGGTCGCACTAAAGAGCAATACAGAACTTTCAAGCAATACGGATCATTAAAATCTTTGGCTATTTTGGTTATAAACCCCAGCTGACGATTAGCCTTAGCAATGACGGCCGATCGATGACTAGCAAAGGAGAGTTTCTTATCCATTGTCACACCCAAGTCATTCATCTCTTCAACCCTGTTGAGCACGACTCCATCGATATGGTAGTTGAGCATTATAGGCTGCGAGTTCCGATGAAATGTCATTACAGAGCATTTAGGGATGCTGACAATCAGCTTATTACAATGGCACCATTCAACAAACATATCCAGTAACTGCTGCAAACGGTGACAATCTTCTATGCACTTCACGGCTAAATATAGTTTTAGGTCATCCGCATATATAAGCTTACATCCGTCACCAAGCAAAATACTAACATCGTTTAAAAGTATTGTAGAAAGCAGCGGTCCCAAGTTACTTCCTTGAGGTACACCATTCAAGTTGACGAACGGAGTTGAGCTGCACGCTCCCAATTTCACCCGAAGTGATCGATCACACAGGTATGAACTAAGCCATGCAAGAAAGCTGTCAGAGGCACCAAGCAGGTTAATTTTGCGCAATAGTATAATATGGTCAATTCTGTCAAATGCTGCTTTCAAATCCATATAAACCACGTCCACTTGGCATTTTGCTTCCAGTTGTTTAGAACAAGTATGCGTTAATTCCAATAAATTCGTGGTAACCGATCTTCCAGGCATAAAACCATGCTGGTCTGTAGAGATATAGCACTTCATTCCAGCTAGAAGACTTCGATTGACAATAATTTCAAATAATTTCGATGCTGCCGAGAGATTTGTAATTTCACGGTAGTTATGGATATTACTTTTATCTCCACTTTTAAACACTGGAACCAGAAATGATTGTTTCCATATTTTCGGGAATTTACGCTGTTCGAGTGAGCTATTCAAAATTGAGCAGAGTGGGGAAACTAATGCGGCAATACATCGACGAAACACAATTTACAATTACACAATTTTAGAATTAGAATCAAAAACAATTTGAAATTATTTTTAGAGTTTAGAATTACTCTAGAAACATTTAAGAATTATTTCTTAGTCATTTCAGAATTATTTTAAATTTGTGGAATCATTTTAGAATCATTTCAGAATGAACTTAGAATCATCAGTTTAGAACCATAATAAAATCTTTAAAAACATTTGTAAAATGTATTGAAATTATGTCAGAATCTCTTGGAATCTTTCCTAAAATTTTCTAATCATATTAGAAATATTTTAAAAACATTTCGAAATCAGTTGAGAATCATTCTGAAATAACTTTTGTGCCATTTGAACATGTTTTGGAATCATTTTAGGTTCATTTCGATTTAGAAACATCAGGGAACAATTTTTATATTGTTTTGGAAGCATTCAGAATTATTTTGCAATCATTCTATAAAAAGTTCATTTTATAATAACTTAAAACTCGCACAGTAATTGGGAATAAAAAATTTTGATATTCCAGATTCCAGAGAAATAATCATTTTTGATCAATTTTGGGTTAATTTGAAACCCTTAATGGAATTTCATATCATATGTAATTTGTTTAAAAATCATTTTTGAATTATTATGAAATCTTTGAGGGACATTTCGGAATCATTCCGAAATATTTCAAAAACATTTAAGAATCATTTTAAAACAACTCGAGCACCTTATGAAAATTACTTTAGAATCATTTGAAATTTATTGTACAATGATTAATAATCACAGTCATTTCATAATCATTTTTGAGTTATTGTAGAATTTAGAATAGTTTAGGAATCACTTTGAAATCATTCTTTAATCAATAAAATTTCCAAATGAATCATTGCAAAGACATTTTAGAATCGTTATGAAATAATTTAGAATCAATAACATTTTCGATTTTTTTTGCGGAACTCAATATTATTCGAGAATTATATTACAATTGTTACAGAATCATTTCATAGTCATTCAGGAAATATTCTGAATTTTCATCCCGACCCAATTTCAAGCAGTAGCATCTGGTTTGCAAGAAAGCACCCAAATGGCGTTTGAATGGCTACAATTTTGGTTGATTTTTTTCGTTTAATGTTTTTTCAAGGATTTTTCCGTGTAGAACGGTTTTGCCTTTCTCCTAGAAAGGTATAGCAATCACTGGCAAAACCGAAGGTATAAAAGTGCTCCAAAGGGCCGAATGGCATCATTCGACTCAGTTCGACGAGCTGGGCATTTTATGTGTGTATGTGTGTTTGTAGTGTGTGTGTATATGTGTGTGCAACTTTTCAATCTTACTCGGTTTTCGCAGAAAAATGTGGACCGTTTTTCATAAAATTATTCTCAAATGAAAGCTCTAGTTGCCCCTTAAAACTCTATTGATTTTATTGTAATCGGATTTTTAGTTTGAAAATCACGAAACTTTATTATCTCAGAAACTACACAATCGATTTGAAACATACCGATATCGAATAAACGGGCTAGTTAAGGGTTAACCGATGAATTTTATAATGACTGAACACGCGGTTCAAAAGTTGTGAAAAGAATGTCATATTTGAAATAAAAAAAAACTACTACAAATAATCGATTCTAAAATGATATTTTATCGTATGATATATTTATTTATTTATTTGTTTATTTATTTATTTATTTATTTTTTTATTTATTTATTCTTTAAAATTCGTCCGACACAGGGTCCTAATGAATTGGTGGCTGGGACAATCCGCCTTGCAAGAGCAGTAGCGGTTTTCAAAGCGGCATAAAAACCCTGCATCTTGATAACAGGAAGATTACAAACATATGACAATACTTTTCAATACAATAATTTTAAACATACTAGCAATAGTCAAACAAACAAACAGTTGTCAATAGCTAAAAATTAAAATTTTGTCCATTTAAATTGTACTTCTCTGCGAGATGACGGATGGGTTCATGCAGGCCATAATTAGTACGTTGCGGAGATAGCTGTAGGAGTCGCTGATGTCGCTGAGGGCGAGAGGAGCAGTGCAGTTGAAGTAACGACAGGATGTTGAGGCAATCATAGATGCCAGTTAGGATTTAATGTGCAGTTTTAACAATGATGTCCTTTCGTCGCCGTTCTAATGGTGCTATGCCAACCAACGCACAGAGATCCTCATAGGGCAGAAGCATGTCAGAATTACTCCAAGGCAGGGTGCGACAAATCCTTCGGACGAAAAACTTTTGTACACGTTCAATGCGTTGGCCCCAAAACTCGTAATATGGGTCCCACACGGCACAGGCAGACTCCAAAATGGAGCATACTAGTAAACAATAGAGGGTTCTCATGGTACCATGATCATCAAATTCCTTACCAATTCTCATAACTAGGCAGAGTTGTCGGTTGGCTTTATTGATAATCGAGGTATAATGTGGCCTAAACGTAAGTTTAGTGTCGAGTATAACACCAAGATCAGTAACAACTTCGCAGCGCGTTAAGTTCATTCCAGCAATGCGGTAATCATAAACTAGTGGATGTTTTTTTGACGTAGAACTACGTTTTACTTTAGCATACCACACAGGGATGCAAACTGAAAAACTGGGACGAAATTTGTCCCTTTTCAAATGCTTATAGGTCGGTTGGTTTTCAACCGATTTTCTTCATTCTTGCAGCAATCGATTGGAAAATTATACACGCATCTGCCCAAATGCAGAAAAATGTTGTTTGAATCTACGAACTATTGCACTATTGAAAATTGTCAAGCCTTGTTGAAATAAAATTACCGTCCTCTGATTGGTCGCTTGCTTGCTGTGTGTGTATGAAATGGTATGATGTGTGTATGATATGGTGTGATGTGTGTATGTGTGTATAATATGGTATGATGTGTGTATGGTATGATGATATGGTCTGATGTGTGTGTGTGTATGATATGGAATAATGTGTGTGTGTGTGTGTGTGTGTGTGTGTGTGTGTGTGTGTCTGTATGATATGGTATGATGTGTGTGTGTGTGTGTGCTGTGCATGGTTTTTAACTCGGCACGTTCTGCTAACTGCTGAATCCGGTTCACGAAATTCACAACCCTTCATTAGTAGACATTATAACTCATTACCCAAGTAAAAATATTGGTTTTGTCAAAGTTTTATAGCGCTCAATACAGCCAAAAAAGCGCTATAAAACTTTGATAAAAACAGTTGTGTTGCTAGGGTAATGAAACACTCGATGCATTTGTTAATAGTATACGTAGTTCTACGTCATTCATGCGGTCGTGTCTTGGATACAACCTCCTACTTTTTCTGTTAAAGCTGATTACGGAACACTTAGGGATAATTATCGACATATAATTAAGACGGTACCAATCAGCGAAAAGGTTAATTAGCTCTTGGAGTCTGGCGCAGTCGTCACGAGTTTGAATGAACTTATAGATTTCAGTATCATCGGTGTACAATAGTCTCGTGCCTGGGTGCAATAGTTATATCGTTAATAAATAGGAGGAGTTTCTTTCGGCTTCGCAGTCTTTAAAATGTGAAAAGAAAACGATATTTTTCTCTTACACCGACGTTTCGAATAATATATATTCTTTATCAAGACTCTACAAGTAAAATAAGACCAAAACAATTTTTAGAAACAAATACATAAATTATGCACATAACATCATTACCGAGAGGACCTGTTTCCTGTGAAGTGGTTCTTCGGCTAGTGCATTAATTGTCAAAACAGAAACTAATCAACCTAACAGAACATCCAAAAATACATTAAATTAGCTAAACATGTGTTTTGAAAAAAATGAAAAATAGTAGTTAATAAATAGGGAAAATAGAAGAGGTCCTAAAATACTGCCTTGGGGTACTCCGGAGTTGCTACAGAACCAGCTAGATTGCGACGTGTCCAATTTAACGGCAGTTTTGCGACCACTAAGATACGAACTAATCCATGCAACCATCTCAGTTTTTTTTTGTTCACAACAACATTCATTTGACACGGCACAATACAAAAAATGTTTAATGGCGTCATTTAATCTAGTGTCTTAATTTTTAAGGTATCTTAAAAACTAAAAGCAAATTTTTTATCCTCGCCGCCGACTACGAGCCAAATTTAATCCTAGAATTAAAACTAAATTGTTTTTTTTTTGATTGCTGGTTTTGTTGTTTACTGGGTATCTTGATGTTCCAATGAGCCAGGAAATCATGGAAGGCTTGTATTCCTCGGACTCTGTCGGGTTCGTGCGGGGTCTTCTGTTTAACGCTTTATAATACAGTCATCCCAGTATTATGGGCCAACCAGTATTATGGGCCAATGGACTTTGTATTGGTTTCTAACGTATGCCAATAACATGTAATAGTCAAATTCAAGTTTGTAAACGTTGTTCACGTTCACTCAACTTAAATTTGGTTATTGAAAGTTATTGAAATATGTTAGAAACCAACACAAAGTGTAGACTGACCCATAATACTGGGATGACTGTATCTGCTTGCAGAGATAAAGTGATATCGGTTGGCAGGATTCTTGCACTTTTGGTATGCGCTAAGAGCTGATTTTCGTTCCCGATTGAGACGAGTCAGATGGTTATTCCCTCTGCTGGGTTTGCGACGAAGACAAACTCTAGGCACATGATGAACAATCAGTTCATGAATAATGGCAGTAAATCTGGACACAGCTACATTAATATCGATGCAGTTGGTAACAAAACTCCAATAAACACTGCACAGTGCGGTGTTAATGGCATCGTAGTTTCCTCGCCGAAAGTCAAAGCAAGTAGAATCAAAATCGTCAATATAAAGCGTTTTTATTGATCTTTCAAACATAACCATATATAATCGAATCTATATGTAATCGAGTTCAACCTAAATATAAGCACCTACAGTGACGTTTCGAATATACAACGATCAAAAAAGAATTCGCGTCATAAATTTTAAACATATTTATTTCATGTTATTTGTATGTGTTAATGTATGCTTAATGTGTTTGTATGTTATGTTTCAAATGTTCGGTATAGTTTCACTGCTGGCCACCAAAAACTTAATATTAAGAGCGATGAATAAATCCAGCAAATATTATCAAGGTGTATTTTTTTCTGAAAATTGAAGTGTTCGTGTAAATCTGTTGGAACAAATAATAAGTAAAAAAGAAAGGCTTGGTCTCACCGCTAGATGGATAAACTTGGGTTTTTATATATCCGTAAGATAATTAGAGTTTTTGCTATCGTAATTGAAATTGTCGATATTGATAAAAACTTAGGTAAGGTATTTTCTTCGACTGATTGGAATAGGCGACACTGCTTAAGCCGTTACTTTCCCTAGAATCTTTATAAAAACACGAAAAAAACAATTTTAAGAACGATTTTAGAATCTCTTTGGAGTTTTTCTTAGATGCCACAAGCGTTTTAAAATTTCCTTTCCAAAACCATTCCAGAATCATGTTTATGTCATTTAAAAATCTAATTAGAATAATTTTAGGTTCATCACGAAATCAATTTAAAAACACTGAGTAACAACTTGTTATTTATTATCATTTTGAAAGTATTTCAGAATTATTACACAATCATTTGATGATAAATTTATCCAATAAAAATTTTGAAATCAAAAAAAATTGAGGAACAATATATTTTTGAAACTTTTTCTGGTATCCCTTTTGATCAATTTTGGAGTAATCAACTATGGCTGAATTCGAAAGCTTTAGTTGGAATTTTTTCTAACCGTTTGAGAAACAATTTTGTAACAATTAGGGAAAGTGAAATTTTTTTTTAAATGATTTCATAACAGTTTGGATTTCATACTAAGGTCATCGTTTTCGAATGAAAAGTTCTGAGAATGTAGTCATGCTCACATATTTTGGAATCAATTCGTGAATCATGCTAGTACCATTGCAAAATTATTATCAACTCAGTTATGATAAAAGTTCTATATTTTTATTATCTTTCTGCAAAAATTTCGCTGTCACCATATAATCATTTGAAAGTCTTAATTGATACAGGTTACAGTCGGTTTGAGAAAACTTTTAAACCATATGGAAAACATTCTAGGATTGAAGTAGATATTATCTAATACCACACAAATTAACATTTGTTTAAAACAAATTTTGAAGTGTTACTATCAACCATGTTTCGCAGAGCATTCCTGGTGAAAACCACACACTGAGCACCCTTAACTTCCTGAGGTATAATAGTGTCACTAACCTAGTTAGTATGTGTGATGCTCATATCAGCAGGCAGCGCTAGTATTTTATTTAGTATCCCGAGTATTTATGTTGGACATAACCATTTTCGTCCAGGCACAGAGGTCTCCATTGGAATTAGCAACGTTGGACCGACCATGAACCTTATGATAATCGAAAACGTTTATCGGTCAGCTTGATCACTAGCGGAATTGCTGCCCCGGGTAGTTTTGTTTTGGACGTAAATGAACTTTTCGGCTCATTCCCGTTCGGCTGGCGAAATATTTACGCAGGTGTTTGTGCGTCCCCGTATTTCGGGGAAAATGACGTTGATTGCTTTCGGAAAAGCAATCTAACTATCGTTTGGTCAGAAAATGATCGTAATACAGTGTACGGCGGCATGTAATAAGGTTAATTTGTTCTAATATTGTAGTTATAACAAAACTAACTTTTTGATCACAATTTACGGAAAGGGAATTTTGCGAATACGCTATAATCAAATATTGGGGGATATATTAGGAAACACACAGATATACAATCTTAAGAGTTAATTGCCGAATAAAAACAAAAAGTATGTGATCCTATTAACATTGATGTCATCTTCGTCACGCCATTAAAAAATATGGATTCTCAAATCTATGAAAATAGAAACAAAAAACACTTCACAATTGTTTGTGAGTGTTCGATGGTACGTTTGATATGTTGTCAATCGTCTAAATTGGATACCTCCATTGGATGCAAGATGTTCAATAGAAGCAGGATCAATTGCTTTGATGAATTCATCGTTTCGCTTCATGGTTATGCAATTCGAAACAACATGTGATTCTTTTACGATATACCATTCTGAAAATCGAAGGAATAAAAATAAAGCGGAAAACCAACAGTCTATCCAGAACCTGAGAAGCCAAAACATCAAGCATATACACGGTCATGGTCATAGCAACGAAAATGCGAAAAATTTAGAGTAGTTTTATTTTATGATTCGCTTGTGCTACTGATTTTGATGTATCTCGTGATGGTATTGCCAATTTATTTCATGATTTGGTTGTTATCTGAAGCTAACAGTGGCTGGGAAACTCACAGTTCGAATATCTTTATTAGCTATCAACAAACTGCCACCAAATAAGGAAAAATAGAGAAGGAAAAATCAATTCCAGCAGCGCAGTTTTAATTAAATATGATAGCATTAAAAATTGTAATAAATAATAAAGGATTTTTTTTTGAATAATATCTTTTTTTCAACAACTTAAGTTTTCATGAGAAAAAGCAGGTCATTTATTGAAATGTTCTAGAATAAGGAAGGGATTTTTCGGCGGTGATTAAAATAGAATTTCAGGGGTTAGTAACAACTTACAAAACTAATTTTTGGCATCATGGTATGCATCAGCAGTAGCAGCTTAGCAGTATGGTGCATTGAGATTGAAATTCGTAGCTTCGTAGGTTATAACCTTGTTTTTTTTTCTAAAAGGCAATCTCCAGCGTGGGTAACCACCTAAGGTCCCATAATCTGCAAATCCATACAAAACTTGCACTCTATGAAACACTAGTCCTCTTCTATGGTCATGAAGCATGGACGCTAACGTTGCACACTATTTCCAAAGCTGCAAAAACGTGATCAAAATAATTTTGACCCAAAAAACTTGATTTTAGAGCCACAATGCCTTCGGTAAAGTTGTTCCATTAATTATTCTTTATGTTATAGAATTTACAGTTTTGTGATTAATCCACTTAACAGTGAAAAGCATTTTTGCGTATAAAAATTCATCGTGTTCGGCAAAGCTGTAGCACATTTCATAAGATACAACTTTGTTAAAGACCTCTAAGTTTCTTATAAAATATGCTAAGACTCTACTCAGCAAAGTGGATTTTCATATGCAAAAATGAGAAAAATAAAATTCGTTTCTCTCTTTTGGGTAGATTAATCACAAAATTCTAACTTTCATAAAATCAAGAATAAATAACAAAACAACTTTGCTGACGACACTAAGGCTCCAAAATCAATTGTTTTTGAGTAAAAAGTGTAAGCATTGCTAGCTTAAGCAATGAAGGTGGTAGGGATTGCTGAGAGTTATGAACCGCTGGCATTGGAAATGCAATGCAAGATCTACAGGAAGGGTTTGTCGTGAGTTGCTGTCACACCCCCACGCACCGATAGGCCAGAGTTAGTCCACCGCACCCTAAAGCACGCAGCCCACCACCCATCGGTTTTCCAGACACCAGCACCCAATATAGAGCAGGCGAAAATATAAATGACAGATGGGGAAAAAGCGCGGCTGCGATTATTGGCGCGAAAATTTAGACGAGGCCAACGTCTTAGGGCAAGGAGGAATGACCTGCTGTAGCCACTACACTTACTCAGTAACCAGATTCCGAATTGAACGGTCACGACCTGCGGAAAATTAACTAGAAACCAAGAAGACAAGCGACTCTAAGGAGACAGTAAAAAGTGTGTGGCTATAGTGAACAGCAGCAACGCTTATTTCCCAGAACCCCGCTGTTTTGGATTAAACACGAAGACGCCGAGAATCCCTTTGGACCCTACGCCGGTGACTGAGGACGCCGATTAGGAGCCATTTTGGCGGCAAAGGCCGCAAGACGACGCCGGACAGAACGTGGGTGTGCAGGAACCAGGTGCAACGAGAAGGTGGACTGTGCGCTGACGGTGAAACGGGGCCCCGGAGTAGAACGAAAGTGAATAAGGTTAGCTAGAAATAAGAAAGTGGGTGACGAATGCTAGTAATAAAAATTGTGTACATAGAGACTCAGACAAGCATTTTCCTGGAACCGCGAAATTTCCTTAGTAAGCCGACCCTGAGGCTGTTGTTCAGGGAGTCCCTACAGCGCTCGCTGCTGAAGCTGGGACAATACTGACACTTTGGCGCCCAACAAAAATAAACTTACCGATATTTTGAGGGTTCCAGCTTGTAAAATTGCTTGTTTTAAATTGAGTTGCTACGTACGTCTCTGGGAAAACGTCCATGCTTTCACGAACAAATATTCACATTTAAGTGGCAAATCCACTGAAACTGACAGTGCACTACGAAACGTTTTTCGAAACCGAGGGGTTCTGATGTTCAATTAATTAGCAAAAATAACAATCATAGAAAATTACCAAATTACTTAGTCGAGCGGAGGTTTTAGCAAAGTGCGTAAGAAGTTCGGAGGGAGAAAATAAACCCAACAGTGAAAACATTTTATTTAGTCACTTACTATCGAATACTTACGAAATAACGGAAATTTAGTGAAACTTAATTCTAAGAATAAGAAAATTCAACTATGGAACAGCAACACTTGTTAACGCAATATTTTGCGATGAATACGATGCACCTGACGGACGACGAGCTAGATCATGAGCTGCAAGTCCGGGGCGCAGACCTAATGAGTGAAACACGTACGGTGCAGGAAAGAACACTGCGTGGATACCTGAAATCAGAAAAAGAAAACCCGAATTGGAACTACAGAAAATGTTGGACAACTTTAAAAGGTGAATTTAAATGTTGTGAAGAGAAAATAGTTGAAATTAGAACTTTTTTAGAAGGAAGAAAAGAACAACGAGTACCAGATCAACGGCATAAAACGAAACTAATACATGTCTTTTTCCGACTGGAACGATTACGAAATCATGCCAAAGAGGAAACAGATTTGAGTAACATTGCGAAAATGGCAAATGAATGCATTAGACTTTTGAACAAATTCTTTTCAATGATCTCCCCCTTAGCAGAGGTGAGAGAAGCGGAAATAGCTAGAGTGAATGAAAGTTTACGGCTACTCCGCCAAGAGACTAACGATAGAGAAGATAGTGAATCAGAAATCGATGAAGAGGTAGAAACTAGAAATCAACAGAATGGCCAGCGAGCAAACCCAACAACCGACAATAATGGTGGAAGAGTCCCCAGTAGAAACGATGAAATACACCAGAATGTAAATGAGGAAGAAATTGAAAGTGGAAATAGAGTGGGAGAACCAGATAGATTGGTGCTACTTGCAAGGGAAAACGATCGTTTGAAAATAGTAGTAGAACGTTTGCTACACCGAATTGAATCGCTTGAAAGAGGAAAGGATATGCGAAATACTAGAAGACAAGAGAATGAATGTGGAATGGCTAACAGTACTCCGGTGGAGGAAGAGCCTATTCCGAGTGACAGTGTGGGAGAGAAACCTAAAGAAAATTTTCTAGACTGGGTTAAAAATAGATGTAGCTCGATAGATAGTCTAGAAGAGAAAGCACGAGAGTTGAAAGAGAAAGATGAAAGAGAGAAAAGGAATGCAAATGCATACGCAGCTAGCAAGGGAAACAGTCACCGATTACCGGTTTATCAATGGGGAATAAAATATGATGGTATGGATAATGGGAGAAGATTGAATGAATTTTTAAAAGATGTGGAGTTCAATGCTAGGTCGGAAGGATTCACCTACGTAGAATTGTTTTTATCGGCACACCATTTATTCACACGAAAAGCTAGGGGGTGGTTCATGGAAGTGAATGGTAACAACGAGCTTGAAACGTGGGAAAATTTAGTTCGTGAACTGAAAAATGAGTTTTTGCCGATTGATATTGATTTTCAATACGAACAAATAGTTAATGCGCGTAAACAAGGCCTGAGGGAGAAGTTTCAAGACTTTTATTTGGATATGGTCCGGCTTTTCCGTAGCGTGTCAAGACCTTGGGACGAACAACGAAAGTTTGACGTATTATTTAGAAACACACGAGAAGACTGTAGAACTGCAATGCTTGCTGCTAACGTAACGTCGATCACCAAAATGCGAGAATTCGGAAAAAGATACGATGCGATAAACTGGCAAATTTACCAAAGAAGAGAAAATAGACCGGGATATAGAGGAAACGTAAATGTAGAAGAAATAGAAGTAAATCGACAGAATGTTCAAGAAAAAACTGCATATAGGTTCCAGAGAGGACAGAATGATGGAAATCGTGTGAAAAATTCTAGAACGAATTATAACTATTTCCAGAAAAAGTTTACCGAAGATCGAATAGAACAAAATGAACAGAGAGAAAAACAAAAAGAATCACATAGAAGCAACTACCAAAATTCAAGAATAAACAACAATCAAAAAACAAACCTTTGCTATGACGAACCCAGACCCGGCACAAGCGGAACAAATGCCTTGCAACGGATAGTTAACGCTTACATTCCGATTAAACGAGGAATTTGCTTTAACTGCCATGAAGAAGGGCACAGTTGGCAGAGGTGTCCCAGAGAGAAGCATACTTTTTGTGAAAATTGTGGCTTTCCGGGATTTTCCACCAAAGACTGCCCATACTGTGAAGCAAAAAACTTGGGAAAGACTGCTCACTGAGGCATAGCAGTCAGCCCGACAACCGAACAAGACCTCAAGACGTAGAACAAGAACCAACCAAGTTGTTACAAGAACTGGGTTATGCGAGAGTCATCGAACAAGGTAACAACGACAACGAAATAGCGTCATTGCTGGTTAAACTTAGCGGGGATGTTCGTCCTTTTACTGAAATCAACTTAATGGGGATTAAATTGATTGGGCTTTTAGATAGCGGAGCAGCTCGGACGGTTCTTGGAATCGGAGCAAGGCAAATAATAAAAGACCTGAATTTAAAGGTAGAGCCTTCTTCAGTGCAATTAAAAACTGCTGCAGGTGAAAATTTGGAAGTGATTGGTTCAACTGAACTGCCGATCACGTTTAACAATGTTACAAAATTATTAACTGTTTTAATCGCTCCAAATTTAAAACGAAGGTGTGTACTAGGCTACGATTTCTGGGTAAAGTTTGGCATTCGGCCCACCTGGAACGATTTTGCAATCGATTCTGTGGATGAAAGCGCACAGGAGAGCCTAGAAGAGGAAGTCGAACTCACAGCAGAACAGGAAAAAGAATTAGAAACGGTAAAGCAGCATTTTCTAGAAGCGACACCAGGAAATTTAAGTATGACCCACTTGATAGAACATTCCATTGAATTCAAGGACGAATTCAAGAGGGCGGACCCGGTGAGGAAAAATCCGTACCCTTGGAGTCCAGAAATTCAACGGAAAATACACCAGGCAGTAGACGATATGTTACAGAAGGGAATAATTGAGGAATCAAACTCAGAATGGGCTCTCCCAGTAGTACCGGTAACGAAACGTGATAGCCAGGAAGTTAGACTTTGTTTAGACGCGCGAAAACTGAATGAGAGAACAAAAAAAGACGCATACCCTCTGCCCCATCAAAATCGTATATTGAGCCACCTGGAGCCAGTGAGATACCTTTCGACTATCGATCTTTCGCAAGCATTCTTGCAAATCCCCCTAAACGTCAAGTCTCGCAAATTTACCGCTTTTTCAATACCTGGGAGAGGGCTATTTCACTTCACCCGACTTCCGTTTGGGTTAGTGAATAGTCCAGCAACTCTAAGCAAACTTATGGACCGGGTGTTGAGCCACGGAGCGCTAGAGCCGGCAATATTCGTTTACTTAGACGATATTGTCGTTGCTAGTCGAACATTCGAGGAACATATCGAAAAACTGAAAGATTTAGCGAAACGACTACGAGAGGCAAATTTGTGTATTAACGTACAAAAATCAAAATTTTGTTGCCAGCAGGTGCCTTACCTGGGATACATTTTATCCAGAGACGGACTAAGGCCTAATCCAGATCGCGTACAAGCGATTTTGGGATATCAGGTACCGAAATCCGTTAGGCAACTCAGGCGATTCCTTGGTATGGTGAATTACTACCGGAGGTTCATCGCCAACTTCAGTGAAATCACTTTACCTCTCACCGATTTGCTGAAAAACAAACCAAAGAAAGTAGTGTGGAACTCGGCAGCAGACGATTCGTTTAAAATTATTAAAGAAAGGCTCATATCGGTTCCGGTGATGGCTAATCCAAATTTTAGTTTGCCATTTACTGTCCAGACTGACGCGAGTGATAACGCTATCGCTGGGATCTTGACGCAAGTGCAGCAAGGCGAAGAGAAGGTGATTGCGTACCATTCCGAAAAACTAAAAGGGGCTGAACTAAACTACCATGCGGCGGAAAAGGAAGGTTTAGCCGCCCTCCGTTGCATCGATAAATTCCGAGGGTACATCGAGGGTACAAGGTTCGTTCTGGTGACCGACTCGGCTGCATTAACCTTTATCATGCGAGCCAAATGGAGATCCTCTTCGAGACTTAGTAGATGGAGTATTACACTCCAGCAATTTGATATGGAGATTCGGCACAGGAAAGGAAAGGAAAACATTGTCCCTGATGCGCTTTCCCGATCATTAGAAAGTCTAGAGGAGGAACCCGACGATAGGTGGCACCAACAACTTTTGTTGGCCGTAGAACAAGAGCCTGAAAATTACATGGACTTTAAAATAGTCGAGGGTAAACTATATAAATTCGTTTCAACAAAAACCGACACTATGGACTATCGTTTTGAGTGGAAGCAGTGCGTTCCGAAGAATAAAAGGGTAGAAATTATGAAACTTGAACATGACGGAAACTTACACATTGGATATGAAAAATGCGTTGAAAAAATCAAGCGTCTATTTTATTGGCCGCGGATGGCGGCGGACATTAAAAAGTATATAGCGAATTGTAGCCTGTGCAAAGAGAACAAGCATTCTACTGTATCAACATGTCCGGAGATGGGTAAGCAACGCATAGCAAACCGGCCATTCCAGATAATATGCATAGATTATATCCAGTCACTTCCTCGCAGTAAGCAGGGCAACGCACACTTATTAGTAATAATGGACTTATTTTCTAAGTATTGCTTGCTTATGCCTGTGAAGAAGATTTCGGCGATTAATTTATGCAAATTACTGGAAGAGCAGTGGTTGAGAAAGCTATCCGTTCCCCAAATCGTGATTTCCGATAATGCGACAACCTTTTTGTCAAAAGATTTTCAGAGCCTCATGGCGCGGTACGAGGTGCAGCATTGGGCGAATGCCCGGCACCGAAGCCAGGCAAACCCAGTTGAACGACTCAACCGGACTATAAATGCTATGATACGTAGTTATGTGAAAGAGGATCAGAAATTATGGGACTCGAAAATCTCAGAAATTGAACATGTTTTGAACAACACAATTCATTCTACAACTAAATTTAGTCCATATCACATAGTTTATGGTCATGAAATAATACTGAAAGGATCGCATTACAGATTGGAAGAGGAAGGAAATTTAACACAGGAAGAACGAATGGAAAAGCTTAAAGGTGTGAGTGGTAAAATTTATGAAATGGTAAAAAAGCATTTACGAAACTGTTATGAAAGTACGAAAAAAAGATATGATCTTAGACACAAACGATACTCACCGACTTTCGACGTCGGGCAGCGCGTTTACAAAAGGTGTTTTCGTCAGTCCGTGGCAAGTAGTAAATTCAATGCCAAGCTGGGTCCACAATACACGCCTTGTATTGTAATAAAAAAAAAGGGCACCAGTTCTTATGAGGTAGCCGACTTAAATGGAAGATCGCTTGGAGTTTTTTCAGCCGCAGACCTAAAAGCGTGAATGTGGGAATGAAATAATAAATGTGCAAAAATTTTAAATACTTACCATTGCGATTTAGAGTGAAAAAAATGGGTAATTTTTGTTAAAATGTGATCTAAAAGTCTACCAACATGTTTCATTCATAAGTGTCCGTGGAAAATCAATTATTGTACTGCATGTAACCGCAGAATGTAACCTTACATGCAGGTTGAGGAGGTAAAAGTATTTCATATTGAAATCCAAAGGTTTTAGCTAGAAAAAAAATATATTGAAAATGGGAAAAATCGGAATCGAGGGTGCATATGGAAGGGTTGGTGACTGCATCGTGCGCTTGAACGTAATGCATCTGCTCGTGTTGCATGCAAGATTGTTAACAATCCTTTAATCTTGCAGTGCACCCAGGCAGAGTAATGAAATGAGTAGCAACTATCGTCATTGGCGAAAGAGAAACTGGGAGAAGATTACGAACATCAGAATTCAAGGTCACGATCAAACTTAGAACAATAGAATGGCAAGGAATACACCACAGAAGTAATAACCGAAACACGCTACGCAAGCAAAATCGTTATGTACTTACCTTATATACTGATCGATGAACTTTTATGTAGGAAAAAAAAGGAGCTCACGGGACAAAAAATAACTAATAATGATTCACTGGCCAGAGTTAACAAAATAAAATTAATACAAATAATTTTTCCACTAGAGAACTAATACTTTTTCCTCGATAAGACTTCATCAGTCTATATCACTGTCCGAACACGTTTCACTGAACGAGCAAGTGGCTGAATTGACAGATGTTTCGATCTCCAGTAGCTTTCTTACGCACACTGATAAAAGATGATAACGCTATCAACAATGATGTACTAAAACCCAACTCCGACACCCAATAGGAAATATTTCAGGGGATTTGAATTTTATTGTAGTTTTAAACACTCCGGAGTTTGTATTCATTAATTTGTAATGATTTGAATGTAATCATAAGTTTATAGTAATTCGTTTTGTAGTAGAATATAGTCTTGCATGATCTATTTAATGTTTTTTTTTAGTTACTAGTAAAATTATTAATGTGTTTCAAATTTGTTTTGCGGTTTGTTCATCAGAATTTAATACGTTTCGTTTGAAAAATTTCACGTGCAATTAAAGGTTGATATGGGGGAGGTCCGGTGAAAATTTGTGTTGTGGGATGCAGGTTCAGATGGTATGTGTGACAAAAATTTGGACAAGGAATTTATGATGGGAAAAAATGTTTAATTTATAAACATTTTTTTTATCCGAGCTGGGGGAGAGTGTAAGCATTGCTAGCTTAAGCAATGAAGGTGGTAGGGATTGCTGAGAGTTATGAACCGCTGGCATTGGAAATGCAATGCAAGATCTACAGGAAGGGTTTGTCGTGAGTTGCTGTCACACCCCCACGCACCGATAGGCCAGAGTTAGTCCACCGCACCCTAAAGCACGCAGCCCACCACCCATCGGTTTTCCAGACACCAGCACCCAATATAGAGCAGGCGAAAATATAAATGACAGATGGGGAAAAAGCGCGGCTGCGATTATTGGCGCGAAAATTTAGACGAGGCCAACGTCTTAGGGCAAGGAGGAATGACCTGCTGTAGCCACTACACTTACTCAGTAACCAGATTCCGAATTGAACGGTCACGACCTGCGGAAAATTAACTAGAAACCAAGAAGACAAGCGACTCTAAGGAGACAGTAAAAAGTGTGTGGCTATAGTGAACAGCAGCAACGCTTATTTCCCAGAACCCCGCTGTTTTGGATTAAACACGAAGACGCCGAGAATCCCTTTGGACCCTACGCCGGTGACTGAGGACGCCGATTAGGAGCCATTTTGGCGGCAAAGGCCGCAAGACGACGCCGGACAGAACGTGGGTGTGCAGGAACCAGGTGCAACGAGAAGGTGGACTGTGCGCTGACGGTGAAACGGGGCCCCGGAGTAGAACGAAAGTGAATAAGGTTAGCTAGAAATAAGAAAGTGGGTGACGAATGCTAGTAATAAAAATTGTGTACATAGAGACTCAGACAAGCATTTTCCTGGAACCGCGAAATTTCCTTAGTAAGCCGACCCTGAGGCTGTTGTTCAGGGAGTCCCTACAGCGCTCGCTGCTGAAGCTGGGACAATACTGACAAAAGTAATCAGGCATTAGTGCATTATTTGAGTAGAAATCGTCAATAACTGAAAAAAAATATGTGAACTTCCTTCGAAGAAATTGTTTGTTTTGTTATAGTAAATGATATTATAGAACATAGAAAAATAGTAGAAAATCACTACTGAAAGTTATATTGAAAGAACTGATTTTAAGTGGCAATCTGTAGAAAACTTCACATAGGTCCATTAAAATAGTCAGATAGAAGTATGGTGTTTTTGACAAAGTTGTTTCTTATTAAATGTGCTACAACTTTGTCGAACACGATGAATTTTTGTATGCAAAAATGAAAAAAGTGAAATTCGCTTTTCACTGTTGAGTGGATTGATCACAAAACTGTAACTTCTATAACATGGAGAATAAATAATGGAACAACTTTACTAAAGATACTATGGCTCTAAAATCAAGTTTTTTGGGTCAAAATAATTTCGATCACGTTTTTGCAGCTTGGGAAACAGTGTGCGTTGATTCGGTCAGGTAGAATTTGACAATCAACCAAACTGTTCTCTTCGATGTACATTCTGAAGTCAAGCTTGTTATTTCCGGTGAATAGGTGAATTGTACAAAAAATGTATAGGCCCCATATTGCTGCCTTGAGGAACACTGAAATAGACGATGATACGCCAGATTCCATGTTCCTTGTTTTAGGTGAAATAGCTAGTAGCAGAGACGATCGTAAAACCATCGAAAAGATGTCATAAATCTTTGAAGACGCTGTTTTTCCTAGACGAATAATTAACGTATGTGAACGAGCCAACATTCAATGAAATGCTCCGCTTAGCTCACATATCTGGACGATAGATGTATATAGAATTAAAATTAAAAATTATGTGTAGAGAAAAGACAAGATTTGCAATACTGTTCCACAATTAATAACATTGTTTTCGACTTAAGGTACATAGTCATTAACTATTATCAGATTTCTGCAAAGCTTAATTCGCATGGAAAAAATTACCCAGCATGTGATTGTGTAAACGCAATCTAAACGCACGCCCATCCATGTGGCACGTAGAATCTAGCCTAGGCTGTGACTAGGAACCGATTTGTTGCCCGAACCGACGCTCCAGTTTGCCAGCGGGAATGTTTGCTCTTCCGTTATTGAATTCCATAGCAAGGAGCGCACTAATCGTACGCAAAACCTATTATCGGTTGTTTACATTAGGTGGCACTTTTCCAAGGGAAATGAGTTTTCCTCAGAATCCTGACCTGTGATTTTACAGACTGCCGATAGTGTTGCTGCCGAGGGAATTGTGGAATGTTTTCGCAGCAAACTAAACGCTACCTGGAAAAGAGTATGTTTTCTGTACAATCATTCATTTTTTAGATCGAGGATTGTAGATTGTTGCCAAACGATAAAGTAAATTTGCCAATTATTTCATGGAAAACAAAATGTAAGATACTTATCTTCGTTAATTACTTTCTTTGTTACGAATTTAAAAAAAAAATCATTTTACCAGTACACCATCTGGTTACGCGTTGGGAAAACTTGATTGGAAAGCTTCTGGTTAAACACCAACCGAAGGAATTGTGTCGAAATTCTATCGCCTACCATGAATATACAAGCACAGTACAATCGGCTCTCGTGGAAAATATGAACTCCCAGCTGGAAGCTCTATCGAGCGGATGGACGAACGGACGAAGCATAAGAATAGGTTCGCCCTCACTTACTCTTCAGTGTAGGACTTCGTTTATGTTTCTGCCCGACTGTCCGATGCCAACCACAACTAAAGCTTCATGAAATAGCTTTTTGATAGTGTCGTTAAATGTCGTTTGATAGTGTCAATAAACCAACACACCAACTTTTATGTGCTCTGTGCTGAGAATGGGTGCTTTATTGTGTGCGCGTGTGTGTGTGTCTGTGGTTGGTTAATGAGTTGGTTATACAGAATATCATCATGATTGTCCACAAATGATACCCAATTTAACAAATGAGCTTTCATTCTCGAATAGAGAACGGTTACAATCTAACGAGTGGACAGAGCTCATGAAGAGGACTCGGTTTGATCCGTTTGTTGGCGAGTGCTATCTATTCGGCCACACATATTCTTTCACCGCTATTGAATGCGGTGACCAGTTTATGTGGACCCAATGATTATTCATGATATCTTGGAAGGTTCATCCACTTTGACACCGAGTTTTGAAAGTTGCCGTTGAGCTGTGAATCAGATTGATGGATTTCAATGTTTTTGATTCTTTTGTTCCATAAAAATTTTTTGATCACTTCTAAATAATTTTTCGTTTGGTTTTACTTAACATTAACAAAGAAAAATAAAGTGTTGTGGAAAAAGGCATTCAAGCTTTAAATACAATCGTTATTTTTTATTTTATTCATTATGAGACTGGTATGCGTTTATTTTTTAGATGGGACTAACTAACCTGATATTTTTTGCAAATTTGACAAAACAAACTATGTTGTCTTTCACATTTATTTTGAGAAGCGTTGGCGATTCTAACTCAAAATCAACGAAAATGCAGATGGGACTGATCCGCGTTTCTCGGTAGTACAGTCATGTTTCAAGAGCAAGTTTTAACAATGAATGAGGTACTATGTAGAATTGCTTTGTCCGCCATTACTGATTTTCACGACTTTCACGTATCCCAGGTTTAGAACCTGGGTTTTGTGATTGTGTTTATTTGGTAAATTGGAAAATTGGAAAATTTGGCACAGAAAAAAAATATTAACATTGTACATATTTTTTTAGAGCCGTCATTTTATTACCTACAACTTTGCTGAAGACACCATTTCAATCACACCATTTCAATCACACCATTCGTTTTTCTGATATACAAATGTTTATCCATCGCGACTGTTGCAAAAGGGCTTATTTAAAATGGTGACTTTTGAATAGGCCCTTCTGCAACAGAAGTCGCGAGTTAGCTGAAAGATTCAGCGAAATCGGAAATGATGGGTCAGGATCGATTTGCGAAGTAGCATGGAATTACTCTCTCTGAACTGCCAAAGCAATTCGTTTTTCATAACACCTACCACAGATGAAAAAGTAATTTTAATGATAAAAGATATAAATGGATCAAAAAGCTGCGGATCAGGTGGAATACCTGTCTCTTTCCTCAAAACCCATCAAGTATTCTTCTCGAAACTGCTGGAAGAAGTTCACAGCAGTTCAATACCGCACTTCTAGTTCCGATTTACAAAGGAGGTTGTAAAACAGACGTGCGCAAATGTAGATCTCCGTCCTATCTGTGATCAACAAAATCGTGGAGCGAATACTGGCCAAGAGAATCATAAAATTTCTCCAATAGCACAAAGTTACTCATAACTGTCAATGATGGCATTGTTGAAGCTGCAGATGCGAAGTGATGAGTGTTCTATTTTTGGATATAGATTCTACCTCAGAAACTTGAATATTATTGAGAAGGAGGAATTCCCAATCAACTGCTAAGAAATAAGCTTTCGAACCCAGTACATCGAAATAAACGGAGCAAAAAGTACTTATCACTACTTATGAGTAGGTGTCCCACAAGGAAGCAACCTCGGCTCGTTGTTGTTCCTAATATACATAAAGGACAAAGCCAATCTCAGATAGACCGGAAAGCCTCGCATATTCGCCCTACAACAAACGTACACACAAATCTCGAAGGACATGGCGATACTCCAAAAATATTTCTGTGAAAATCTTCCGTCTCTTAATTTGGGCAAGACTAAATACATGATCGTCCACTCAGTTCATTCAACACCTGTGAGTGCTCAACTTCAGATTGGTTTCAGGAGTATTCAAACTCAAATACTTGGAGCTTATCCTCGACCTTCATTGAAATGGAGCTACAACATAAGTGCCTTATCGTCCGATCTAAGCTCTATTTATGGATTCTTATGGAAAACTTCGGAATTCTTGACACGTTTTCGTGTACTCTAATCTGCAGTATCTCATTTCTGTATGGGGAGCTGCCAGTAATACGAAGCCTAAGTTATAACTCCAGGAATAACTCCAACGATTACAAAATCGTTGCATCAAAACCGTCCTCAAGGCTATTTTCTACTGTAATATTTTATTGTGAAGCAGACCATTCCTTTCTACCAGTTGCCTTTGCAGATGTAGAATCTACAACCCAATCGAACTCTATAACTTGCAACTTGAGCACCCATCCCACTTGTATGAAACTAGAAATCAATCCAATTTAATGATTAAAAGACCAAATTCTGGGCTGATACAACAGTCCTTTTGTTACTGCGGTAAAATAAAATACAGTACCCTGCCAGCGACCATAAAAGCGCAACGAAATATTCAAAAGTTTAAAACTAGCCTTAGACGTAACGCGTCCGTATGTCTCGTGTCCGTATGCCTGCCGTCCATTATGCCTAGTGTACTATGCCTCGCGTCCGTATGCCTCGCGTCTGTACGCTTAACGGGGTGTCATCGCCAACATCAATCATCTCCAAGTCAGTCGAGTGATAAACACGTTTGTGAAGATTTAAGTTAGAATGTAAGTAGGAACATGTCACAAAATATCAAAAAATTGGTCGCAGTGACGAAAATATCCAACACGGAAAAAAAAGTAGGAACAGAAAAAATTTAAATAAAATAGTTGCGAACTCTTCAAAAAGGCTACTTATGGGCTTCGTGGAGTAGGTGTGAGTGGAGGGTTGGTAATGAAAATATACCACCACTCACCTTGCTACGCTGATTAAATGGATAAAATTCAAAGTCGTTAAAATACATCCGCTACCATAACTTATACATACTAAATTTAATGGTGGTCGGTTCAGCGGTTTTGAATTTATTTAAAAGTTCTAAGCTCTCCCTCCCCATCCTTATTACGCCAAAGAGATAAATTTTTTTTAATAACACAGTAGCGTCGAAAAACAGTTACATTCCAATTTTAGTTCCATTCGCTCTACTAACGAGTTATGCAGAAATTCGTGTACCCTCTTTCAAAGAAAGGAAATCATAAAGCGCTATAGAAACATTACTCGTACCAAAAAACCGCCTTATAACAAATTTAAGTCTATTCGCTTGATTAGTTCAAGAGTTATGAACAAACTTGTGTTTCATATGTATGGCATGACTACCAAATATCCAAGATGATGCCGGTTCTGGATGCCGGTCTATTATCCGGTTTCTTGAATACAACCTTAGATGGCGAAATCGGTATTTTCGGCACCGGGATGTTACACAAAGGCTGAAAATCAACTTTAGACGCCAGTTTGAATTTGCTGTTGGCAACTTTCGGTTTCTGGAAAATGTCTAGAGAGATGAAATACCGCCCAACATGGGTATTCCTGTAATCGGGATGATGCCCAAATGCGGGAAATATACTCCACACAATTCAAAGTCCAAGATGTTGGTTTCGAAATTGTAGAAAACAGCAAAAAGTAACTGAATAGTATTCTCGAATAAGGGAATATTCTCAGAAACCGGGAATGAATTCCAGACGCCAATTCAGAATACGAGATGGCGCCTTCCGGTTTCTGAAAAACAACCTAAAATGGGAAAATACCTACCAGTACGGATTATTCCGGAATTGGCATGAATCCCAAAGGTCGAACATTATTTCCGGATGCCATTTGGCCATATACCAACCAATGCTGGCATTTCAGGAACCAATAACTAACTCCAAATACCATTTTAAAATCCAAGACCTTAAATGACTAAATACCTTTCTATATAGGTTTTTGAAATCCGCTTCCGGTGTCTGTAAAATAGCCGCAAATAGTCAAATTCCTACGTTTGTTTTTTAGAACTGGGATCAGGCATGCCAATGCACGCTGGAAAAAACGAGCCCAAAACCCTATTAAATTAATGCCGCTGAGCTAGCAACCTGAAATATAGCATTTTTTATGTAAAATAGGTCAATAAATCTATTGGTGATGGTTTTATTCTGTGCAGGGCACGGGAAAAGGTCTGTATTTCCAAAAATACGAAAAAATATAGTGAAAAGGAGCAAAATAGACCATTTTCCGTGCCCTGCACAAAATTGAACCATCACCAATCGATTTAGTGACCAATTTTACATAAGAAATGCTATGTTTCAGGTTGTCAGTCTAGCGGCGATTATTTAGTAGAATAACCGGAAACCGGGTAGATGATGAAAGCATTTTTGTTTTCGAGTACAGTTTTTCAAGCATTCCTCCTAGTCGAGCAATTTTAGTCAAGTACTCCTACTCGCTACCAGGAACTCGCGTACTCTTTTTAATGTCGCTGAGTAGCAAAACAAAAGATTTTTTTCGTGTCGATGCGTGCTGCTACTCAGGGGAATGCATGAAGAAAAAAGAGAATCTCGAAAGCGTGTGTGCAAAAGACTTGAGAAGCGTAGCATAAGTCTCATTCTCAAGCAGAAAGGAGGAGAAAGGTTTTGCTTCTCGCTCGATTTGCAACGCTGGTTTGTTGTTGCTATTTGTTCGTGATAGGGTAAGGGACCCATAATTCGCCCTGACCCCATAATACGCCCACCCACTAATCAACAAATTGTTCACGGGGTTTATTATTGAATAATGCCAAATAATAATTCATTTTCAATCTCAGCTGTTTCTTTTTCATGTTTAAACACGGTTCTAAGAGTTGACACTATATTGCGAACAATAAAAAAATAGGTGGGCGAATTTTGGGTACTCGGATAAAGTGGGCGAATTATGGAGTCGTTACCATACCTATTCGCGCTGCCAGTCCGATAATTACATTGAGAACGTATTGGCAACAGAGCATCACAAAAGGAAACGAAAAATGTATTCCGTGTGTCGATTCGGCATTATTTGGAAGATTGTCTTTGGGATTGCGGATGTAGAAAAGAGAAGAAGCTGTTTTTTTATACAGAAGTTCGTGTCCGCACTACACAAACAGCGCGTTTCGGTAACAGCCCGAATCCGCCTAAGATATTTTCCTCTTTTTTCATTTGACTACGGTGGATGTCGGGTGACGGCTGTTGAAAAAGGCTGTGAGAAAAAAAAGCGTAAGAACTGCTCGGCAACTCACCGACAGTAGAGATGGTCAGGTTTCGGGTTTGAAAACCCAAAACGCGAACCCGGCCCGTGCCCGTCGGGTTCGGGTTTGAAAAGTTTTGAAAGTGTCGGGTTCGGGTTTGAACATTTTTAAAGGTGTCAGGCACGGGTCGGGTTCGAGTTTGGTGGAAAAAAAAATTTCGTGTTCGGGTCGAGTTCAGGTTTGAAAATGTCGGGTTTGGGTCTGAAAACCCGAAACCTGACTATATCAAATATGCATAGTAATAAGATTATGATGTCTAACGGTCTAGCCAGCTCACCTTCCGACTAATGAATGTAGCTGATTTTACCAGAAGCACTCTTTTATAGTCGAAGGTTGCTACGAAATAGCCCACGCCTTTCTGTTCATTTTTGCCATTCTCTAATGTTCTTTAGACGAGTTATTCCACAATTCGCATTCGATTTTTGTATACAACGAATAAACACCGATCGTGCTTTCACACACGCAACGATTTTAACCCCCATCGTGTCGCGGTTTGTAACATCAAGCGATTTCGTTTGCTCGCTGTTGCATGTTGCATCATGTTGCAACTGAGCAGCTGGCAGACGACGAAATTCTGATTATGCTGATTGATTGAATTTCAATTTATTCTTTTTTTTTATTCTCGCTTATTTTCCGTCGGTCTAGTTCCGCCACTGTTGTGGCCAATCACCGACGCCCAGGGAGGCGACTCCACACCCAGGACCCTAACTCACGACCCGTTTATTAACGGACCGGCGCCAACGGCTTTACTTCCTCATGCGATGGAATGCGTGATCCCAGAGATTTTTCGCCTCAGAAAATCTCTCGGTGTCGGCTAGGATTGAATCTAGACCAGTTGGGTTGGTTGTGAGTGGATCACGCCACCTCACAACCATCGACACCTATGTCGGCGGTGGGATTCGAACCCAGGCGTCGGCGTGGTTGGCGGAGACGTTACCAACCACACTAGGCCCCCGCTCTGTCAATTTATTCTTGTAAAGTCGAATTGATGTTAAGGTGTTCTAACAGAACAGGGCGGTTTGTTGTTCAAAATCGGTTATGCTGATCACAGCCTTTGTGCTACCCTAGCAGTGGGGGGATTAGGTAAATAAATAAAGTAAATTTTTTGATCGCGACTGAATTTGATTGCTGTATAGGATCCAGCACAAAATGCTTGTGTTATTGCCAAAAAATTATTAGCCTTGAATTACTTGTTTATTTGCCTTGAGAAAGGCATTTTGTTGTTCAAAACCTTTAAAAGCTGTTTTGGCATTCAGTAAATAAGACGGCCGCGACAGAATTGTGTTTTCTTGGATTCAGCACAGAATGTGTTGTTGCCAAGATAAAGCAAAACTTTGTTGCGAGAAGAAGGCCGAAGCTCTTAACTGGCATATCGAGACGTTTGGTGCTACCTAGCTGCTGCTTAGATACGTGATGTGATTTGTTTGCTGGTGCAACCCGCTGCAATTCGCTACGATGCGGCTAACTAGTTATACTATTCTGTCGACCTTTTTTGGGAAAGGCAGCAAGCGACCAATCAGAGGACGTAATTTTCGTTTCAACAAGGCTTGATAATTTTCAATAGTACAATAGTTCGCATAATCAATCACCACTTTTCTACACTTGGGTGGATGCGTGTATAATTTTCCAATCAATTGCTGCAAAAATCAAGGAAATCGGTTGAAAACAAACCGATTTATAAGCATTTAAAAAGGGACATTTTCGTCCCCTTTTCGTTAATAGTTTTCCTATTTACATCCCTATGTGGTAGGCTAATGAAAATCGTAGTTCTACGTCAAAAAAAATTTTTATCTGTCGGCTGTCGTTATTTTGTCAATACCAACACTGTCATAGAGGGACGCTCTCGAATGTCTTAAAAAACTGTCATCGCTCGGTACATTTTTTCCGCAGACCGGGATGATGCTTGGTAGGCCACAAATCTACCGCAGATGCCATTTGGAAACTCAGGATGGTATGGTTTAAAATTAGTTTATTTGACACGGCACGATACATTTTCTGTTTTACTGAGCCAAGAACAATTCGTATTAATTCTACGTTAGCAGGGAAAAGAGGTAGGCCTTTTTTTATTCTCGCGGCCGACTACGAGCTAGTGGGGATTTAAGGTGAGAGAAGGGGAGATACAATTCTTGCTTAAAACTAATTAAGATATACGATCTATTTGTGTTTCGACTGGTTTTTTTTTTTTAAATAGTTTATTTGACACGGCACGATACAATTTATGTTTAACTGAGCCAAGTACATTTTTTTTTAAATTCTAAATTAGCAGGGAAAAGAGGGAGGCCTTTTCTTTATTCTCGCGGCCGACTACGAGCTAGTGGGGATTTAAGGTGAGAGGAGGGGAGTTACAATTTTGATTTCAACTATATTGAGTTATACGATTTATTTATTTGTACATGGCTAAGCAGTGATGTTCTATTTGAGCAGTTTGGACTGAGGTGTCTGCGTGAACATGAAGATGCCGAGTCTTCGTTTGGGTGTCTCCAGCTTAGTGTATCATCTTCTTTCAGCGTGTAGCGGGAATGGTAATCTAACAAATAGATAGAAGAGTTTCATATTTTAATACCAGCGTGTTTTATGAACACGTATAGCTGTGTCATGTACTGGAGATCACCGCTTCCCAGAATGTCTCTAACGGGTACGTTCGGTTGTTTTCCTCGGGCCCGAAGGGAATCTATAAGCTCAGACCTAACACCACAGTATTCGGTACACGACCAAACAACATGCTCGATGTCATGGTAGCCATCGCCACAAACGCAGTGATTACTGTCTACAAGCCCTATACGAAAGAGATGCGTGTTTAACGTATAGTGATTGGACATAAGTCTGGACATCACGCGAATGAAGTCCCGACCTACATCCAACCCCTTGAACCATGCTTTCGTCGATACCTTAGGAAAAATGGAATGTAGCCACCGTCCCAGTTCATCTGAGTTCCATGATGATTGCCAACTGTTGAGTGTTCTCTGACGCAAAATGCTATAAAATTCATCAAAAGCAATTGGTCTTTCATAAATATCGCCGTCAATAGCACCCACCTTAGCTAAAGAGTCAGCCTTTTCGTTACCCGGAATCGAGCAATGAGAAGGGACCCACGCTAAGGTAACCCGGTAATTTTTATCTGTTAAAGCACTTAAAAACCGCCGTATTTTCCCCAGGAAATACGGGGTGTGCTTCACAGGCTTCATTGATCGCAGAGCCTCAATGGCACTGAGACTATCTGTGAAGATGAAGTAGTGGTCTATGGGTAGGGTTTCGATGATTCCAAGAGAGTACTGAATAGCAGCAAGTTCTGCGACGTACACGGAAGCAGGAGCATCGAGTTTGTAGGAGGCGGTCAAATTTTCGTGGAAAACACCGAAGCCAGTGGACTCATCTAGATTAGATCCGTCAGTGTAAAAGCTTTTATCATAACTAACATGTTTAAACTTATTGGAAAAAATCTTAGGGATCTCTTGGGGTCGCAATTGATCCGGGATACCAGAAATGTCTTGTTTCATGGTGGTGTCGAAGAATATAGCATTATTAGAAGTAGCTAAAAGAGCGACATTGGAGGAATCGTATGAAGAAGGATTAATATCTTGAGCCATATAGTCAAAATATAAAGTCATAAATCTGGATTGAGATTGAAGGTCGACCAACCTCTCGAAATTTTCAATTACTAATGGGTTCATAACTGTGCATCGAATTAGCAACCGGTAAGAGAGATTCCAAAAACGATGTTTCAACGGAAGAATACCCGCTAGCACTTCAAGACTCATCGTATGGGTCGACTGCATGCAACCCAAGGCAATACGCAAACAACGATATTGTATTCTCTCTAATTTTATAATGTGCGTGTTCGCGGCGGAGCGAAAGCAGAAACAGCCGTACTCAAGAACTGACAATATCGTTGTTTGGTATAACCTTAGAAGGTCTCCTGGGTGAGCACCCCACCAAGTTCCGGTAATCGTAAGAAGAAAATTAATCCTCTGTTGGCATTTTTGTGTCAGATACCTAATATGACAAGCCCAGGTGCATTTGGAGTCGAACCAGACCCCGAGATATTTAGCGAGTAAAACCTGAGAGATCGTTTTACCCGTTAGTAGGAGCTGCAGCTGAGCTGGGTTATGCTTCCTAGAAAAAACGACCAGCTCAGTTTTCTCCGGAGAGAATTCGATACCCAGCTTAAGAGCCCATTCAGACAAATTGTCTAAGGTATCTTGCAATGGTCCTTGCAGGTCGCTAGCCTTGCCACCAGTAATGGATACAACGCTATCGTCTGCAAGTTGCCTTAGCGTGCATGAATTTGCAAGACATTCATCGATGTCATTGACGTAAAAATTATATAAGAGAGGACTTAAACATGAGCCCTGGGGGAGGCCCATGTAACTAATTCGGGAAGTTGTCGAATCGCCATGTGAGAAATACATATGCTTTTCTGACAACAAATTGAGCAAAAAGTTATTCAAATATGGTGAAAGTCCCTGCGAATGAAGTTTCGCGCTTAAAACTTCTACAGAGACAGAGTCAAAAGCCCCCTTAATATCCATGAACGCAGAAGCCATTTGCTCTTTTCGAGCAAAGGCTAGTTGAATTTCAGTAGAAAGCAACGCTAGGCAATCGTTCGTCCCTTTGCCCCGGCGAAAGCCAAATTGAGTATCTGAAAGTAACCCGTTTGTTTCGACCCATTTGTCTAACCGTAAGAGGATCATTTTCTCCATTAATTTCCGGAGGCAAGAGAGCATCGCAATCGGCCTATATGAATTGTGATCAGAGGCAGGTTTCCCGGGTTTCCGAATAGCAATGACTTTTACCTCCCTCCAGTCATGCGGAACAATATTTAGCTCAAGAAACTTGTTGAATAAATTCAACAAGCGTCTTTTTGCAGAGTCGGGTAGATTCTTCAACAGGTTGAATTTTATTCTATCTAACCCTGGAGCCTTATTGTTGCACGACAGGAGAGCCATTCAAAATTCCAACATCGAAAATGGAGGCTCTTCCGTAGTTACTACAAACGCGTCGCGAAAGGTTTTCTGCTCCGGTACAGAGTCCGGACAGACCTTTTTGACAAAATCGAGTATCCAGCGATCTGAATACTCCTCACTCTCATTCGAAACGTCACGGTTCCGCATGCGCCTGGCGGTATCCCAAAGAGTGCTCATCGCTGTTTCCCTCGACAACGCGTTTACGAACCGCCGCCAGTACCCGCGTTTTCTCGCCTTTACTAAGCTCTTCATCTGCCTGCCCAGTGCCTCGTACTTTCGAAGTAGGTTGACAGTGCCGTACTCCCGGTAGTTCTTATACGCCGCGGACCTTCGCGCGTACAGCTCAGAGCACTCTTTGTCCCACCATTTGTTGGGAGGGCGCTGTCTAATCGTTACCCCGGGTATCGGTTTCGTCTGAGCTTGAGTCGCGGCGTCGATTATCAAGTCAACTAAGAACGCGTATTCTTCCTCCGGAGGAAGTTCCTCGTGAGTCTCGGTAGATTCCGCTATAATAGACTCATAACGTTTCCAATCAATATTACGTGTAAGGTCGTAGGAAATATTGATTGGGTTCGGGGGAGTTGAACCATTAGCAATTGATATAACGATTGGAAGATGATCACTACCGTGGGGATCGTTGATTACTTTCCACTGGCAATCTAACGCTAGTGATGTCGAGCAGAGGGATAGGTCAAGCACGCTTTCACGTGCTGGAGGATTAGGTACACGTGTCGCTTCCCCAGTATTCAAAACTGTCATATTGAAGTCGTCGATCAAGTTACATATTAAAGAAGATCGGTTGTCGTCGTACAGTGACCCCCATAGCGAACAATGAGAGTTAAAATCTCCCAAAATCAAAAAAGGTGCGGGAAGCAATTCTGCTATATCAAGGAGTTGCTTCTGTTCAATCCGCGCGGATGGGGGAATATATGACAAAACAAGGCAAAGGTCTTTTCCATTCATATTCGTTTGAATGGCAACAACTTCAATATTCAAGATCGAGGGGAGGTCGATTCTGGAAAAAGAATAGCACTTTTTGATCCCTAAAAGTACCCCTCCACCGTGTGAGTCTCGATCTCGACGAATGATGTTAAAATCGTGGAAATTAAGTTGGTCATTTGAATCGAGAAAAGTTTCACAGAGCGCGAACGCATCACAATTGTATGTGTTTATCAAATGTGAAAATAAATCAAATTTGGGGATGATACGTCTGCAGTTCCACTGTAACACAGTGACAAAACTCCTAACCTCTTTCGACGTATTAGTCATCGAAAGATACGATAGCTGAATTGAGGGGCCAAGTTGCTGTGAGTTGCTTCAAAAAGGTTTTCACTGTAGGGAGAAGGGCAAGAAGAATGTTTTGAAGGGGATCTGGTATGTTGAATGTTTTAAATATCCAGTCCACAATATCAGAGAATTTTATGAACCCTGTTTCTTTTTTATCTTCTGATCGAGAAATAGGTGCACGAGGGGTTTTTGGTGCCCCAGGAAGCGGTGGGTACTCCTGGAGTGATTTAAAATTAAAATCGGGAGGTACTTGCTTCGGTTTATCTTCACCGCTTCCTTTTTGTGTTGGCTTATTGGTCATTCCGCTAGGGGTTATCTTGCGACCTTGCGAGAAAGATTTGGAGAATTGATCATTCTCCTCTTCCTAGATCCTTCTGGCATGGCATAAGAGCACCCTTCGACGGGATCATCCGATGTACCCTCATCGGTTGGCAAAAAGGAAAAGATGTTTCCTGTCGAGGGTGGCTCAGCACTCTTCAGCATTTCTGCGAAAGAGCGCTTTGATCGTTCCTTGAAGGAACGCTTAATTTTTTCCTCGCGCTGTTTGTACGCGGGACACGCCGAAAGGTCATGCCGAGTTCCCTCGCAGTAAAGACACTTTTCAGTATTCTCACTGCAAGCGGTCTCAGCATGATTGCCTCCGCACTTGCTGCAGCGTGCCTTGTTGCAGCAGTAGGTGGCTATATGACCTAACTGCTTGCAGTTTTGGCAATGCATGACCCGCGGTACGAACAGGCGTACAGGTAGACGAACCCTGTCCAAGCGGACGTAGTTCGGCAGCGCGGATCCGGCGAATGTTACTCGGAAGGAATCCGAAGGGAGGAATTTCTTTTTCCCTTCTTCGATGGATACTGAATGCAATTGCTTGCAATCCAGTATCTTTACACTTTGCATCAAGGGTTTTTAAAACAGCCAACTCCATGATGCAAAATGTCATCGACATTGAGATTCCCCTCGGTAACCACACCGTCGATTTCTACATCTTTGGCAGGGATGTACACGCGTTACTCTCTCGTGAAGAGCTCGTGGCCAGCAATTTCGTTTGCTTGCTTCAAGCTACTCACGACAACTCGCAGTTTGTTCGGCCTCACCTTCGTAATCTCGGTTACGGCCGAAAAATGTTTTGCCAGGTCTTTGCCAATTTGAATAATATTCAATGGCTTCTTTATGGGCCGGAAAAAAACAACGTAGGGACCGCTAGCGGCATCTGGGTAAGCTTTTACCCGTACTTCCGGTACTCTTGGTACAGGACTTGGCAAAGGGGAGGGCACAGGGGAAGGTAGGGGTGAGCTGATGGGAGAAATTTCAATTTCTTCCCCGTTTGTTTCCACATCCAGGAAAAGTTGCACCTGCATGTCGTCCATTTTGCGGGAGCGTTACGCTCTACCGCACACAAACGATAAATATTCGAATATGGGGGGGGGGGGGGGTTCAAGTAGTTGATATTAAATTTTAAAAACAATTTTTCAATCTACAATGGATCAAATAAAAAAAAGACAGTAATACTAATGCTAATAACAAATGTAATAATAATAATAATAATAATTGTAGTAATAATAATAATAATAACAATAATAATAATATCAATAATAATATTAATAATAATATTATAACATAGTAATAATATTGATAATAATAGTAAAAATTCTAAAGGTAATACTTCACCGAACGTCTAAGTCACGACCTCACGGCTGATAGTTGGATTAATCGAGTGTCTCCGCAGAACAAACAATGACGATCCAGCTTCGTGTTGTGACACAGTGGCTGTATCTTACACGCGACCTTGTAGATGCCACTTGTAGTTGACTTCCACTCGCTCGATCGTATGGTGGTCCGTGCTGCTAGCGGGGTAACAGCGGTGCGGGAGAATTATTCTTGCTGATATATCAGCTGCGTATCGTATCACTGGCGGGGTAGCCTGCCCCTACCAGTGTGCAGATGTTTCTGCCGATATACAACAGGCTATTGTTATCGCGCAACACAAGAACTAATCGACAAAAAACACCCGTACGGTAACTCGTGTATTGTTATTTTGCGAACTCAAACGGAAATAAACAATTTGCATCTAATCGAGACGAAAGCAAAACAACGAATCGAACTCAGGATGGTAAATTCCGGTAATAAGAATTCTGCCTAAAATGGTCACATGTTACCAAACACGGGTATCTTTTGAATCGAAAAGATACCCAGCAGTTGAAAATCGGCTTTGATGACACTTTGAAATCTAAAATGGCCGCTTCTAGTATCCGTAATACAACATAAAATGGCCACATACTACCCGATATGAGTGTTTCCAGAACCAGGTTGGAAATCGGCTCTAGAAGCCGTTTTGAAAGAATGTGATGATTGAATTATAAGATGTGTAACGCAACGTGATATTTGAGAAGTGAGTTGTGCCAAACAAGCAGTAAGATATATGAAATGATTCCTAATTTTGAGCTCTCGACGTGATACGGGTTAATAACGAAGGTTTTCTAATTGTGATTAGTTCGACAATTGGTATTTCAATAGGCATCATTCAACATTCATCATATGAAAAAAACACTTTTTTAAGTTTTTAGCATGGAATATTACCAGTTTTTATATTCAATAAGCGGATTCGTTTAAACGCATTCTAGTTTATTAGCGACTTCGCACGCGCTATTAAGATTGTGCCCAGTATGGTGAAATATTCGAGTGTATTTTCTAGTGGGTAGCAAAGTCCCGTAACTTCATTTCACTAATTCTTCAAACGTATAATTTATCATATCATGCGAAAAACAACACGATTAATTTTGTATTAAGCTTAACTAGCTTTTACGAAATCAAGCTATACATTAATTCGTGATGGGGGAAATAAAAATGTGTACAAGGTGGAACGTATAGTTTGCTGTTGTGCGATACGAACAACTAACAATAATTATACTAGATTGCCGACACTAATTAGCCATTTGACCAGGCATTTCTCCACTGTATTGAAGGCGCATAAATTCACAGGCTACATCAGCTCTCCTAAGCATATTGAATTAGAGCTGCGTAGGTACGTACATACACTTAACACTTGTTCAGCTATAGCTGACAAAATTACGAAAATGTTTCAACAGTTGAATGTCTCTTGGCAAAACCATTTGCTATAAACTGGGCTTTGAATAGATGATCGATATATACTCGATTCGTACTTAATTATTATGCGGTTGAATATTTATGGTACAATCAACAAAATGGAAACAAAACAGATTTGCACAAATTAGTAAAATCAACGCGTACCGGAAAGCTAATAAACCCAATTGAATTATAAGCGTTCGAAGTGTGAATTTATGCCGCACAATGGTTCCCGCACAGGCCAAAAATTAAATTCAGCGAATCAATAATTATTCCAAAATCTTGCGAAAATAAAGTCTTTGAAATATTTTCTCTAGTCACCAATAATTTCTGTTGATTTCAATGGTTTTCAAGAAGACTAATGATAAAAAATATTTAACTCGAGCCATTTTCCATTTTTTTGCATAATTTTTTGAATTTAAGCCAAGAACATAGTGTGGATCCCCTCAATCACGCTCTCTTCTTTAGAAGAGCCTTCAGGGGATCGATGGCAATAAAACAACCCTCATCAATAAAGAATTTTTCCAATAAAAGCTAATGTTTCGGATGTTTACTCCACGATTCTGACTAGCCTCTATTGGTTTAATCATTTGCTTACCATTTGTTTATTTATTTTTGAGTGTCCTACCTGCAAAGAAAAGATAAAAAGGTTTCGAATTAATTTGCTTTAAATCACTTCCGCAACTTAAACAGTAACAAAATCGAAAAATGGTCCGACAGTTAACGGTTGAACGGAACTGTACCTCATTATATTGACAATGTGAATTGTTTTAGGGGGACAAGCTGAGATCTCGAGTTATAACAGGATTGAATTTAAACTTTCTGGTGGTGTTGACTGATTGCTATCTTTGAGTGGAACGCAAACAGTAAATTCAATTAAAAGTTTTATAACGCCGTTCGAACAACGATTGTAACCTGCTGATGATAACGAAGATAACGCTCACAAGAGTTGGCTGTATTTATTTATGGTTTGTTTTATGTTTACTTATTGTTTTTGGAATAATAATTGATGAAAAATGGAAAAATATGCATGTCAATTTGTACATTAGTATGCCAGTTTGCTGAAATCTTAAAACTGATCAGTTGTTGATCGGAATTAACTTAATCTGTTCCAAAGCAAAGCAATTTAATTTTCAGTCATATGATGGTATACAAAATAGTAGTAGAACTAATGCTGTATAATATTGCTTTGAAAAATTTTGGTAATTGTGTGAAAATTATTTAGAGCATCGAGTCTATCATATCTTTCGGGTGATTTAAATTATTTAATTTCTTGTGAATCGTCGCGTGTCGGTAGTGCATTCCTTAAACGTCGAAGCACGATTAATTCACGTTCATAACCAGTTTTCCGTTCCTATCAATGAAAATGCCGAGTGATTCAAAAACGATATGACTTTTCCTCACGTTGTCCGGCTTCTTCGATGTATATTTACCCCTCAACAACTAAGAGTTTCCGACCTAATCTGTAATCGAATATATACTACGAATATATATATATATATATATATATATATATATATATATATATATATATATATATATATATATATATATATATATATATATATATATATATATATATATATATATATATATATATATATATATATATATATATACTTTATTGTTTTACCAGCTGTGTCTTAAAAGGCAATCAAAGTTTCCTACTCTTTGCCGCTACTACAAACTGACCACAATCTAACCTGCAACTGTTGCGCTGCCATTTCTCATGTAAGCACTCGAGTGGAGTTTTCCATTTCACGACCACACCCTTCGAATACTGTAGGGTTTTTACTGGCTATCGAACCGAAAATGACTCCACTTCCTCTGCACCGAAAAAAAAAATTTTTTTCATCCCCATCCACAAGTTAGCAGTGGGGCTAAGTAGAGACCCGGTTACCAAATGCGTTTTCAAAGGTATATTAACGTTACGGCAGCGACCTTCACTTCCAGCTGCGAGGGAGGCGCCAGGACAGCCCGTGCGTCAGAATATAAAACGAGAATCGACGTTAATTAGTCCTAAATGTTTTCCTTCCGACTGTGTACCATTTGCGCTGTTCGATCCCCTTGGGAAGAGCTTTCAATTACCCACCGTCCAGAGGAGGGTAGGAAATTAAAAGCAGACTTTTTTCGTGCTGTAGGCTACTAAAGCACACCGTTAATCTTGTACCCAAGGGCGTACTGAATAGAGCGATCTGCTTTAACTGCTTGAACAAGTTTCATCACTCCGTTTGATGGTGATGATTCGCTTTAAACCACCCAGGATTCGCCGAAACGGACTGTTTTCCTATGTGCCCATGTTTGCTGAGCCTACGGAAGAGAAAAGGAGAAAAAGATAGACTGGAGGTGCAAAGGAAATGAAACGGCGAACGACAAACGACGACGACGGCGTAAAAGGCTATATTAAAACCGAACGAACATGGCGGACTGACAAAGGCCTATTTCCGGAACGGACGACTCACGCCCAGCGAACTGGCACGGTACAGAAGGGTGGTTCTGCTTCTTTCACATGCCTGTCTAGCAGTGCTCGATTTGAAACAATAGCATGAGTGTAGAATATGGGTTTATTTAGGTATCGGGACTTTGTTCTGTTGTAAGGTAAAAAAGCGCACCGGTATTGAGTTTTTAACAATGCATTCAAAATCCCAACGTCAGGATTATTCAAGACATATAAACAATTTATTTGCAGCTGAGGCCATATAAACTAAATTGTCTTCTTGAATTACTCCAAAACTATCCGATGTCCAATTTATCTGAACTAGTTTTTGCCTTTATCAATCAAATCGAATCTGCCCTCTTCTACTGCATTTGCCATCATTTTTTCCTTCCAAATGTTTGCCTTGAGCTCGCTCATATTCTAAAGTTTGCTGGCGTCCCTCACACAAAAAATAGCCGGAGGATTCAAATCCGGAAATTTGGGTGGCCAGTCAATGTCGTCCTTTATGACATCACATGTCCGACGAGTTTTCGTTTCAGAAATTGCATTGTTAGATTTGCAGTGTGTTATGACAAGACGCATGACTTATTGGAGTCAGTAATCGGTCAAACCTTTTTCACACAAGAGCAAACATAATAAGCATCCACTTTCAATTCCAATAGGTAGATTCGACTTATTTGGCGAAATAATATGATAGGTTTATTCTGATTTCAAATTTAATAATTCCATCATGTTCTAGAAAAAATTATATACGAAAAACACTTATCAAAAAAAAACATCCTCTCGTGAATCCAACGAAACTGTGGACTTGGTGAAATGATAGAAATCAGTATTTTTTGTTATATTTTAATGCTATTGAACGTAAAATACTATTCTCCATCATTTACCCGAATCCACAGTCTCGCTAGTTTCACCAGAAGGTGTTACAATTGTATCAAGTTACAATTGTAAAATTCGAAATGAATAAAAAAAAAACTATTTGTTATGGACATTCAAGCCACTGCAATCTTTCTAGTAAAAATTTATATACTTTCTGAAGTCCCCCGTAGTTTAATTGGTCAAAACACCATGCCGGAGACAGGGAGATTGCGGGTTCAAGTCCCGTCGGGATGCGGTATATTTTTCCAAATCTGTATCATATTTCCAGTTCGCTTAGTTTTAGTTCTTCCTCTACTCACATACTGTCTGCTTAATGAACTTTCTGAAGTCCTTGGCAAATTTTCTTTAAATTGCATTATTCAGAATATATACAATCAAAATAGAGATATCAGCAAAGTAAAAATAGAAATTTAAAAATATCAGAGTAAATTTGATTTTATATCTTAAATGCTATAACTCTAGTTTTCCTCTTGATACCCCTGAGTCATAAATGTTTTTCGTGTGAAATTTTCTCTAAAATGCGATGAAGTTGTCAAATTTAAATCAGAGCATACTCGTTAGCCCAAAAACGAAATTTATTTATAAAAGGCAAGCTTAACATCTGGCAACACTGTCGCTCGAAATTTATATTTTTGGATTCCTTCGCTAATTTTCTTCAAAATTTTTAGAACAATCATTGATAGAAAGCTTCTGCAGATGTGAAAAACTTGAAAAAGAATTAACAAGAAAAAATTTGACTTTATTTCTTGAAAATGCTGTTGCTTGAGCTTTGCTTTTAATACCTCGGGAAATGAGTATTTGTCATGTAACTTTTTCTCAGGAAGAGGATGAAATTATCAAATTTCAAATTCATTTTTTGTCGAAAAAAATTCAATTACTCAAATGCAGAAAAAGATATCTGGCAACACCGCGGCTTAAAATTATTTTTTTATTTATTCTTTTCAAAATAGCTTCGTTTATTTCTAGACATTATGTATTTGTAGCGATATTCCAAAAATTTCACTTTCATCGAAAAAAGGAAGGATCCCAATCGCGAGGAGTGGCCTTATCAGTTACAAAGTTGGGATTCATGCATAGTGAACTTACATAAGCAATTTTCCAAAGTTTGTCCAAATCTGAGAACGTAGTTGACATTAGGTGTGCTCACTAGAGATAGAATGCCTCATATTCAAATTGAAATGCATTTATACAGACTTATCAAGTATTTTTCATAATTCATATAATATAAATCATATAAATATAATAATCATAAATTCATTCATAGAAATTCATAATTTCATATGTATAAACAGATTTTCTGGAAATAATACAGTTTTTTTTTATTTTCATGAGATTGTTGCTAAAGCTTTTCAATATATGTAAACAGTTGAAGAGGTTATTCATAATACATGACCGGAATGCTAACGCAGAATGACGACCAGGGCTCTACATTTTTGAAACATAACAATAAAACTGAAGATTTCGCGCAGTCATTTCGATACAAACAGTTTCATTTTCTGTTGATTCCTTTCGGTTACTGTCATCGAATTACGATGAACATTTTCGCTGTCAAACAGATTACGGGTTCGTTTCCAGTCTACTGTTTATCGCATCATTTCAAATGAAACTGATTGACGGAGAGAAAAACTTTTTTCTTTCCTTCACCGTGTCAATTGAAACTAGTTTGATAATAGTTTTCTAATACCACCGTAATAAATACGTCACGTAAGTTTCGGTCAATATTTCGGAGATTTTTTTGCTGTTGACACTCCGTAGCCACTTCTGGTCGTGGAACTGGAGTTGGCGCTCTCCGTTTTATATCGTCATGATTTTCTTTTCTCACCCTTCCCTCTGCATGCCTGAAGTACTGCCTTCGCAGCGTTCATTGCCGTTTTCAATTAAAAATCATCAGACGCTGACGCTGTTGATCTCCGCTTTTAATTGAAAATCATTTCTTTCCCTTTCTAGCCCTTCAGCTGTCAAAATCAAATCTAGAGTTTTCGAGTAGTTTCCATGTGACTTACAAAGTGCTTGTTAATGAAACAAATGCTTTTCAAATAAAAGCGACGGGTCAAAGCGTCACTATTACCTGATAATTTTCAACTGAAAATGACTTTTCAAGCTCTGATTACGGCAGCCTGTTTTATGTTAATGTATTTTTTGCAAAAGGTTTGAGAATAAACCCGATTGGAGTTAATCAATTCTATGGTGCGGTTAATTTCAGTGATATTTTTCTTTCAACTCTTTTTACTATTAATTGATTGATAATCTTGAAAAAAAGCGTTGATTTTTGATTGCCATTTACCAATGATAAGGGATGATTCTATTTTTCCAGTTATTTCCTACTCCGCACATACTGCAAGCAAGCAAATATGACACACGCTACTGGCACACTCACAGATATTGGCTGTGGCTAAATGAGTGAAAGCAAACGCGATACGAAAGATCCGAGCAAAATTATTTACATGTCCGGACACGTTTAGCAATGCTGTGCGGTGCTGCGATCCACCGGTTGGTCCATCTGCTGTGAAAAACTACGATGGAATGATCAAAATGCTCAGCCTTGCTGCGCTAATATCAGCTGCTGATCTGCCGGCTGCGGAAAACAGTTTGCAGTAAAAGTCGCCCTCTTGCTACATTGTCGGTTATACAGTGAATACTCAATTTCTGCAGCTTTTATACGTGGCTATTGGGAGTTAAACCTCCGGTTTGCTCGTAGTTCTCGATACCAACATCAATAATAAGTACTTTGTGAAACTGCTTTTTAGTTGGGTTTGGGTTTTTATTTTTTTTTTGTATTTAGTCATGAGTCATGAGAAATAAATTTTTGGGGAGGCTCCCAAAATATGGAGGCCCGGAGGTCATGGTCCCCTCTGGTCCTCCACCTAATCCGGTTATGTCTGCAACGTCCGAAGTGAGTGCCATCAATCAAAACATGTTCGATTTAGATGCACATATCATTATTATGTTTTTGTAAAGTAAGCTTTGTTTGTGATTCTACGAGAATGCGAAAAATGAACATGAACTGAGGTTGGTAATTAGGTTTTGCAAAAAAATTTCCTAATCCAAACGGGACATTTATGGCAATCAGCGATGTCTCTGGTATGGTGTTTTATCCAATTAAACAATTGAGCAGTTCCACAAAAAATGTAACAGTTTTGCTATTTTGTGCTATTGGTTTTATTTCTGGAAATATGACTAATTTTGGAAAAATCATTTAAAAATGCTTTTTTGGGCAGGTATTGATGATTACAAATATTTTAGAGCCAAAACGGTTTGTTCGATCGGTGTAAGGTCCTTGGCAAAGTTGTAGAAAATAATTTTGTCTCTCCGAAAAAAAAATACACAGTAAAAAAAACAAGATAAAAGAAAAACTAAAAATTTATTCTTTTCTAAAGTTCATTTTTAAATATCAAACTTTTTCTCATGAAAACTACAAAAGATTAGCTTAACATTGTCAATTACCTGCTTGAAAAAGATTTTTCAGCAAACTCTAGTCTCATAAGCAGCATTGAATAAGCTGCTATAAGTTGTTGTTTTTACCTGTAATATTTTATATTCAAAATTTAATCTGCTCAAAGCAAAATATACGATAAACTTCACCAAAACAAAACAATTTTCTCCCTATTCGACCCACCCCTGTGCGAAAGTTCATCCCTCGATTCGGTCGGCTAGCGCTTCGATATGTACACCCAGTATGTTTTCGCCATCCCATGTTTCCGCTGGTATGTAATTCTTTCACTGCTGCTAGGAGCAATCAAGTATGGCTTGAGCACGCACATTTCACTACCAATGCTTTGAGCTGGAGAAGCTATTTAGATATCATTTCAGTCTACAATCGTATGCTGGACAGCAAAGTCTGCCCATTGTAAGCGCAAAGCTGTGAAATGGCACATTCTATCCATCTGTCCATCTATCCATTACTACATTCGACAGGATTACCAGGACGTTCCTAAAGCTTGCCCGTCACAGACGGTTTCAATCGAATCATTCAATAAACGGCCCTCGCAAATCAAATCCTACAGCATTTTACGTGTCTGTTAACGGGATTAGAAAATCAAATATTACTGCAATTCTATTGAGGATAAAAAATAGTACGAGGGTGGTATCCAAGATACGACCGCATGTTTGACGTAGGACTACGATAGTTTTATATTTTATTTAGAGAATTTAGACTTTGTTCGATTTGACCACGTTTCACTCTCGACACGGCCCACAAAAGCCAAAAACGAGCGGTTATGTTTAATCATAATTTATAGTTTTCTTGTTTTGGTTTTAAACAATTCAAACTCAACAACCACCAAAAGAAAGGCATTTTGTCCATTATGTTGCCGAAACCGAAACCAAAATAGACATGATCAAAGCAATGCCGTGCTATACCTCTAATTACTCGAAGGGTCATATCAAGTGTCTAGGTCGTTGAAGGCTTCATGCGGACGTTGCGTTCCGAATACTTTCAGATTATTGAGCCTTAATCCATCAAACGACACCTCTAACAACTTACAATCCTAAAACTAGTTCATTGGTGGCCACATATTGTTAAGGTCATATGCCACCAGAAAGTCATAAAAAGAAAAGCGATTATTTTTAAAAATAATCTAGATTATTTGTTTGCAGACATCTATTTAAGAAGAAATAAACACTGTTTTTAACATTGATGAATACCTTTCATCCTAATGCAGTCAAATTTCTTCAACACGCGAAAAGGCAATTTTTTATATAGGTCTTAATTAAGAACGATTTAGTAGAAAGCAAACTTACTTTCATCTTCAATTGCGCCTGTAAAAGATAGCTCACTCACCGATTTCAAAGCAGTATCATGGTCAGTTTCATGCAACTGCTTAGCAAAGAAGTCACATAAAAAAATCCTGTATTTACAAGTTCGTTGGAAAAGTGACGATAAAGAGTTGCAGTTTTTAGTAGAAAATCTATATTCACAAAAATTTTGAAATTGACATTGGAATTTATGAGGATGTAACATGTCACAGTCATTTTTTTCATTTTTGGCCAATTGAAACATTTATTCATTAGGCAGAACCAGAAAAAAATTAATCAGTTTTATGATACCAATGAAAAAACAAACAACAAAATGCCATATTTAAAAGTCATCCGGCTGTTTCCTTCAAGAATAAACCTAGCTCGGTTTGATAAACACCATTAACCTCTCCAACTGATGTTTGCATAATGTTGTTCAATTACAAGTCTGGCAATGACAGGTTGTGTTCATATGTTTAGTATCTTTACACGGTTGTGTTTATATGTTGTGTTGTGCGACAGGTTGTCTTTATATGTTTAGTAATATTTTCTTGCAGATGCTGATGTATTAAATTTATTTAACTGGAAAAATAAAACCATCAGTACAGCTTAAACGAGCTATCTGAACTATCTGTTTAAAAATCTTTACGAAGCATATTGGTTTTCTGTTGTCTTGCAAATAGACTATAGTTGGTCATTTAAATAAATCTTAGAAAAACAGAGTGTAGAATTCAAAAAGACAGCAACCCAATGCAACTTCTAATTTTAGGAATTTGAAAGAAGTTTTTATCATTAAACATGTATAAGAAAATCACTACGGTTGCAGTTCAAATGCCATCTACTCGTCACGACAACCAAAAGGAAACGAGCAACGGGGTAGCAAGCTTCTGATTAGTAGAATGTTAACACAACTTTTGTTGAAGAGATATTTTAATTATTATATAACAATCTTTCGCAATATTCTACCTGTCGATTAAGACATCGGTGTTTGAAATCTGTTCAGGGGTAGTAACACAATAAGCACTTTAAAACGATGACAAAACATCTCTTGCAGCTATATAAAGCGAGCTCGTGATTGGTTGAAAGCTGCGAAACTGAACTAGAAGAAGTGGATTTCAACTGAACTTTTTACTAATTTATGTTCATCGTACAATATACAATGATATGCCAATTATTGTATCACATGCTTTGGCAACCGTCGTCGTTCGATCAAGGTCAAAATCCGTTCAGTTGTAATCACATATTGGATGCAACATCCAATATCGTGATATACTGTTGCGTACAGAATTATTTTATCCCCGGTCGCACAGCGTAGTGTGCGAACACGCACCACTGTACGTCGACAGCAGCTACATTATTTCCACTTGGCTTGACTGCACACAAATGGCAATCGAGTGCTACTGCACTGACGACGAGCGACCGTCTTCTCATACATGGCTCGGTGCAGTACTGTTGCCTGTGTATGAACTTTCCGAAAAAGCTTTACTTTCAAGACATCAAAATAGTCTAGGTTCATAGAAGCAAATATCAGTTGACCTGTTGAGACGGGGAGGTTCTGTCCAATTTTTTTTTGCCACTGAATAGAGGTTGTCATAGCAAGCAGTTGGTGTCCACTCATGAAGTCTGTGCCAGGAGTGCTCGCATGTGATTGGTACATTGTTCGTAAAAATACGACCTTGAAACTTTTCATCAATTTTCACTGTTTAACAATTAAGTAACAATGATATATGAAGAATCACAAAATTGTCCATCATTTTATCAATCCAACGACATATTGATTATTGTGATCCATCATGTGGTTACATCAGTATTACCGTTTGAAATCTTTCATTCCGACGTTACATCTTGGTTTTTAGTTTCCTCAGAATGTATCTCGATATAGTGCGGTTAGACGTAGTCCTACGTCAAAAACAGACAGGTCTTCGAGAGTAACACTCACGTGAGATGGTTCTTCGGTGCTATAAATCAGTGAAGTCCACCTTGGCAGCCGGCCTATTTAATTTAATTTTTTTTGCTCTAACCATTTCACTGCTAGTATGACTACGTTGCATATATGCAGTGCAGTGGAAAATTGAATCCATGTACCTACGTAAACCGTATGTTACCGGTTCTCACATTGCATCCTTCTTACCTATACCTTTATAGGTAGGTGTATGTTAGTTCCATTTCTCTACAGCAGCTCACCAGAATGCATTACTCAACCGCATGGAAAGTGCACAATACTGGCTCGTTTGGCAGTTGACGCCTCGGAAATGTGCTTTTATTGATTATTCAGACAGAATCATTGCGATTGGGATGTGGTGGGTATGTATATGGGCATTTTGGAATAAAATGAACTTCCAATGCTTCGCGATAGTAACTTACACTGTCTGCATAAACAGTGGGCTAAGTTTCGAAATTCAATAATTCTATATTTTTATTTTTATGTATCGGATATGAACGAGCAGTATTTCAAAAAAGTCATGACGCTACTAGCGACGCCAACCTCGTACAACTGCGATTAAATTTTGTTGTAGCAATGAGATCACCATGCAGCACTAGTGTACAAGTGATTTATAACGTATTTCTGTTTGAAAATTTACACGAAATTTCCAATCTATATTGTTCTTGCTTGAACATCTTTCGAGGGCAACCTTGACCTTTCGTTCAAGAGATTGGCATTTAAAGTGCGTTCCGTGTCAGAGAGTAAGGCTTCTGCCATGGTGAACGCGAACGCGAGCGATGGGGCGAGAAACTTGCCGTAGGTAAATAAACAGCTCTCTTTATTCGCTCTCTCGTTCGCGTTCACCATGGCAGAGGCCTAAGGCGTAGTCCCACTTCAAAATCAAGTACATAAACATTATAGGCAAAGTTCAATGACCAAACACATAGAACAGAAAATTTCATAAGACAGAAGCATGAAATGAATGGCGCGAAAGGCGGGAGGATCGATTTCTGAACACTGCGTAGAACAGTAGGTAAAAATACATTTTCACAAATTATAAAACTGTAGGAAGAATAGTGAACAATTGATCGGCGTGCAGCCAAACCGAACTCAGCGCCAAAAACATTATTCCGAGTAATCGGCGTTTAAAGTTTTACAACCCCGTACGTTTTCTGCAAGCTGCTACAAAGAATTTTTATTACAATCTCATTTTGAACTGTTCAAATGATTTCGTTTTTTCATGAAAGATAGATGATTGATTTTTCCACGCTTGGTTCGATCTGGTCGCACGCCGACCAATTAGTCCCAGCAACTCAATTTTTCATTAAAACTAATAAATTTACAAAAATAAATTAAAAAAATTATTTGAAGATCATTTGTTAGTCTTTTTCAAGTGACTACATAGAGCTGGTAAATGTTACCCTCCTGTAACCTGGATCCTCCTGGATTACTGCAAATCGCCTACCAGAAAGCCGAGTTTGCAACCAGGAAACAGGAAATAGTCGCATGGGGCTAAATCTTATAAATACGGAGGGTAGAAAACTAGTTCAGAGCTCAATTTTTCCAATTGATTGGTCGTAAACAGAATACGAACAGAATGAGCGGAAGCGTTGTCATAGTGAAAGAGCACTTTTTTCTTCGCCATATGCGGCACTGTAGGAACGTCACTGAGCTCCGGCTGAGAACATACGATGACTAATTTGTTGAACCAGCATCGTACGTTCAGATCAGCTGGGAGGCAATGCGGACTTCAAACGGTGATTTGACAACCTGCGAAGATCGTCAAGCTCAGCTCCGGGCCTCACAAAATCCTATCTTACTCTTTTACGCGTCATACGATTACATAGAACTGCCAGTGGAAACAGCAACACATATGGTTGGCGTTGCTTGAGTAATATTGTCATCTGGCAATAGCTAAGCGAGAAAGCGCGACGCGATCGTTGGCGCGTAAAGCATCCTTCGTCTGATCTTCACGTTGGGATAAACGTTCCTGATTAAAGTCCTGGTGTCAGCGTGGGTTGACACGATGATCCGCCGGTGGGACAAGGAGTTCGGGAAGGCCCAACAAGTCGCCGCTCAAAACTAGAGATGCACCGAATAATAGGGCTGGAAAAAAGCCGCGTAAATTCCGGAATCCGCGTAGAACAAACCGCGTAAATTCCGGAATCCGCGTAAAAAAATCCGCGTTAATTCCGGAATTCGCGTAGAAAAAACCATCGTTAATTTTGCATTCCCAGTGAAGGGAAACCGAAATCCGGGCAAAAAAATACCGCGTAAATTCCGGAATCCGCGTAAATTCTGGAATCCGCGTAAAAAAAAACGCGTAAATTCCGGAATCCGCGTAAAAAACCGCGTAAATTCCGGAATCCGCGTAAAAAAGCCGCGTATAAAACCGCGTAAAAAACCGCGTAGAAAGCGACCTTAGTGTATTCTGATTCTCGAACAATGATTTAAACTAGAACTTGTCTTGGGTAATCCTCTTTAATTCAGGATCATCATGTTCTGTTGAATATTCGGCCGTACGTTCGGCCGAATACTCGGCTTAACAGACGGCCGAATATTCAACTAAACATGATGATAAGATGAGATAAATTGAAAACCAAATTATCCTTGACTTTGTGTGACTTACCCTAGACAAGCTCAAGTTTAAACCATTATTCTGTAAACTGAAAATTCGGTACTTTCCACAAAAAAACTTTTTCCCAGCTCTATTATTCGGTGCAACGCTGCTCAGAACACCAATCATTTCAAATATTGAAGAACCAGTAGTTCTGTACGGTCACGAAACTTGGACCATGCTCGTGGAGGATCGACGCGCCCGTGATGTTTTCGAACGGAAGGTGCTGCGTACCATCTGCGGTGGAGTGCGGATTGAAGGTGGATAGTGGCGGAGGCAGATGAACCACGAGTTGCATCAGCTGCTCGGAGAACCACTCATTCTCAAAACGGCGAGAATTGAGAGGCAACGATGGGCTGGCCATGTCGTAAGAATATCGAACGACAGGTACAAGCCACAATTCTTTTGACAATTATAGACAAAATTATAGACGAAAAACTGATTTTGAGAAGGGGTGTTTCTCAAAAAACTCTATTTTGTCGTGTTCAACGTACAGATAGGACAACGCAGTATTCAGTATTTGTTTTTCTTTTAAACTTTTCCACAACTTTGCTGAAGGAAACAATCTGGTATATTGGAAATTAGAAAAAAATATTTTTTTATCCAACTGTTAGGTGGATTGATCAAAAAACCAAAAACGCCGAAAGTAAAGCAGGTATTAGACGAAACAAATATTTGCTGTTTTTGGTACGAATTTTAATTGCAGAAAATAAAATCCCTACCAAAAATAGCAAATATTTGCTTCGTCTAATACCTGCTTAAGGCCTTGTTCCATGAAACAATTTTGCTTACGACATTGAGTACATAAAATTAATTTTCAACAGTCAAATCTGAAGCGATCGCGATTTTTCGAATTCAGCTCAGTGGTGGGATTTTCAAATAAATCCTTCACCTATTGATAATGTCTTGAAATATAATACTTGGAATGTGTAGAAACTATTTTAGAAGTAATTTCATAAAATAGTGGTTGAAAACGTGCTTTACAACAAGTATTTCGTCGTTTTTGTATCACTTTTTTCATATTTTACGCCCTTCCAAAGAGCATTAAAATTAAAATGTACCGTACGATGATTTTGAAATTTTGACCAGAGATTCTGAACGTCAAAACGAATCGAATGGTGTTCTCAGATTCTTTGGTACATTTTTTTATAATAACGGTCTGTGGAGCACCCTATATTAACCCTGAGTGTTTAACTCGATCAGACCAGTTTAAGATCGTGTCGTTCATCTTAACAACGTGAACTCTTGGCTTATGAGAAAATAAAATTAATTGTGGTTTTGATGCTCTATAACAAATCTTCCATCTTGCAGCCGACAGCAAATGACGCGAAAGTTTTTTTCTGTTTTACGGAAATGCTTGTATTGTCACGAAACAGAGATTTCTCAAATCCTAGTAATAAATCAGGAAGATCAGCAGTAAAAATATCATGCAAGATTGGACCATTCCTTGAGCTCTCCAATCCGATTTACCAATTGTTAAGTTGAAGAATGCGTTAAGTGAAAGAACTTTGTATCATTTTGTAATGTATATTAGCTTAGCTTGGCTTTTTTTCGTGTTGGGTATTTCGTCACTGCGACCAATTTTTTGATATTTTGTGACATGGCTTAGCTCTGACTGACTTGTTTCAGAATTCGAAAAAAATCCTGAATTATAAGCTGATGTGTCTTTGAAATTCAGATCCAAAAAATCCTTCAACGATTACCAAAGAGATTTTAACTTGCTCCCAATTTTCGTGGAGATTAATTTTAGGCGCTATCTTTTCAATCCCGTTTCTATCGGATCCTAGAAATTTTGAGTTGTTTCCGTACCGCACGAAACCATCGAGAAATGTAGTCTTTGCTTTGTTAGAGACAAATACCTCTGCATCCACGAAAGAAAATTTTTGTTAGTGGGATGGGTTTTTGATCAGGATTCACTTTGATAAGTGATATGACCACGATTCAATTGGATTATAGATATGACCATGTACATATAACTTTTTTTGTTCACACAACATTCATTTGACACGGCACAATACAAATTAATGTTTTACGAAGCCAATTAAATCTAATGCCTTATGGTCTAAAATCTAAATTTTTTACCCTCGCTGCCGACTACGAGCTAAAACTATATCTAATACTAAAACTAACATGGTTTTTTTATCCAAGATTCGTTTCGCTGTTAAATGGGCACCTTGATGCACTTAAAATAGCTATAAACAAATAGCATGTATGGCAAGTTTCGCTGAGCGAGGATATCACGAACTGGCACATAGGGCTGTATTCCTCGGGCCCTGAGGGTATCCAAAAGTAGAGATCTGGCGCCGCGGAATTCAGTACACACCCAAACCACGTGTTCAATGTCTTGATACCCCATCTACATATAATTTGAAATTATTGAACATGAATTATAGAATATAATGAAAAGTATTAGAGTATGTAAAGAAAATTTTTGTCGACTGCTGAAATTTTCAAACCATTAACATAGAAAAAATAATAGAAATAGATATAATTATATTCGATAAATAGATATGAATATATTCGAATAGCATATGGTAGGGGTTTATTGTGTTTCTTAATAAAATGGTTGTTGTTGTGTTCTGTTTCGACATAAAACATGAATTAAGAGAAGTTATTACAACAACATTGCAGCGCTTGTACAGACGTGTCGCTCCTTCCTACAACCATTCACTGTATAAAGTCATCCACACAGACCATCGTTCACGCATCTACCACAACCACAAGCATTATCGGCAAAAAGTGGAAAAATTGGAGCACCGAGATGCGATGATTCACTGGTCGAGCGTAGCAAAAAAGATCCTACATGGTTACAAACCATTTTACGAGACGTTTCCGAGCTCAATTCATGAATAAAACTTTCAACAGAAACCATGAAGCTACTGTCATAACGCACGTGAAAGCGACATCAACATCAGCAAATACCGTGTATTCTACCAGCTCGTAAAATGGTCCATACAGGTTTGCCGGTGTATGTACGAGAAATGTCACTTATCTTCATAAGCAAACGCATAAAAAATGCAATGATGAAAAAAACATCTGGAAAACCTCGATATTGCAATCCACACATGCGACATTTCCCTGCACTTTCAGTGCGGCGTAAGATAGGGTGTCGAATATTTTTTGCTGGGTATGAGCTCGAATATCAACTCATAATAAAATCGAAACAATAATTCGTAACTATCTTACTGAATCCATTGAAATTGTTGCATATACGAGTGCCTCTACAGCCTGCAGCAAACACTCATAGCCAGGCTTGTAAACGGTCACCATTTTCATTTGATCTCGCTTCCTTAGCGTGCGTCAAAGTCGGCTTTCGCTCGTAATTGTTAAATAACCAAACCATCGCCGCTCAGCTCACAGAAAGAAAAGGATAGTCAAACAACACTCGCGTATCAAAGAGATGCACACTGTCAATCTTTTAGCGATGTTATTTCGGCCTTTTTCTGTCTACTTCGTTCATTTATGTTGAGAAATATTATTAAAAGATCAATGATATAAATAATTTCCAGAATACACGCACTCAACGTGCGTAATTCTCATTTCTAGAAAAAAAGTCAAAATACGTTTGAGGTAAATGACGTCGTGATGGCGATACTCCTTTGACATTTTTGTTTAAGAATGTATTCAGACAGCGAGCCTTGGTTGCGTCAGAGGAAGAAGAAGACGATTATCGCAGTGAAAAGTGGCTCTACCGTGATCATTTCGAAGCCTGCTCATAGCAAACGCGCTAGTTTCAGCAAAAAAAAAACTGATGAAAAAACACTTGAAATGTTAACTTTTACTAAGCAGACAATTCACACGTGTTGACGATAACCGTACGATACGAGGCGAAAAATCTCTGGGATCACGCCTTCCATCGCATGAGGAAGTAAAGGCGTTGGCGCCGGTCCGTTACGGGTCGTGAGTTAGGGTCCTGGGTGTGGAGTCGTCTCCCTGGGCGTCGGTGATTGGCCACAACAGTGGCGGAACTAGACCGACGGAAAATAAGCGAGAATAAAAAAAAAAAAAAAACGATGACCGTGCTGCCAGAGCCTCTTTTTGTATTATTCTGTAATGTAAAAATAAAAACTAAAATTTGATAAAACTTCATTCCAAACACTGTCAAATGCCTTTTTTAAGTCAAGATAAGCAGCTTCAGTGGAATTACCTTCTGATTTATTAGTTCGATTCATATTAAACTGCTCATTTCAAAAATTGAACTCTCATTCACATGTTTTTTCATTCTATTAAGAATTATTCTTTCACCAAGCTCATCATTGAGTTGCTCCAAAAACAGCTATACTCAATGGATTTCGTGCACATCCCAAAATACAGATACCCTAACCTGTTCAACCAACTGTTGCGCTTCCACTCTGTGAAGTGGAGTTATGTGGTTTTTTCCACCGTTCCTCGAATACTTGTTAGAGGTGTGGCCTTGATATCCTCCTAATAAATTTAAATGGACTTTAAAAATATAGGGTAACGGCTCTATTTTCGTCAGGCTTGTCCTATTATCGTCCGAGGGGTTAATGAAGTCATAGACTAATCTTTTACAGGAAGATGCTATGAAGAACCATCATGCAAGAAATTAACGCTCTAGGACATTGTCACCCTCCTGACGATAATTGGACAAACCTAACAATAATAGATCCGATACCCTAATTTGCAAAGCTTTTAAACGAAACTCAAAAATTAGTAGAAATATTGTAACAAATGGATACAAAAATGCCAAGTTTGAAGAACAGCAGGATTATAAATTAATGAACGAGAAATAAATTCAAGTAGTTCTTCCGAAAAAAAGCTAATATTTTTTTCCGGTTCCCTCGGATATTACGCTGAATCATAATCAATGAATAAACCTACTGTAAATTATAATACAATTACAGATGGACAAACTAACTCGGCTTTACTTCAAAATTATCAAATGTTGACCGAACATTATTCTGTTGCTGACATGTCGCGTGCCCTTCAGAGTGGTACGTTAAAATAACCTGGCTGGTTTCGACATTTGGTATCACAATGAATGTCCAAAACAGCTTCGCCGCAATTAAACGAGAACCATGTCAACCCCCAGCATGGGTTCTACGTAATTCATGAATAATATTATGTCAATGCCGAACTCGCCGCGACAGAAGGGGTAGAAATAAACGTCAATCGTGTACATTGATGGCATTATTCATGGCCGCTGGTCGTTTAGTCGGCATACACAAACAAGTGGTCATTTCCACATAAAATGCTTTCTTTATGTGAAAGTTGTTTCCGGCGCGAAGCCGGCTGCAGCAGGAAAAGGAAAAAAAATGTCAATCATTTCCAATAAAAATGGAAATTATAATCTCGATATTGGTTCGCCTGCGGAGTAACCGGCGATGGCGGCTGACGATGAAAATGACACCCACTAAGTTATGGGCGCAAGTGTAAAATATAATGGTGAAGCCAGAACGGGATGGGGAGGAATTCTGACCTTGCGGAAGTATTTACCTCCCGCACGTTTCATTTCTTTAATGCGCTGGCCGCTGGAAATGTTACGCAATGCAACCAGTATCGATTGTTCCCGATTGGGACAATCTGGACCCACTGGAATAGACGTAAATACGGTTTGGTTAGCCAAAAATAGCATTGTTATCAGAGCCAACAGGTGATCTGAAAAAGCATCTTTCATCTCTTGCTAAACCATAGTGCAAAGAGGAAACAACAAGGAAATCCATTGAGCACAATTTGTTGCTATTTTTTTGGTAGCATGCCAAGCACCTGCTCGTGGGTTGATTTGTTACGAACGTTTTTCTCGTCCACCTTTATAATTAAGGAAAAAAGAAATCCCTTATTCTAAGCTTCGATGCACATCGATGATTCTGCCCGTTAGATTTCGCAGATTGTTTACAATCCTGCCCGGAAAAAAACAGATTTTCTTCTAAATCGATTTTCTGCTTAAGCTGGTATTTGTGGGAAGAATAAGATGTTCAAACAAACTGCACTCTGGCCGTGTCGCACTAAGTTATCCCCATCGAGGCGACAGCAGTTTGGCATAGTTTCACGATGCTATGAATCGTTAACGATAATACGAATGAACGTCAGCCGTGGCAAGGCGAAAGAAGAAGGCCAATGTCATTGGTAAGACCACGACGGCACTGTTAATATTACACTGTGGTAGTTTAAAGACGCTCTATTCTCGCGCTTTTATGAATCGAATCGTACGAGAAACCGGCAGTAATTAATTACACAGAATAATCATCCACCGCCTGGCTCGGTTGAGCGTCCCATTAAATAGTTATTTTTATTTCGTTCAGCGAAAAAAAAACTATATATACTTTTTATTTACTCTACACCACTTTCCTCGCTATGGTATATTTTTGCTTCGAGGACAATTTCCCTACTGCCACATAGTTTTACGTTCTGCTAACTTTTGCCTCTGTTGTCGCCCATGGTGCTATCGTTGTCTTCGGTTGACTCCGGTCGGTCGCTCGGCGATATTGTTGTTGTCTTTCAGAGAGAAAAATTTCAATGAAAAATTCTTTCACTGTTGTCGCCTGATGATCACAGCTCTTCTTTCATCCCGCACCGGACCGGCGACCGCGTTCGTGATAAAGTGGGTCGTCATTAGTTAGAGATAAGAGCTGCAGGAAAATTCTGCTTTCCACTCACGGCTTTCCTCTCGTTAGGCGTTAGGGTAGCTGGATGCGTTTTAAGTTGCATAATGAATCCAAACTAGCTATATACGGTTTAGACCGGTATCGGAACGGTAATGTTAATTGGATGCGATCAATTTCGTGAAAATGCTGTCGGCCGTAACTAGATGAGAAAGGGAAATGCATTAGGGCTGATAGTCAGGAACTTGTTCACTTGACCTAATGGATTTTTGTTCATTCCAATAAACATCGGTCGAATCGAAAATTTAATTGAAATTGTTTGACAGCCAGTCGGGCTGGCACAACTGTTCAGTACCAGTCAATCGTTTGTTTGTGAGGGTGAGAACTGAACAGTTCTAAAAAATTCTATAGACTGTTTCGAAAGTTATAAATACATCTTCTTTCTTGAAAAAAACAAAAAATACAGGAATTTTCGGGTCATTTTATTCTGAAATATAGATAATAAGTGTTTTCGTTCCAGTTTCAATTCAAGTTGGGATTATTTTTCGTAGGATACGCGAGTTCTCTAACTTTTCTCTTAACACTACTCATAAGCTTTTGCACAGTGTGTTTGACATATTTCCTCAGCATTGCCTTGGTCAAAGCCCAAAAAGTTTTTTCGGCATTGACATAATATTAATCATAAATTACGTAGAACCCATGCTGGGGGTTGATAGGTTCTCGTTTAATTGCGGCGAAGCTGTTTTGGACATTCATTGTGATACCGAATGTCGAAACCAGCCAGGTTATTTTAACGTACCACTCTAAAGGGCACGCGACATGTCAGCAACAGAATAATGTTCGGTCAACATTTAATAGTTTTGAAGTAAGTGGATAAAGCCGAGTTAGTTTGTCCATCTGTAATTGTATTATAATTTACAGCAGGAATTTCAGGGCAGTTTGGAGGATTTATCTCCTTTGGGACACATGTGACATTATTTGTTTTATACCACCCTAATGCATCCTTAGAGTAATGGCAGGAAGCAAGATCGGGCCAAAAGATTGGAGGATTGTTATGCTGCTTAACCATGGCTAACAACCTTTTCTGCAAACACTCTTTCACGTAAATTTTACCATTCATTGTGTCATTCGTAATGAATGGACGAGATATTTTCCCACATTCACAAATGGCCTGCCAAACCATTACCTTCTTGCCGAATTTTTCGGTGTAAATGGCTTTCATTGGTCCAGGGACATCCTTTCCCTTCGGTGATTCATAAAATTGCGGTCCTGGCAGAGTCCAGTTTTATGTAGGTTTCGTCATCCATGATAACACACCCCATTTTTTGGTCAGAAGTTTGTCATCAAGGTTCCGAGCTCTCGGTTTCACAGATTCAGCTTGTTTTGAATTTCGTTTTGGCTGCTTCTGCTTCCGACGGGTCTGCAGACCCATTCTTCCCTTGGCACGCATAACGTTACTCGCCGAGGTTCCAAGCTTTCTCGCCACATCTCGTACTGATACTGAAGGATGCCGCTTGTAGTATTCCTTAACCTTTTTGTCCATTGTGGGATCAACAGGCCCGGGTTTTCTACCACGTCTTGGGGCATCAGTAAATGTGCACCCTTCACAATACTTCCGCAATGCGGTTTGAACTGCTCCGACACTTATACCTTCTTCTCTGGCTAATTTTCTTATAGTAAGACCACTCACGGTGCCCCATTTGTGCACAATTCGCTTTCTTTGCTCGGGAGAAAGGCCACGCATTTTCAAAATTTCGTACTAAATGTTAGTAAAAATGACAGCATCTCTTTCTTTTGTATGTAAATAACAGGACGCAGCCAACGTTTGGTTGAATACTGCACGTTATTTGAAATGACGGTTAATCGTAAGTATATTTATAATTATCGGAACGGTCTATTATAGCGAAAAAATGCAAGCTGCTATGAAACGGTGGATAAATGTGCTCACACTTTATTTATATTCAATTTTGTCGTAGACATTGTAATGGGAAGGGGAATGTGAATAATATTTTCGATTTAAATTTGGTGTCTTCAAATGATACCGAGTTTGACGATCAACTTGAAAATCTGAAATACATTTTTTTGCATTAAGTTTCCTAAGACATACCATATCATGGATAAATAAAACTTTTATTCAATACGTGTTCCAGTTCACCTCATTTGAGCATTATGATTATTTTATTTAAAACTCTGCATAGGAAACTTAATCTTAGAACCCCTTCGAAAAACATATCTAGAAAACGTTTTTATAGGGTCGAAATAGTGGTTTTAGTAGAGTTTCAGATAAAAGTTTTTTTCAAGTTAATTCAAGGGGGGCTTAGGGGCTAAAGCCGGTCGTTTGCTACGAAAACATTAATTTCTAATCAATTTTTATTTAATTTAAATTTTGCTTAGTACATCGACCAGCATGTACTGCTTCACCGCGAGAAACGTCAACATAAATCGCATAAACGAACACTTCACTAATCGCTGCCAATTTGGATACAACTTTTTTGTCAATCAATTTAGTTCATGAACTAATTACATTTTTTGTCTTATGACTTACATGTTAAGTTGTAAAGTAGGCAATGTATGTGATTTTTTCAACGATACGAAAAATGAACTTCAGCCCTTGTGATTTAGACATAGAAAAGATTTACATCGTCCAGACGGTTCCCGTAGAAACAACTAGTATAGTCAGGTTTTCCTTAACAGATGGTGCGTAAACAGAAACGTAATACTTTATTGATTACACAGTGCAACAAAAATTGACTTTTTTTCAGTTGCAGTTCTGGCCAGGACCCGTCAAATATAAAAATCTCGCTTCGGCTATGAGACGGAATCATCGCGTCTTCGATAATGTCAAATGCGACCCCCTCCCCGCAAAAAGGCGAGGATCATGTGATGCCAAATTGTTATTGTATCTTTGAGTATCGCTTACACTCTTGATATTACATTAAACAGATTTCAAATAAGTTAATTTGACGTCGAGATAAACCTAATTTAGTTTTGTATGGGAATTGGGGCAAAATCGACATGTTGCTGACATTTTACGTAGATCAAACACCTACCAATCGATTTCTGAGACTTTTTCACTCAATATAAGATATAATTTGCCTACCACTTTTAGATATTAGCGCATTACCAATAATGCTCATACATACTCGATATTATTTGCTCTGTGAAATATACTAAAACCATGCCAAAACCGGTTTCGTAGAAGCTCAGTTTTTGTCCGATTCAAGATCTGTTTTTTTTTTTAAGATGGGTAAGAAGATGCTAATATGTGGACAAACTCAAATAATTTTGTTTTTTGATCTTATAACAAAATCGCGTCGAAAAAGCATCGAAAATTTCCGATTTCTAGAAAATTCAAAATGGCGCCATTATTGCCCCTTAAGTTGAAATATGTTCAAACTCTGGGAAATTTGTTCTCGCATCAACTGCATCAAAAAATCATACATAGAAGCCAAGGCAAAAAAATTCAAACCTACCTAAGATTATAGAAGTTAGGTTTATAATCTACTTAATATTTTATATTAGCAGAAATAATAAGGAAGAATAAGCCAACAAATAAAAGTGGATGTTGCATTTTCTCTGAGCAGATAAACAGTATGTTGGTTTACTCCACTGGTGCCGGTTTGAACCCACCCAGAGAAAAAATAGCCGTTTTATCAATAAAATTCTACAATCATAATACTTAGTGCATTTGTTAGGAAATCGAGTTTTTGATATTTAACATAGGTATATTGATTGGACTATGTAGAAACTTTGCGGTATAGTAGTCATTTGTTGTTGTTGCTTCCATGTTTCTATTAGTTAAAATGCTCGGGGTATCGGTCTTGCCCCTTCTTCCCTTATCACCGCACAAGTCATTTGATGATTGTTTTCTAACACGGCAAGCCTCACAGTTAGAAAAATAATATTCCGGACGATATTTTTGCTGTTCATCACTGGCACCCCATAGCCACTTAGGGGCTATTGAATGACGTATCACATTCCACTTCCGCCCATTCTATTGCTCACCCCTATCAACTACTCATACTGCTGTGCAGGCGTTATTTTTGCGTCATCTGTGGATGATTACTCTCATTAACCTGCCTGATCGAGACCAAAGCCAGTCTGTGCCGTTCTTGCAGATGCGGCACAACAACAGAAGGTGCTCCGTCAAGCTGATTTTTTTCGACAAATGACATCACCTGACATTAAAACATTGATTATTTTTTTCAATGAAACTTTTTAACACGGTCATAAACCCGATTGATCTTTATTTGCAATACAAAGCAAAGCAAAGTCTTGGTGCTACATTCCGACTCGGAACTCGTCCTTCTGTTTATTTATACGCAGACTTCGCATCCAACTGTTTAGTGTACAGAACAATTGCGGGGCTAGCGCTTCGATCCTACTGATACTAACAGTCTCTCACGTGCCGAGACTCGAACCTACGATGACTGGCTTGTTAGGCCAGCATCGTACCTCGAGACCATCTGGGAGACAATTTGAAATACAGTTTGTGCCAATTTTGCATGTAGTTGATGAGTAATAACAGTTTGAGGATCATTGTTCGAGGTAACAACTGATTCCTCTCCTCGGGGAGGAGGTTAAAATGTTTAGAAGAGCTGTGTATTGCGTAAGTGCTTAGCTGGTGCGTTTTGTTCAGTTCTCCTCTATTGGTGTCTTCTGTTTCATGAAGTCATAGAGAGTTGTTTTTTTTAGAAAAAAGTTTTAAGGGTTTTTGTTTGTTAGCAAAGATGACTAATAACTCCAAAAACAATTCAAAAAGACTTGAACTAGCCTACTTTTCACAACTAATTCTAATAAATGTGACTATGACGGAGTATTCATAGGCTAAAGTATGATTCCAACATTTCTGACGAGAATGGGGGATAGAGATTTTTGATACTGCTCAGAGTAACAGAATTAGTTAGATCAAAGTTTTTAAGCTCAGCTTTTTACGCGGTTTTTTTTACGCAGGTTGCTTTCCTCCATTACTCAAAAACGGTACAAGATATCAACCTCATTTCAATCACGTTTCACGTTTTAGGCCACGAGTAATCATTTATCAGTTTCCAAAAAAAAATCACAATTTTTGGTGTAAATACTCAAAATTTGAAATATTGAATTGGTTACTATCATGTTTGAATATGAAGAAGTTTTAACGTTTTAGGACGGTTTTCTTTGTTATATTTGCAACTCAAAAAAGTCGTTTTTTACAAGGGCCCATACAAATTTGGAACGCATCCCGCATAAAAAACGACCTTAGTGTATATGATACAACTAAAATATAAAACCTTCAATGCCGACCATGCGGTTATAACAACCTACTTACAACAGCTACAAACATTTCGTCAGTTGAATTCAATACTGCCACAACTCAAAATTTGATAGCAAACGATGCCAAATACTATGAAGTTTCGTCTCACAAAATCACGTTTCAAAATTCACAATATTTCTAGAAACATAAGTAGGTAGATGTGCCTTTTTTTCCCTTATAGGAGCTTATGACCACTGCTACCGTTAGTTAGATATATTGTGGTATACTCTGCGTCTCACAATAGATCTACGATTCTGGTCGCAGCGAGGAAGTCCATACAGGAAAAAAAAAATATACTCCGCGTTAATATATATGCGCTGTCAGTTCGTTCCATCACTATGGGTATCAGTGACGGTCGCCCTAGGACTTTTCATTTCCCAAGAAGGAATGCCCTCTTTGATAAAGTTTATTACCTTTGTTAGTTCAGCATTCCATACTTCGTTAGGCGTAAGGACACCTTTTCCAAAAATACGCTGTCTTTGCTAAAATAATGCGCCGCATTGGCACAGTAGGTGTTCCGAAGTTTCGACTTCAAGATTACAGTTGCCACCAATCATCATTGCTTCCCAGCCTCTGAGCTCTGATTTCAGGCAGGATGTATAAAACCCCACAGAATGGCTCCGGTCCGACGAATGCAGTTGAAGAACCAATTCTTGCCAAAAGATCGGCTTTTTTATTTCCTTCTATACCGCAGTGACCAGGCACCCAGTATAGATTTACATTGTTTGTTACAGTCAGTTGTCGTAGGGATAAAATACAATCCCAAACTAACTTCGACTGGCATGTGTAGGCTTTATGTGCATTAAGAGCTGCTTGACTATCAGAGAAAATACAGATATTGGTATATCTATATTTTCTAGCCAAACAAATATTTGTGCATTTATTTCAGCTTGGAAAACTGTGGACCACTGTCCCATTGGAATTGATATATTAGTTCTTGGTTCAGTAACCCCAGCACGTTGTTCAAGTTGTTCAATTGAAAATCTTTAAGGATTCGAAAGTGTCCTTCTAGATCCCCTTCCCGAAGAAGTTTAACGCGTTTGAGCCTGAGAGCACCTTTTTCCACTTCAAGTTGCACATATTGGTGCAAAGGTAGAAGATACAAAAAGCTTCTAAGGCTTTGGATGGTGCGCTGGCCATCGCTCCAGTTATAGATAGGCATGCCAGACGTTGTAGCTTATCCAGCTTTTCCTGAGCTGATGTTTGTGTAGTTTTAGGCCACCACACTAATGAGGCATAAGTTATTCTGGGTCTCACTATAGCCAAGTAAATCCAATGAATCATCCTTGATTTGAGTCCCCACTTCTCTCTAAATGTATTGCTGCAAGCCAAAAGAGCATTGTACTTGGTTTGCTTGGATAGCTCCAACTATGTTTCTCCCAACTTTAGAGTTGCAATGTTATACTTTCTCTTTCTTGTGAATGGGATAATGACTGTTTTAGAAGGATTAACATTTAGTCCTTCCTGCTTGCACCATTTGAGTGAGTAGTTTAGGGCAGTTTGCATTTTATTAGTAATAGTAGGCCCACATTTGCCCCTAACTAAGATAGTAATATGATCAGCAAATCCTATGACTTCATAACCTAGGTTTGTTAAGTTATTAAGAAGATCATCGACTACCAGAGACCACAATCAAGGAGATAAAACCCCTCCTTGCGGGCAGGCTCTTGTTGGTTTTGTCGTTAAAGTTGATCTTCCTAAATTGGCTGTGATTTACCGATTGTCTAACATAGCAAGTATCTAGTTCGAGATGCATATGTCAAAACCCCGATTTATCTTAGCTTTCTTTATAGATTCGTGAGAAGCGTTGTCGAATGCTCCCTCAATATCAAAAAATGCTGCTAGTGAGATTTCCTTGGCATCAAAAGACTTTTTTAGTTTTGAAACCAACGTGTGAAGTGCTGTTTCAGTTGATTTACCAGCTTGGTAGGCAAACTGGAATTTGTTCAATGGTCTACTGTTCAAATATGATAATTTGATATGTAGATTGATGATTTTTTATTATCATTTTTAAAATGACAGACGCTAGACTGATTGGTCTGTATGCTTTGGGACTCGTCCTGTCACGTTTTCCAGCCTTAGGAATAAATATGACGCGGACTTCTCGCCATTTACTAGGAATGTAGCTTAGTATCATGCTAGCCCTAAACATCTCTACTAGAAGGGGGACTGTAATATCCTTACTCTTTTGTAAAAGCGCTGGATAAATCCCATCTGGTCCAGGCGATTTAAAGGGCTTGAAAGAATCCACTGCCCACTCAACTCTTGACCTAGTGAAAATAACACTGGCTATTCCTTGAACTCTAGTCTTGCCATGAATTGAGCTAGACTGAGCTATATAGAAGTCCTGTGCGTTATCAGGAGTCGAATGAGTCGAGCCAGGAAAGTGTGTATCCATCATGACACTAAGTGTTTCCTGAGAATCTGTTGTGAATTGACCATTTTTATTTTTCAAACTGGCTAGTCCATTGGTGTGATCTTTAGAGAGGGCCTTGTGAAGTCTGGCTACAGCAGGCGAGCTTTCAACTTGCTCACATGTAAGCTGCCAGTCCCTTCTCTTCGATTTACGAATCTCTCGATTGTATTCGGTTAGACATCTTTTATACTCTGTCCAATTACCGGTAGTTTTAGCTTTGTTAAAAAGCCTTCTGGATGATTTTCTAAGCTTTTCAAGTTTATTGTTCCACCAAGATACGTCCCTGCTAGAAGTTTTCCGTTTCAGCGGACAACATTCTTCGAAAGCTTTCGTTATATTGGCTAGAAAAGTTGAGGAAACAGATTCAAGCTGCTCGGTGGCAGAGATGTCCACTGAGAGAAAATTCTTGTTTTGAAGTGTGGAATTATAGCTATCCCAATTAGTTTTTCTAGGGGCCCAGAATGTTTCAGTTACGAGTTCCCCTGAAACATGATGTGCCTTTATTGCACAAGATGTAGATGTGCCTTTATTGCACAAATCTAAAAAATCACTAAATAGACAGAAAAATGAGGTTACAATTCTTGCTTATTACATGCACCTGATAGACCCAAACACGTTCAACCAAAATGAGAAGTCTTAAAATTGGAATTTTTCCCAAAAATGAAAAAAAGAAATTTTTGGCGCAAATTTTCGAACGCGTTTTACTCGAAACTATGAATTTTGAGTTGTGCCAGTATTGAATTCAACTGACGATGTGTTATGGCTAGTTGGTCCAGCTTTATTGCAGTCATCAAAATTCATATACGCTTTATTATAGGACCAGAAGTTTTATACAGCTCGATTTGCTAACCACTTAATGGCCTCGAAATTTTAATAGAGATATATTCTCCAAATTAAGTGTGATGCATTGATTTTATCTTGATTTAATTTCTCTATGACAAGGGTTCTTTTCCGACAGTTTCGTGAAAACAAGTTTATGTAAATCCATCTTGATTGACTAATGAATATATTGTTGCCTCTAAATTGTTTTCGTGCATGTGAAAACACATGCCATAAAATATTTATGGTGAAATCGGCCACGAATTTTATCGCAAATGATACGCGCCGCAGGAATTCTGTAGGAAATGAATAAATAATTGAAATTCAATTCCTCTGAACTAAGGTGATGAAAAAATAAATGCCATGATTTGGAATATTTTGTTATATGCATGCCGCTATCTATCATTAGATTTTCAAAACTTTGGTAAGGTTTCGCTATTCTTGTAAAAAAAATGCTGATTTCAGATATAATTACAAAAGTTTGCAATTTTTCCATTCAATACGACATGTTGTTTTAAAATAAAACTCCGGACGTATTTAAAATCTTCGTTATAACCAATTCTCATAGTTTGATCGGATCATAGCATATCATTACCTAAGAAAACCAATCATAGCATTCGTCTGGCTATGTTCCGATAATCAAGTTAAATACAAGCCGCAATCATAACCTACATGACTTAGCATTGAGAGGGACTATCATACAGCTCCACAGGTCATGTATTTCTGGTTTTATTCGGTTGTTATGGAAGTCAATATTAAAAAAAATGGCCTTTCATAAAGCTGTGAAGCTAAGTTGTATTATGGAAGACATATAATAGTTTGTAAAGCAGAAAATATTTTATGTCTATCAAATAGAATCTACTTACAATCGAAGGCTTTAATGCAAGCCAGCTAAGTTGTATTATGGAAGACACATAATAGTTTGTAAAGCAGAAAATATTTTATGTCTATCAAATAGAATCTACTTACAATCGAAGGCTTTAATGCAAGCCAACTTGGAAAAAACCAAGCCAGAGTAAATTTTTGAAGCATTTTGATTGTTACCTGAGTTTTTAATAGGTAAATTAATAAGATAATGTTTCAAGCTTATAGAGCAGATTCTACCCTCTATTGAAATTTCCTTGAATGTTTATGTACTCTCAGCTGGTCTCGAGGTACGATGCTGGCCTAACAAGCCAGATGTCGTAGGTTCGAGTCTCGGCGCGGGAGAGACTGTTAGTTGTCAGCAGGATCGTAGCACTAGCCCCGCAATTGTCCTATACACTGAACAGTCGGCTGCGAAGTCTGTGTATAAATAAACAGGAGGTCAAGTTCCGAATCGAAATATGGCACCAAGGCTTTGCTTTGCTTTGTATGGACGAAAATCCATGGAGACAGGGGGTTCAGTCTGAGAAGTTTATGTCTACATACATGTCAGCACTGCTTAAAACTGTAAACGAGACTTACCCAAATAAAATCTACCAAAATTAGTGACGATTTCTGGGAGATTTAGTTTATGTCTACTCCTCCAGGCACTCTAAATGTCCAAAGACTGTAATTTCTAAACTATACACAAAACATAAAACGAATTAATTTTGTGTCCTCAGTCTCAAGGACTTGAAATACTGTTTCAGTTTATACCGGGACATCGTGAAGTCAATAGCTTCGCAGTGTTGATTATAAGAATTCATCATACTATTTATTGGGCCATTCTTTGCGTATTCCGTACGATGATGGTTGAGAGTAAATAAACTACGGTGTCGAAGTTGTCGAATGGGTGCATAAAAGTTCAATTTAGAAAGTAGTACTTCTGAGTCAACGTTCTGCGCAACGATATCGTTTACAAATGAAGCCATCGCGTACTCTCGCCGTTTTTCTAATGTTTGAATGTCAATCAACATGCATTTTGCTTCATATGACGGAAGACGATGTGAGGTCCAACCTAACTTACGAAGAGCATATAGTAGAAATTGCTTTTGTACTTTTGAACGAGGAAACCACACAATGCTACAGTATTCCAGTATTGACCTCACATAGGCAATATACAAAGTTTTGATAGTGTACGGGTCTTGAAAATTGTAGCAGAAGCGTTTGATAAGCCCTAACTTGTTATTTGCCTTGTGTATGATAGTGTTATAGTGGTCGATGAAATTAAGTTTAGAATCTAAGACTATTCCTAAATCCCTAACTTTTTCACATTTCTCTACATTGTGATTCCCTAATTCAATTACAATTTTGTGCGTTGTTAATTTTCTGCTAAAGGATATTACATTGCATTTTTTCTTATTTAATTCAAGTAGGCTTTTTTACACCAGATGTTAAATGTGTGGATTTCATTCTGAAATACATTGATGTCTTCATGATTTTTTATTTCCAAAAACAGTTTTCATGTCGTCGGCATATATTAGAACTTTAATATTTTTGAGGATGAAGGAAATGCCGTTTACGTACAAAATAAAAAGGAGTTGTCCTAGGTGGGAGCCTTGGGGAACACCTGGAGTAACTTAAATGGGATTGGAGTGGGATAGATACCACAAAAGATCAAAATAATGGTCGCAGTGGTCCAAATCTTACAAAAAAAAAAGATAGAACAAACCTGTACATAAAACTCGAAAAGAATAGAAATAAACCAATACAATTCCATGCTACTTGCAAAGCTAAAACGGAACATCCTCGCTACCACTGATGCCATTCACGTACCTACCCTGCTACTTTCAATTGCAAATCATTTCTTCACTTTTTAAGCCCTTCAGCTATCATTCGAGTAGTTTTCATTTGACTAACAAGTGTTCGAAAATGAAAGAAATGTTTTTCAATTAAAAGCGACGGTTACCAGCGTCATTATAATCTGACAATTGTCAATTGAAGATAACTTTTCCAGGCTCTGATCATATTACAAAATGTTTATCCATTTTAGCTAACCTACGTCATATTGATCAATACATTCAATAGAGTTATATCGACTCCAAACTTATGGCAAGTAGTGAATACCTAATCTTTACAAAAATCTGACCAAAAATGTGCGGTTGTAAGAAATATCCAGATACCATGGTGTTAAACCACATATGTTTTCTGTTTAGATGGATTCCATTTCTGTAGAGAAAAATTGCGTTTACTTTTTCACAGCTCATCTTTTTAACAGTGATTTTAATGCATTTTAGATACAGCACTAATCTCAATAGCTCCACATGTCATTACTGTCGGTTATGAAAGACATTTTTGTCACACCAACAACTCAACAACTATCATCGCTTCAAATTGCTCGACCATCGCGGTTTGCCATAGTAGGTACAAAGCACACCATCGGGATGCAAACTTCCGCTTCATCGACCAAATGTTAATCGCCATGTGGTAGCATTTGAATAATAATCACATTCAACGCACGATTTCAAGCCCGGCAGTGCTGGATGCAGGAGCCAAAGCCGGCGGCCACGTGTCGTGGTATTTTATCGAATTCACAATGACGCAAATTCAATTTGGCTGTCATGGCGCTACTCTGGCGCTGTTCGAGGTACCACATTCGAATGCTGATGATCGCGCCACGACATGCATTCTGCTACCGCCCTTGTCAAGGTTGCGGAATTTGATAGTGGCACAGCAGAGGCTGCAATGCGGTGACCCGTGTGGGATTCAATCGTTGCGACCTTTCGGGAGGTGATTTCGTGGCAACTGCCAGAGAAAATCTTTTAGGGCTAACTACTCTTCTAGGTTGCATAAATCTGTGCCGTTGTATTGTCCGTCGGTAACTGCTGGCGCGGCTTATTGTCGGCCGGAGCCTGCTTTCCAATTTGACTCAATTAGGCAAATCCCGACTGGTTGCTGTGTCTACAGGTTTTATTCATATTCAAAAAACCGTCACAATATTTGGAACGGTTGCTCAAAATTGCATGTTTCCCCATAAAACTAATGAAATTTTTGTGTAAATAGCATTCTTCCCAATAACCACCTTATCCATTTTTTGCGAACGAATTGACCTGTCTAAAATATAAACCAAGCAACACGATGTCAAGGCGGAGGAATTTCATCGGTCCTTTCTCTCGCTTTGGGTTATCAATTTCCGACCTTTTGCCGATGTGTGCGAGTATCCTAATTAAATTTGATCATTCTGTTCGCTGAACTTGTAATGAAAAGAATTCGATCGTTTTCGCTATTTCATTAGGGCTCGGCCGGACCGGGTTGAATATGATAGGCCGGTAAATAGCTGCTAATGTGCAATCGACATGTTAATTAGGTGGGGTCGATGGATTTTCATCTGTGCTGCGGAACGTAACATCGGATTAAATGTTCGATACTGATGAGTTTTTGCGCTAAGATTATCTGTTGAAAACGTTCTTTATTTTGCATTCTATGTGCTTTAATTTTACGGATCATAATTTCTTATAGCAAGCGTAAATAGAAAAGAGATTGGTAGATAGGTTGCATGCCAAATTGCCTGTCGCACAATTTCCGAGTGGCTCCGATTGAAATGAAACTTTGCACAAGTATTTGGCTAAATGAACTGTGTAACTGATAAACTTGTAGAAAGTAGAAACTGTAGTAGAGAATTTTTGTAGATATTAGAAGTTATACCTTCCCTGCTGGTTTTGAGGTACGATGCTAGCTTAATAAGCCTGTCGTCGTATGTTCGAGTCTCGGCTCAGGAGAGGCAGATAGTGTCAATAGAGTCGTAGCGCTAGCCCCGCAATTATATGGTAAACACACTGCTTTGACATGTTAGTGATTTAATTGTGGCGTCATAATCTTTTAGACCGCAGCAGCTGGCTAATCTTTCAGACCGCCCAGCTGGTCTCGAGGTACGATGCTAACCTAACAAGCCACTCATCGTAGGTTCGAGTCTCGGCCTGGGAGAACCTGTTAGTGTCAGTAGGATCGTAGCGCTAGCCCCGCAATTTTCCTGTATATTAAAACAGTTGGCTGCGAAGTCTGTGTATAATAAGGGCGTGAAGGTCGAGTTCCGAATCGGAATGTAGCACCAATGCTTTGCTTTGCAAAATCTTTTAGATGGGTATAAATGTCTGATATTGTGCAAAATAATAGTCATTTGCGATCACTTTTATTATTTTCGTTTCAATAAAATAAAAAGGTCGACTGAATCGCAGAATTGAAAAAAAGAAAAAGAAATGCTGATTCAGCTTGCTTCGGTATTAGGAATTATCCACCAAGCCTCTTCGAAGCGGTTGCATGCTTTAAGAATGATTTAAAATCAAGGAACCTGGGTTCTATATAATTTCAAAGCAAGGGACGATCGTTTTTGAACGTTGCTCCAGCGACAGGAAAGGAAGGGTTGTTTTCACCGCATCGTAATAGGCGATACAAAAGACTTCATTACAGTAAATCAAAGAAAAGAAAATCATGAAAACTGTCCGGCCATGCTGCTACGTCATTGGACGCTGTGTATCTGGTTTTATCAGGTTGGTGATATTTATTATGTTTACGAGAACATCACTGGGGACTTCAATTGATGCAGTTAATCCGAACACTGCGCGACGACAACAATACAAACTCGAAAAAGCGATCCACTACATGACAACACTCGGCCTCTTACTACAAACCCGTAAAACTTACATATAAAAGCTCTAATGTTAACCTCACCCACGTTGTTCTCCAGATATTGTGCCGTCCGATTATTTTTTTTTACCAGCACAGCACAGCACAGTGGGGAATCGCTGGCCATCAGCCAAAAAAATTTTTTTCGTTAGCTGTTTCATAATATTTTTCCTTTATTGCTATAACATTCAAGTGTCTCAATCCAAAATTTGGGCGTAATATAATGAAATTTGATTTTTTTATGACGTTTCAAAGCTTGGCGAACTGATTTTTTTGCTTTTTTTTTTTTGAAAAAAAAGTACATTATTTTGAAACGCTCTGTAGCTTCAATGATAGCTTGGATTTTTTTGACGTCAAAGGAAAAGTTTTTGTAAATATTGTTAAAAACAAACCCTTTTCATTAGATATTGTAAATTTTGGTTATGGTAGGCCTGACACTAAAAAAAAATTTCAAAAAACCTGATTTTTTGTAAAAAAGCAGCTTAAAAGTTTAGTTACCGCAGTTTGCCACGGTTGTGACTACATTCAAAATTTAGGGAAAAACGTAAGCTTTCAAATGCATGTGTCCGCTGTAGCGCAAAACTGCGCAAATTGTCACTTTAGTGAAAAAAGCGATGGCAGATTTTTTTAGTTTTTATTTTTGAAGTTGAAATTTCATCCAGGATTAATTTTAATCATAACCATGATACCCCATTAATGAACATTTATGATATCGTATTCAATCCGTAAGGATAAAATATAAATTTAGGCAAAAATCACAAAATTTATCAATAAAAAGTTATAAAATAAGTGTTAAACAAAAAAACAGTAAAAAAATCTTTATAAAATTTTGATTATGTCAAACTTTATCACTTTCTGCAAATTTAAAACAGTATTAAAAACATTCAGCCCCCTTCAGTTCATGATAATAAAATTCGCTAAACTGATTGAAGTGTCAAATACTAGCAGCAAATTCACACCATCAAACTCCGGCTAACAATAGCCCGTTTAAAGATTTCTTTTGCTTAGCACTCGTTTGCATACAAAAGTAAAGCACACATTTTGCTTTATGATAAAAAAACAAAGCACAGTCGTCGCTCTCCGCATCTTTTCGTATTCATTTAGAACGTTGTGTCATTCCAGTGTCTTGGTTTTCAAATTCATAAATTCGTTGAATTTTATTATGGAGCCTTCAATTCAATGTCTAGTAAGTTGTCAATTCATGGTGTTATACATGTATTTAACAGTCCTCTTTCAACCATAGAAACCGGATTAGGAAGATAACATACATATGAAACAATGAAACATCGACAATCAGTAGAAGAATGAAAATTGCAGCGAAAGACATTTTTCCTGCTGATAAGTATAATGAACTTCAAATTTTCTGGAAACAATTCAACACAAGATTTAAGCGATCACAGCGGAAGATGATGATGATGATGACTTTTTCAATTTGTAATTAATTAATATATATATATATATATATATATATATATATATATATATATATATATATATATATATGTATATATATATATATATATATATATATATATATATATATATATATATATATATATATATATATATATATATATATATATATATATATATATATATATATATATATATATATATATACATATATATATATATATATATATATATATATATATATATATATATATATATATATATATATATATATATATACTACTTGTGGTCAAAGATCATATAATTCTTTAAAAAAGGAAAAAAGTGTCAAAAATTCTTAAAAATTGGATTTCGTGCTTTATGGACGGCCCCAAACAAAAAATGGATGCCAAATTTGTGTTCAGCGCCCCAAAGTTATGTATATACCAAGTTTTTGTCGCTTTTATCGACATTTTTTTTGCTTGGCCAGCCTTTGTATGGAGTCGCCTCACTGTGCACAGTGGTAAGGCAAAACGAGGAACTTAATTCCATAGCGCATTTCACCTTCATTCTAGCTTAATAGTGTCTTCAAAACAATTGTTTATTTGAACGTCCTGCATGATAGCAAATTGTAAAAAATTATGACAAGTTCACTATGCCAAAAATGAAAAATCTAACTTTTTTGTGTTAAAGTACGGCGAGCATATGTTGCAGTAAGTTTTCATATATTAATAATTAATTTTTTTTGGTTAAGATATAGCGGAAGCGTTTGTTTGGCAAAGTTTCAGAACGTGCAAAAATATTAAACTATGCTGAACGAACAAAATTCGTATCTTTATTGGTTTCCGTGTTACAGAGTATTTTTTTTTTCACAACATTTATTTGACACGGCACAATACAGAGTGTTTTATATAAAAGTTACTCAAAAGTTAGTTTTTTTTTTGTAGCTAAACTTTGAGAGAAAGTATTCGCATCCTACTTTCACTTACCCCTCTTTTATCTAATTCGTTCTTGAAATCATCGAAAACAAAAGCTCAAATATGATTTGACTTTGTAAGAAAAAGTCCTGGATTTTGTTTTTTTGGCATCAAATTGAAGGTAATTGTTAGGTCTACCAGAAAAAAACTCAAACCGTACTTTAAATAACAATAACTAAAGAAGAATTATGATACAAATCGCATTTTGCTGTTTTAAAAAGTTTTGTAACACCTAAAAGACCCTGGCGGTTAAATTTTGTTTGACACCTCACGAAATTTTGAAAAAAATTTGGAAGGAGATATATTTTCATGAACCACCATGTGTCTCCATTGAAAAAAGTTACTGCTAGACAAAGTTAGTTCAAGTTCCAATAGAATGTAACACCTCTGCATAACTTAAATATTACGGTGCCTATCCCAAATTCCTATTAAAAGTTCTCGATCAGTCTACATGAAAAAAAGACCCAGAAGTGTCTTATAAAAACAGATTAATCAAGCTCACTCTTAAAGCAACTTGCAACCCAAGCTCAAGCCGAGAGACGGTCGTTCTATATTTAATAGGATCTTTTAACTTTACCCTAGTGAATCTTCTTTGCGTCATATTGTGAGAAAACTTTCTAATTAAAATAAGCTAACCAACCGTACAGTGTAAACTTGTAAACATGCTCATATCATGATCCCATTATTTACAGCCAAAACGACGTACCTATTTCATCGAATCCTTATCGAACACAAAAAAATCCGATCCAAATATAATTCACAATCAAGTCGAAGGTCACTTTCCATTTACTCTCTATCGACAAATGGTATTCTCTATAGACTTGCCATTTCAACCGGGTGTAGGCACCTTTAGCAACTTGCGAACGTGGTCCGCAGGAGCGAAGGCCAACCGGGGTTACATAACAGAATGGCCGTTGTAACGGGTTGTGGTGTATGACAAGCAGGCTTACCCGTTTTCTCTTTGTGCTATTTCCAATGAAATAGGTTTCGATACATCAGGAAGAGCATAAAATGTGCGGGCAGTGAAATAGAAAGGGTAACCTATCCATCCTGAAAAGCAGAACGTGCTGTCTGCAAGGTGATTGATCCAATGTCGGACTGATGTCAACCATTCTTATGGCTTCTGTCTGTATTTGCGCGGTAAGGAGAAACTCCCGACGAAAGTCGGAATTCGATGATTCGATTGCACCGCAGCCGAGTCGTTAGTGGCGTTTGCCTTCGCCGAGGAATAAAAATCAACTTCTGAAGATCATACGGATGGTTGCACGAGAAAACGAGAAATTGTTCTCGAAACACTTTTTTTCTGAATATATAGAAGCTCAGTCACTGAGTTGTGTGCATCGGAGAAAGGTGCAGCAGTTTTATGATCACGTCGGAACTGTTCACTTGTCTAGGTTTATTAAATTGTAGCCCCGGTTGCCGGTTGATGATAGCATCGAAAGAGGAATTCGGACATTTATCTTTCGCAACTTTTTATGTATGAAATTCCATCGAATCCTTTTGATTCCGTGCTATGGTTCAGATGATACGGTGTCAAAGTGTAATGATCCGAAATCGGAATGATTAAATGAATATCATCACGGAATCGTATACCGGTCTCATCAACTTTTGATGGTTGAGTATTGTGCTGTCCAGAATGCCGCATCGCCGAAGGGCCTCTTCCTGCACCACCAGCTTTTCGCTCTGACCGGTTCATAACATCAATCCACAGGCCAGCATATCGCTTTCCACAACTTTCCCACTTCAGCTGCAGACATTGATGGCCACATCAGCAGATAAAAATATTCATGTCAGATCCTTCCATCCACACAGACATCTGACGAGTCAACATTTAAAACTCCATTTCAGTGAATCGCAAATCACTGCCAGGATTCGCGGACTACCGGCTGAAATGTATTTATGCACATAAATAAATACACATCCTTGTTGATTTTCCATCCGTCCCTCTCTGCTCCATACAGTTCATCTCGGAAACAGTCCACCGAAGTAGTTATCGGATGGAGCGGTTGCGAAAGGTTTTGAATCAGAACGGCATCGATTTTCTGCGCGCTCGTTCTATACACGTTCGTTTGTGTGTCACTCAAGAGGAAAAAATAGTATATGTACAAGCTCAGTTTGTAAACAAATAATGTCAACAAAGCTACGCGTTGTGGCGGTAGCAAAGCAGTAGTGAAAACAAATCGATTGTATCTAATCGAAAATATGATTTATTATTTTTTTAATTTGTTGAAAGAACAGGACAAAAATCAAAATGGAGATAATTATAAATACATTTTAATACTAACATCATCGCCCATTGTTTCCAAAGCAGCAAAAAAGTGATCGAAATTATTTTCACCCAAAAAATATGATTGTAGAGCCGTAGTACCTTCAGGTAGGTTGATTCGTGAATTATTCTCCATTTCATAGAGCTTGCAATTTTGTAATTGATCTACTAAACAGTGAGAGACTAATTTTACTTCTTTATTTTTTGCAAATAAAAATCCACTTCGGAAAAGTTCTGGCACATTCTATAAAAAAAAACAACTTTGTCAAGGACACCACACGTCTATCAGCCTACTTAAATGAACTTTTGCAGAGTTTTCTACAGATTGCCACTAAAAATCAACTTTTCCAATATAATATTTAGTAGTGATTTTTTACAATTTTTCCATGTTCTACAATGTTGTTTGCTCTAACAAAACAAACAATCATCATTCATCAATGCTTTTATTACCACCGATAAAATTTTAAGAAATGGATTCGGGTTATTTTTTGTCCTTCCGTTGATTCGTTTCTCCTTAATCTTCATCGTGTTAACAGCAACAAAGACTCATTTGGAGCTGTTTGATAGTACAAAACTCGTGTCATTTTATGAAACCCATTAGTATGCATGTAATTAAACATACTTTTTCACAATAGTCAATTTTATTCTATCATGGCCAAAACTGCTATGGCCACATTGCTATAGCCGAAACCGCGGTCAATTTAACTTTACAGCAATACATAATTTAAACTCGATTCATCAATCAGCATGAATAGGATTTTGTTCCCCAGCCGCACAGTTGCAATATGCTGCACACGCAACTGTGAGCAGAAAAACGCTAGTCGTTCCAAACCGTAACACGATACGAGTTATATTGTTGCGTGTGTGAGAGCACCATAGGTCTTTTCCGATGGTAACAAAAATTATATGCGATTTATTGAATCGTTCATCTAGTGAAGATGAGAGAACGAGAATCTTGACAAAAAGGCGGAGCTTATTATAAGGCACTCTTCGGCTATAAAACTTGCTTCTGGTCAAAAACATTACATTCTGGTCGAATGGACAGACGTCCTACATTTGCAGTAGCGTAACAGGTTTAGCTGTAGCAGCAGCTGGCTACGCCATCGGCTGGCTTTCCGGATTTGTTTTCGGCTTAAACGAATCACTGTATGTGTTGTCAGAGTGCCTTATTCTCCCACTGTCGAGGCAGCACAAAGGTTACCATCAGTATTGCATCCAATTTTTAAAAAAACCTAAATTAATCCACCTAGCGGTCAGACCCAGCCTTTCTCATTCAAACTTATATCAAATTGTTATGAAGTTTGCTATTTGTTAGCTTGAGTGATGACTCGTTCGTATGACACTTTTTATGTTCAAATAAGTCGTGTAATCTTTGAGATAATAGAATTTCGTTGTTTTATTAACAATTTAATACATAACGGTTGCTTAGTTCGATTATAATCAAATGAAATGGGAACGTATAGGGCAGCCAAACTTTGAAACCACGTGTTCAATCATAATTCATCAGTTAACCCTTAACTAGCCCGTTCATCTGAAAATACTATTGATCAAATCGGTTGTGTACTTTCTGAGATAATGAAGTTTCGTGATTTTCACAATTCGGTACATTACAGACGAAGTTACAATTCGATTACAGTAAAATTCAATTAGGTGTCATGAGTCAGCTAGACCTTTCATTTGACACTAATTTCGTGAAAATCGGTTCAGCCATCTCTGAGAAAAGTGAGTGAGTTTATGTATTCTTCGGAATATGTTTCTTTTCATAGCTAGATTTCACATTTCTAATCATAACAGGCAAAGTAATAGTCCGATTGCAAAAAAATCAATAGGGTCTTATGGGGAAACTAGAACTTTCATATGCATATAATTTCATTTAAATCGGTCCAGCCATCTCTGGGAAAAGTGAGTGAAAATAAAAATCTGCACACACACACACACACACACACATACATACATACAGAAAATGCTCAGCTCGTCGAACTGAGTCGAGTGATATATGCTATTCGGCCCTTTGGAGCACTTTCATATCTTCGGTTTTACCTTTCTAGGAGGAAGGCAAAAAGTTAACAAAATTATTAATTAGGAGTAAAATATTCGTGCTGAAGAAATAGCGAAATAAAAAAAATGACTTTGAATTTCGTACACTTCAATCACGAGCAATACCGGGAACGTACGAATAGCACAATACCAAATTTAAATTTTGTTGAGGCCATATGTTTTGATCAAAGCAGTTACAGTTGTAAATAGTCTTTGAATTTCGTTTCTTTTCATAACTTTTGAACCACATATCAAATTGCTATGGAATTTCTTACTTGTGAGTTTAAGACAACCCGTTCAAATGACACTAGATATGTTCAAATAAGTCGTGTGATCTTTGAGATAATAGACTTTCGTTGTTTTTATAATTTAATACATAACAGTTGGAATAAAAATACGATTATAGTCAAATAAAATGGGAACCTATAGGAAAGCCAAACTTTTCATTTGACACTAAGATTGTTGAATTTAGTCCAGCCATTTTTGGGAAAACGAGTGAATTTGAAAAGTCACCGGAACATGTTTCTTTTCACAATTTTTGTAACACGTGTTTAATCCCTATAAAATTCATCAATTAACATTTAACTAGCCCGTTAATTTGATACCAATATTGTTCGAATCGGTAGTGTACTTTCTGAGATAATGAAGTTTCGTGATTTTCATATATTGATACATTACAGACAAGGTAACAGACTGATTACATTGAAATTCAATAGGGTGTTATGAGGCAGCTAGATCTTTCATTTGACACTAATTTCGAGGAAATCGGTTCAGCCATCTCTGAGAAAAGTGAGTGAGTTTAAGTTGTCTTCGGAATATGTTTCTTTTCACAGCTGGATTCCACCTTTTTAAACATAACAGGCAAAGTAATAGTCCAATTGCAAAATAAATCAATAGGGTCTTATGGGGTAATTGGACCTTTCAAATGACACTGATTTTGTGGAAATCGGTTCAGCCATCTCTGAGAAACATGAGTGAGATTAAACACTCTCCAGGACACGTCTCTTTGAATAACTTCTGAACCACATGTTCAATCTTCATGAAACTCAAAAGTTAAGGGTTTTTAAGTAGCTAGTTCATTTAAAACCAATTTTGTTAAAATCGGTTGAGTAGTTTCTGAGATAATGATGTTTCGTGATTTTCACATTTTTAAACATAACCTCTAAACTAAAAATCCGATTGCAATGAAATTCAATAGGGTCTTATGGGGCAACTAGACCTCTCATTTGCAGTTAATTTCATGAAGAGCGGTTAAGCCATCTCTGAGAAAATCGAGTGAGATTGGGAGAGCGTTACACACACACACATACAGAAAATGCTCAGCTCGTCAAACTAAGTCGATTGATATACGAGATTCGACCCTTTGGAGCACTTTTATACCTTTGGTTTTTCCAGTGATTGCTATACCTTTCTAGGAGAAAGGCAAAAATTGACCAACTGACCTTCTTAGGGTAACTAAACAAGCAATTGAAGATCAATCATTTTTTCTAAGGGCGTCATGCGATAACAGCGCGGTACAAAACCTGCAAACTGTCTATTACTCCAAGTTGGTATTGCAGTATTTCTTTGAAGTGGACAATAAACTCCCAGCTTGCTCTAGATTTGAGACTCTATGATTCATTATTCGTTATGTAGTTGGCAATTCTTACACACGGAAGTACCCGGCAGCTGCGGAAAGCTGCTCCGAAATGGCCATTTTGGACAACTTATCAGGTGGACTCAAAATGAATGAAAAAAAAACTCCATGTTCAGTTGTATTAACAATTGTAGTAATTTGTCTCATCGGGATATGCTCCCGAAGATCCGGATTTACAGGAACCAGATGTGGTCACAGGTTCATGTCGGTTCCGGATTCTAAAAGTAGACAGATTTTGCAATCTTTTGACAGGCCAAGATCGAAAATCGGTCAAAAATTGCCTTGGAAGGTGTTGTAGGAAGAGAATCAACACCATCATAACAAAATCTCATATGCTTCTCCGCAAATCGGATGGCATCGATATATTCGGGGAAAAACCATAGAGCTATGGTGGAGGCCTTCAGGTCTTTCAGGACAGAAACAGTGAGGTCAAAGCTCATCATGAAGTCTGCCAAATCAGAGAACATGGGAGCGCTAGTAGTTGTGCTGAGGAAGAGCTAGATGGGGAAATCTTCGAAGTGGTTGAGAAAATAAAATACCTTGGTACCCATGGGACGCGAAGCCAAACGACGAGTTTCAGCTGCAATGACTTACGATGGACTACGTAACTAGTTCGAAACTCTCACGAAACTGGCGCTGTATAGAACGCTGATCTTCTCGGTAGAGGACAACTCTACGGTGATGAATCATTGACGCTGAAGAAAGCTGATTGATGAGTGCTTGGTGTTTTTGAGCGTGAGATGCTGCGTTCCATAATTGGTGGCAAGTTAAAATATATAGTGTGGTGAAAAGACATGAGTCAAGAGCTGTTTACCAAGCATAAATAATAAAATCCAAACATGCTGACATAGTTAAGGTTACTAGTAAACGGCTGGAAAATGCGTACCATCGGAGCCAAGTGCAGCTACAGGAACAAAATAGACCCCACACGTGGTCCTGAGCCTCTTATCCAATCACTCCTCTCCCAACGTCCACGCGGTGCCAGCTGGGCAACCAGGGGAAGATTGTAAAACCAACCCTTGTGGAACTTGGTCGTATGTCGACAGGGAAGGAGGGCTCTTTTGAGTGTCCGAGCGTCTGTCCTTCATGTTAGGAGCGGCTCACAACGGCGTCGTTACTCCAGGTTAGGGGCAGCCATTGGTCATGCCATCTACAAAAGCTGCGGCAACATACATGAGCTGGGGACAGCTTTTCTAGTGATGGGCGAGATGCGGAAACGGGTGTGCAGGTTGAGAATCAAGGGCCGGTTCTTCAACATAAGCATCATAAACGTGCACAGCCCTCACCTCGGAAGTACCGAAGACGACAAGGATGAATTTTACGCGCAGTAGGACCGTGAGCACGACCACTGCCCAAAACATGATATCAATATCGTCATCGGGGGTTTCAACGCCCAGCCCTAGTAACAATATCGGTTTTATCAAAGCTTTATAGCGCTTAATACAGCCAAAACAGCGCTATAAAACCTTGATAAAACCACTTTTGTTACTTGGGAGGTCGGCCAGGAGGTGGAATACAAACCGGTGATTGGAGAGTTCAGCGCGCACCAGCGGACCAATGAGATTCGCCTAAGATTCATCGACTTTGCCGCTTCCAAGAACATGGTCGTGCGTAGTACCTGCTTCCAGCACTACCTCCCACACGAGTACACCTAGAGGTCACCAAATCAGACGGAAACACAAATCGACCACGTTTTGTTTGATTTGCGGCACTTCTCAGGTATCATCGACGTCAGATCCTCTAGGAGCGCTATCGTCGACTCGGACCACCACCTGGTGATGGTTAAGATGCGCCCAAAACTCTCCGTTATTAACAACATTCTGTACCGACGCCTGCTCCGGTTAGATCTCGCGCCGAAAACTACGCGCACTCGCTCGAAGCTAAGCTGCTGGAAGAGGACCAGCTGGAGGAAGGTCCTCTCGAGGACTGTTGGAACACAATATAAACAGCCATCAACAGCGTAGCGAATAACGTCATCGGGCATGTGGGCCAAACCCAACGGAAGGAGTGGTTCGACGACGAATGTAGGAGGGTTATGGATGAGGAGAATGCTGCGCGGGCGGCTAAGATGCGCAGTGCCACTTGTCAGAATGTGGAAAAACACCGTCAGAAGAAGATGCAGCGAACCCAAATCTCCCGGAAGAAGAAGCGCCGCCTAGAGGAGTTGGAGGAGTTTACAGAACTGGAACAGCTGCTTCATTCTCAGGAAACGCGAAAGTTCTACCAGAAACTCCACGCATCTCGCAGAGGCTTTGTGCCGCGAGCCGAAACGTGCCGGGATAAAGGTGGTAGTATTCTGACGGACGATCGTGAGGTGACCGAATGGTGGAAGCAGCACTTCGACGAACACCTGAATGGCGCCCAGGCAGAGGACCGTGGCGGCGGAGAAAGTGATCACGTCGGTACGACAAACGTAGAAGACGTGCCAGCCCCAACGATAGGCAAAGTTAAGGATGAAATCCAGCAGTTGATAACCAATAAATCGGCTTATTAAGATGGGCCCGGAGAAGCGGAGTTTGCACCGGCCTATTACAAGAATTTGGGATACAGCTACCACAGCTGCCGCCTACAAAGTGTTTTCTCAAATCATTTTCCGCCGCCTCGCACCCCTAGCCAACAGATTTGTGGGAAGTTATCAGGCCGGGTTCTTGGAAGGACGGTCTACGACGTACCAAATCTTTACCATATGGCAGATCCTCCAGAAATGCCGTGAATACAGAACCTCCACGCACCACCACTTCAAAGTCGCGTATGACACTATCGACCGAAAAGAGCTATGGAAGGTCATGGACGAAACCGGCGCTCGAGGAAGCTGATTAGACTGATAAAGGCTACGGTGGATGGGACGCAGTGCTGTGTAAGGATTTCGGGTAGATTATCGGGTCCCGCAGGGGGCTTCAACAGGGTTTTTTTTTTTTTTTTTTTTTTTTTAAGGGGGGATTTGTTAGTAGCTTGAATATTTATGATAAATATTAGTAAATAATGAGTATGTGTGTCCAATCACAAATGGTGACTTCTCAAACTTGTAATTTTAATTGTTAGGATTTGTTTGCTTTCGCAATTAGGACTTATTATCGTAGGGATTTAAACCTATTTGTCAGATAAGGGGAAGTAAACTTACAACTGGCTTAGTTGCTAACTTATTGGCTATAAAGAGAGCTTATCGTAGCAATTGAGGATTGCAACGATTTTTGTCAGAAATTGTTAATAATTTTATTTGACATAGTTTCTAATGGTCCAACACCAGTCAGTCTATGTAATTCGAGTGTACCAAACCAAGGAGGACGCTTCAAAATCATTTTTAGAATTTTATTCTGAATCCTTCGGAGCGTTTTCTTCCTTGTTGAACAGCAACTTGACCAGAGCGGTACATCATAAAACACTGCTGGTCTAAAAATTTGTTTGTAAATCAAAAGTTTGTTCTTTAAACAAAGTTTAGAATTCCTGGTAATGAGAGGATATAAACATCTCGTATATTTGATGCACTTGGCTTGTATACTCTCAATGTGCTCTTTGAAAATAAGTTTTTTATCATAAATTAGTCCCAGGTACTTAACCTTGTCAGACCAACGTAAAATAACCCCATTCATCTTGACAACGTGATTATTGTTTGGCTTGAGGAAAGAAGCCCTAGGCTTATGAAGAAAAATTATCATTTGAGTTTTAGAAGCATTGGGAGAGATTTTCCACTCTTGCAAGTAGGAAGAAAAAATATCTAAACTTTTCTGCAATCGACTGCATGTGACGCGAAGACTTTTTCTTTTTACGGAAATGCTTGTGTCATCGCAGAACAATGACTTTGTGCATCCTAGAGGCAAATCAGGAAGATCTGAAGTGAATATGTTGTACAGGACTGGACCCAAGACTGAACCTTGAGGCACACCTGCTCTGACAGGAAATCTATCAGATTTTGAATTCTGATAGACAACCTGCAGGGTTCGATCAGTAAGATAATTTTTTAAAATTTTGATTAGGTAAATTGGAAAATTAAAAGTTTGCAATTTCGCAATCAAACCTCTATGCCAAACACTTTCGAATGCTTTTTCTATGTCTAAAAGAGCAGCTCCAGTGGAATAACCTTCAGATTTGTTAGCTCGTATCATATTAGTAACTCTGAGTAATTGATGAGTTGTGGAATGCCCATGGCGAAATTCAAACTGTTCATTTGCAAAAATTGAAGTTTCGTTGATGTGTGACATCATTCTGTTAAGAATAACTCTCTCAAACAGTTTACATATTGAAGAAAGCAAACTGATTGGTCGATAACTTGAAACTTCAGCTGGGTTCTTATCCGGTTTTAAAATTGGAGTAATTTTTGCATTTTTCCATAATTTGGGAAAATATGCAATTTTGAAGCAGCAATTAAAAATTTTCACTAAAAATTCCATTGTGCTCTCAGGGAGATGTTTGATTAGTATATTAAAAATTCCATCGTCACCAGGTGCTTTCATATTTTTGAAATTTTTAATAATTGATTTCTCAGAAGAGTAAATCTATGTTTAATCTCTTTCTGTAAATCTTTATAAATAGTTTTAAAAACAGGGTCACGAGAACGTTGATATTGACGTCTGCGGACATTTTTCAAACGAATTAGAAGTTGAAGATTTGCGTCAATTATTGGTGAATCAAATTTCACTTGAGCCTTCGGAACAGAGTAATTCCTGGCATCAACAATTGCACATTTCAGTGCTTCCAAAGCGGAATCAATATTCACTTCGTTTTGCAAATCAAGCTCATTATTGAAATTTCTCTCAATATAAATTTTGTATCTTCCCCAATTAGCCTTGTTATTATTAAAAACAGAGCTCATAGGGTTTAAAACTGATTCATGTGATAAAGAAAAAGTTATTGGAAGATGTGTGATCAAATCACTACATACATGACTTTGATCTGTTAGCACCAAATCAATTGTTGATGGGTTTCTCACAGAAGAAAAGCATGTAGGACTATTCGGAGTCAAAATAGAATAGTATCCTGAAGAACAATCATTGAATAAAATTTTGCCATTGGAATTACTTTGAGAATTATTCCATGAACGATGTTTAGCGTTAAAATCACCGATTATAAAAAAATTCGAACGATTTCTGGTGAGTTTTTGTAAATCACCTTTAAAATAATTTTTGTGCTCGCGTGTGCATTGAAATGGTAAATATGCTGCGGCAATAAATAAAATCCCAAGTTCAGTTTGAACTTCAATTCCCAAAGTTTTAATAACTTTCGTCTCAAGATGGGGAAGAGCACGATGTTTGATTCGGCGATGAATAACAATTGCAACTCCACCGCCGGAACCCTGAATCCTATCATATCTATGAACCACGTAATTGGGATCATATTTTTATTTAATGTTAGGTTTTAAAAATGTTTCAGTAATAATTGCAATATGCACATTATTTACTGTTAAAATATTGAAAAGCGCATTCTCATTGGCCTTCAATGAGCGAGCATTCCAATTCAAAATTTTGATTGGTTTATTTAAAATCATTGCTAAATTTTAAATTAGATACAATTTTAATTGTAAAATTTGTACCTATTTGAATGGCTTCAAACATTGATTTTGCCTTCAACATGGCGTTCATAAGATCGAACATTGCTTGTTGCAGAAAAGAAAGTTTACCTGCCGTAATAGACCCCAGGCAGTTGACATTAGAAAAAATATTTTCGGCAGCAATATTAGCTGGGGTAATAGGTGTACAATTATTTTCTAGCGTGTTTTGCTTACCCATATTAGCGGTCATTTTCGAACTACCAACACTAGGCGGTAGAATGTTCGAACTACCTGTAACCTGTGCATATGTTAAACGGGTATGCAAAGGAGTAGGTAAACTATGCGTCACTGGTACGCTTGGAGAATTTTGTTTTGAAGCTTGTTTTAATTGGGAAATTGAATTTTGTTTACCTTGCCTTGCCTTAACAATTGCTAAACGGACTGGGCATTGATATAAATTCGACATATGGTTGTCGTTACAATTCGCACAGCGAAAATTTTTACTCTCTTTCACAGGACATGTGTCCTTTTTGTGAGAAGAGTCTCCACAAATGAGGCATTTTTGGTCCATGTTACAAAACTTTGAACCATGGCCATATCGTTGGCAAACACGGCATTGGGTGATATGCTTTTCACCTCCGCCAAACTTTCGATGTAATTCCCATTTTACACGCACGTTATATAAAGCATGTGCTTTTTCAAAAAATTTTAAGTTATTAACCTCACTGCGGTTAAAATGAATTAAATTATTTACAAGGGAAATCCCAGTTCGCTGACTGTTTTCGCCTCGTGATTTTTGTTTCATCAGAACTACTTGGGTAGGGGCTATACCAAGTAATTCTGTTAAAGTAAGTTTGATCTCATCAACGGTTTGATCGTTGGTGAGACCTTTCAAGACAACCTTGAACGGCTTGGCGTTCTTGGTGTCATATATAAAAAAATTGTACATCTTGTCAGTTAAATACTGAATAAGACGATTCCAATCTTTCAATGTTTGGGCCAGTAAACGGCATTCGCCTCTTCGGCCAATTTGATAAGTAACTTTGACGTCGGAGAGAAACGTAGAAAGTTCTCTTTTAAAAATATTAAATTCAGAAACAATAGTTACCACAATAGGTGGAACTTTCTCCATTTTTACAGAAATTTCACTTTGAATAGTTTTACTTTCGAGCATTTCAATTTCGCCGGCTTCCTGCTCAGGCAGAATATCATAAATTTTCACTGCATAAGCTAGTTTCAGAAAGAGATGCCTCACTTTTCCTCCCCGTAGCGATGCGTGGTTTCTTTTTTCGTCCTGCCATTTCAGGTGATACAGAAAAAGTTCAAAAATAATATCAAATTGCAAGTATTGAGAAAGAAAGAAATAGGTAGTCTTGAGAAAGACTGATGTAAGTTAACTTCCAGGTAATCTTTAAAAGACACACTGACAAAACACAAACTTTGAAGCTATAGGCAGTCAAAGACCAGTCCACAAGCAACCGAAAATACGTCTGATCTGTCGGGCAGCTCAAGGCGCACTCAGGCTTCAACAGAGTGATTATCTCTCCTGCCTGCTATTCTACATTGCGCTACAGGGTGTAATGAATCGAGCAGACATCAACACGCGAGTAACGATTTTCAACAAATGCAGTCAATTCGTTTGCTTTGCTGATGACATGGACATTGTCCACAAAACAACTGCGGCGGTGGCAGAACAGTACACCAAACTAAAACGGATTGGGTTGCAGACAAATACTTCTAAAACGAAGTATCTGCTAAGCGGCGGAACCGAAGCCGACCGACAACGCCTAGGCAGGAGCATTTCGATCGACGGCGATGAGTTCGAGGTAGTCGAAGAGTTTGTCTATCTTGGCTTACTGTTTACGGAGGACAATGATACCAGCCGAGAGATCCGGAGGCTACTATGGGATCCACAAGTAATTGCGGTTGAACAGACTAAGTCCCCGTACGAAGTGTAACCTGTACAAAACGCTCATAAGACCGGTTGTTATACACGGGCATGAAACGTGGACAATAGACTGGGACACGGTTATATGAGAAAAAAGCGATGGTGTTATTTTTTCGCTCCCATGCACTTTTCTTGTTCCTTATGGGTCCTATAACAACTGTGTAACTTTTCGGTTCGATCGGTGAAACGTCCGATTTGCGCCCGATTTTTAAAGCTTCCATACGATTTTATATGGGAAAGACCACTTTTTCAAAACTTTTTCTCTAGAGATGTCCAGTTGGCTCCTAAGAATATATCAATACATGATATTTATAGGAAATTTTCCTGGGAAAAACTCTTCTGAAGACCGCAAGGCGCTACCTTGCTTGTGAAAAAAGATATTCTCCCCAGACTGATTTCATATCTGACGAACGGCTCACCATTGAATTTTACTAGCAATACTGCTGCAGCAAGCTGCTGTTGCAAATTCAACCATGTAATGAGAAATGATATCGCTTAAATTTATCTTGGAGGCTTCCCCGAAGATACTATGAGCAAAAATCACGCCTTGAAAGCTAATTCCACGCGAAATTATTCCTCATACTTAAGCAAGTTTGCAATAGCAGCATGCTGTAGCAGTGTTGCTGGAAAATTTCAATGGTGAGCCGTCCGTCAGACATTCAATCAGTTTGAGGTACTAAGGACGATTTTTGGCGGCATGCAGGAGAACGGAATATGGAGGCGGAGAATAACGTGTGAGGAAAAAAAATCCGAACAACTTTTGAATTGGCCTATGATTTTGAAGTGTTGCACAAATCGAAAAATCCTTTTCCAAGAAATGAAGATCCACTTTTATATAACTAATAACACGACTAGTCGATTCTGTCAAGTGCCGATTAGTTGGGAAAAAGGCGTGGTCGGAAGACCACGTTAAAACATGTGCTCGCGCAACTCTACGGTGAACCCAGTATTCAGAAGGTGGCTAAAGCTGGACAGATACGCTGGGCAGGGCATGTTGCAAGAATGCCAGACAACTAACCTGCGAAGATGGTGTTTGCCTCGAATCCGGTAGGAAGAAGACGACCACGGCGCAGACAGCACCGACGCAGTGGGCAAGATGGGTAGACCAGGTGGAGCTAGATCTGGCAGAGAGTACAGGGTGTCCCAGGGATTGGAGAGCGGCAGCTAATAACCGAGTGAATTGAATAAACATTGTGAATCAGGCCATGACATTAAGAAGAAATGTCAAATAAATAAATAAATAAGTTTAGGTGAATTAACGCGGCAGGTTGTAGTTGGCTGGGCATGTAACCAGAATGCCTGATGTAAGAGTCGCCAAGATTATTCTCAGCAGAGAACTAGGAAAAAACCATAGACTCCGTGGTAGACCCTGCACCTGGTGATTGGGCGCTGTCGAGGAAGACGCACGAGCTGCTGGCGTTCGAGAGGACAGGAGAAAAGTTGTCTAAGACCGACGAACTTGCCAAAATATATAGGTGATCTTCGCAATCGTATGTAAAGCTTGCGTCGGACTACTTTTTTAATGGACAAACAAACAATATTGCACGCTAGCCTGGAGGGCAAATAGCGGTCTCGATCAAGAATTGATGAGAGAGTTCTTTTTCGATATTGTTTCTGGCACATTTTGCATGTTGTAGGATAAGTACAACGATACACCGTGCCCCAGTGCTGAGTCGAGAAAATTTCCAGCTCGAAAAGATCCTCAACCCGATCGGGAATCGACCCCGACATCACAACCGTGTGTGGGAGAGCTAGCCCACCGACATCGCTAAACACAGAACCACGGGGACCACACTTTTTCAATGAAATGGTGCTGATATAATGTTTCGTATGCTTAAGTATATATTCTATTTATTTTAAAGATTTTGCGTTGATTAAACTTTGTGAAATCGCAAGAAGAGCAGCCAGACTTATTATTAGATACTAAAATTGGTGAAAAAAGGTTTGGACATGTTTTAAAAAGCTGAGGGAGAACGGATAAATAACTTTAACCACAGCCTCTGACAAATGTTTTGTGTTTTATTTACTTACGATCCATACGACCCAGCCGTTCTTATAGCAATTCCTTTCTAGGTGAAAAACGTGGCACGCATACAACTAACTGAACAATTCAATTAAAACCCTTGTTAATCTAGTTCGTACGAGTGTCGCACAATGTGCCGTGGCAGCATTAATGAATTAGCTCCTTCCAATACTTGCTAGTTCTACAGACAGAACAAATCCTCAAATCTTAAGTAAGCATTTTATATAATCCAAAAATCCTAAAATAAATCGTTGGTTAGGGTCAATCTATTGCAACCAGCCGGTTTTTTTCTCCAGCCAGAGTGCACAAGCTCACACGGTCAGCATGAGTTGCAAAAACAGCGATTTCAAATCTGGACCCACCACATATGAAGAGTCTTGAGATGATTTGCCAATTTGGAACAAGCTATAATCTAACCAACCAACCAGCACAATTAATCTTGGTCTAAATGTGCTAGTCCGCTATTGTGCAACGCTGCAAGGGTTCGATTCGTGATAAATGCAATCAGACGTTGAATTATTACTGTGAAGGGTAGTAGGATTGCATGCTTCTTGTAAGAGCTGGCCATCGGAAAAAATCCTCTGAGAGGCTGGTGATTGGCGTGCGCTCAGTATAAACAGTAATAGCACTAGATAAGTGAACTCCTGCTGGTTGCATCCTGTCGAGTGCACAAGAACGGCTGACAAATTGCCGTTGCCAGCGGAGAAAGCATTTTCAATTTTTAACATCGTCTTACGGTGTATGCTTGTTGTTTGTGGAAAACCTTCGGATTAATGATGCGGATGCATATATTTGACATTTGACTAGTTTTGTTGAGAATAAGTATAAGTCACTTCAGGAATGAGGGAATAATATCGATTACAACTCTATGTTGCATTTTTTGACGTAGTACTACGTCTAAGTGGATAAAGTAGTCAGGCTTTGAACGCCTACATTTCTATCGCTTCTCATCAGATAAATTAAGCATTAATTAAAACTAACTAGGAATTATCGTTCACTAAAGAAAAAGCTCAATTACTTTCTCCAATATCTACTGATGGATATAGACTAAAAAGGTTCCATTTAACTCGTTAAAAATGAAAGATCTATTAAAAACTACAGATCATGTACACGGCCCAATATAGGAAATGTAAAAATAGGATTTTACTTATTCAACAAATCCTCATATCTAGTATCTCGCGGCAGTTTTTGGTTGAGACTGGAAGGATGTTTTCAGCCCTATTCGATGTGCGATACAGCATACTGGAAATGAAAATCGTACTGAAGCATACCATATAAAGCAACCTTTCCATCCAGTGGCCATGTGGAACCTTTCACAGCCTGAGTCGATATGTTTTTTTACTTCTAGCCCTGCTCGTTTCCTGCAGCACCGATCAAATCAACAGAAAAAAGACATTTTTCGCATTTGTACAAAAAACATTAACTTCTATCAATCTCATATTTTAATACTTGTCTTCATCGTAAGTTAATCCGAAAAAAGCGCTTTTGAATTTTTTCCCGCTGCGCGAAAGGTAACGGACCCAATTCTTCGTGGCCTTGTTTGTGTTACCGGTTACGTGCGCCGTATATTCCCGATGTATCAATTGCCTGTTTATTTGCCCAACAGGAGCGCTACCGTTTCGACGGGTTGCACGCTAATGAAATTCGAGTCGTGATCAAACGGCAGAAATAAATAATCGAAGAATCGAATGGAATGGTGAAAGAGGCACCGGGAGAAGGTGGAGGAGAGAGGAAAGCACAAGTGTAAAGGCAAAATTCCAGCCGCGATTCCAATTGCTGCACTGATTCCTGCTGGCTGATAATGGTTAGCAATCTGATCATGGACGATTTTCGTTGGTGGTTCCAAAGGGCGAACGAAAGTACTGTAATCGTGGGTGGAGGCAAAAAAAAAACGCTTCAATGGGTACGCTTCTACGCGCTGAATCAGCTGCGAAATCGAATGGCGTACTGTTAAGGATGCAAGGTTACAGTGGAGTTTTTTCTTCGATTCGCTGTGTGGCACTGCCACATGCTGGCGGATACAGAGATCAGTTTTCAATCTGCTGGTATGGTGGTGTGAGTAATCTATTTCCGAATGAGTAGAAATTGAAAATATTTTCGTCGACGAAGGTTTCGATAAGTATACGTGAAGCAGGATAAAAACGATGCAATCCCAACCAATGAATGTGAGAGTTTTTTTCGAACTGACCACTACTTGCATTGTGTGAAATAAGCGATTATCAATTGCTGTCTGCTTGAATTTAACACGTTTCGTTCATTTGCGCCATTCATTAGCTAATATTTCGGTGAGCTTTTACAAATGTACAGCCTTACACGAAAGCTTGATAAAAGTAACTCACGTAAATGTGGATGCTCATGTTGAAAACCCGTACCATAGAAAATAATACAAAAAGGTAAAAGCTTTTTTTCTGGTAGGTAAGTTACACTTTTACTTCCGTTTGCAGAAACACTAAAAACTTTTGCATAACAAATCATAAAAAGAGTCGCGTTTTTTTAAATCATGTGAATTTACACGCCAACTTTGAAATAAAAAAAAATTACAGGCACATTGAGGTTATTGTGTACGTAGGAAGGCGATTATGCGGCAATAAAAAATCACTAGAATTATATTTTTTCTCAATTCTGTTGTGCGAGAATCGGTTTTATTTATCTCTTCTTTCAGCACCTGATTTGGTGAAAGTTTTCTTCTTCTTCTTCTTGGTGCTACATTCCGTCTCGGGACTTGACCTTCTTTTTTCTACACGCAGCCTTCACGACCAACTGTTAGTGTACAGGACAATTAAGGGACTGGCGCCGCAAACCATTCTACTGACACTAACAGTCCCTTCCGAGCTGGGATTCGAACATACGACAACTGGCTTATTAAGCCAGCATTGCACCTCGAGATCAGCTGTTAGCTTGGAAGTCTTATTTGTTCACAAAATTGCCGAAACAGTAGTAACCATACTCCCACACATTAAAAATACTCAGAGAAAGAGACTCGGTTTCTACAAAATTGTACGATATACTTTATGACTTTTTTGGACTTTTATTGTTTCCACCGATTAAACGAGTCTTACGGAAAAGCCAGTCAACATTGCATTTTGAGAAGCGATCTGCCATCTCTGACATTGAAACCCAGCTAACAAATCTACTTTTATTTGGACCGCTCATCTTTCACTCACACTATTTCTGCCGTACACAAATACACGTAATACCTGCGTGTTAAAATGCCACCAGGCAGTACGCGTGCGTCGCGTGTAGACGGGAGTAAATAAATGTTTAGTTTATTTTCAGTTCAAATCACCGAAAAATCACCGGGTTTGTCTCGTTCTTTCAGTTTTCGTATGAATCAGTAATGATACGTTGCCTATTGGGCAGAATTCATTAACCAAGAAACTTATTTTTTTTAAAAGAGTGAATGATTTTAGGAAAAAAAAAATCGCGCAGTTATTTTTATACAAACGAAACAATGTTTTTAGTTATACTTAACATAAGTAATACTTCGATGCAAGAAAAAAATACTTAACCTTGTTCGAATTAGGCTACAAAAAAAGTTTAGGCACTGTTTATTTGTTCTCAGTTCAATATATTTTTCCTAATAGTTTTGCTTGACCTAAAAGAGCCGATATATTTTTTATTGAGATAAGCACAGAAGAAAATGGGATTTTTTTTTGCAAATAACGATGTGCGTAATGATTTGCTACCTACGGGGTAGGGGGTTAATCTTGAACAAAACTTGCGTGTCGCTGGTTACGCATTCGAAAATAACACAGTGCAACAAAAATTGACTTTTTTCTACCTTGGCTTCTTTATATAATTTTTTTGTGTATTTTTATGCAAAACTAAATTTCCCCGAGTTTGAACATATTTCAACTTAAGGGGCAACAATGGTGCCATTTTGAATTTTTGAGAAACCGGTCATTTTTGAGGTTTTTTCGACGCCATTTTGTTTTGAGGCCAAATATCAAAATTCTAAGAGTTTGTCCACATATTAGCATCTTTTTACCCATCTTTTGAAAAAAACAGATCTCAAATCGGACAAAAACTGAGCTCAAAACGGTGTTCTACGAAACCGGGTTTGGCATAGTTTTAGTATATTTCACAAAGCAAAATAATATCGATTATTTTGAGCATTAATGGTAATTCGCTAATATCTCAAAGCGGTAGTCAAATTGTATCTTATTTTGAGTAAAAAAGTCTCAGAAATAGAATGGTAGGTGTCTGATCTACGTAAAATGTCACTATGTTCGAATATACCACGGTAGACGCAGGTGTATCAAGAGACATTTTTTTAGCCACACCCCTTTTAACCATCCACTTGAACTCGTTAAATTCATTTGGAAGATTCAGTCAAAACTTTCTGCTGGTGACTTTCAGTAACCCGTTCCGGAAGTATTTTCTTTGCTGTTTTTGTCAGTTGTGTGCACAAACGGTATGCTCTGTCAACATTACCAGCGATGCGTAAAATAATCCGTAAATAGCACAAACGCAGTCTTTTAAAGTAGGGGAGAATTGTACAAAATACACCTGTTACGTCAGAGACGAAACGCCCCTAGAAATCACAACACCTCTGGAGCCGCTGTCTACATTATCGACGGCTGATCGGACGTGGCCTGTCATCGGATGGGATCAAGGGAACTTGCGTGTCATTCTAGCAAGGGATCTGAGCGAGTTTCATCTTGGTGAGTTAGGAGGATCCAGCGAGTTTGTGCGCAACTTTAAAATTATTTGCAATTTTTCTACTTTATAAAATTAAAATACATTCACTTAATAATTAAAGTTCGAGTGAGGAATTGTACTTAAAATTAATATTACAAATTATCTAGTAGTTAATGCGATTGCTTATTACTAGGAACGGCAAAGCTTAACCTAAAGCTGAAATATAACCAGGTATAAAACGTGGTGAACAGAATTGGAGGCACCAACCAAAACTTCTTGTGGTGGTTTAAAATTCAGAAACATCCATACAGCTGGTTTAAGCAACAAATTAAAATAACATTTACCGGTGGTGATGTCGGTGCCAATCATGAGCAAAACCAAAAAAAGTGGAGCGAAAGCTAGCTCAGGTAAGCACCTGGAGTCTTTCCCCAGTGCTCAGCCAGGAGAGCAAACCCCCTCTCGAGATGCCCTTGAACAAATGATAATCCCACTGGAACAAATGTTTAATAAAAAACCTCAAAGTGACAATGTAATTAGTTCGACCCCTAACCCCTTTAACCTTGAGCAAAAAACTACACCTGTGGCCCAAAGCAGTTGTGGCGTATGTGATAAGCCAGATAATATGCGTATGGTCCAATGTGACATCTGCGACGTTTGGCACCACTTTTCGTGCGTGGGCGTATCAGAAGATATTGCTCACAGCAGCCAGGATTGTTTAAAATGCGGTAATGCGAAAACAACCAGAGGCAAATCGAAATCCGAACGGAAGGTTACAACGCGAGTAAGATCATCCCCCGTGAAACGTAGAGAGGCTGTGCGATTCACTAATGCGAAAGGTAATAGAAAAGTTTCGGCGAGTAAAAAACTAGGCAATGCTACCGATGAAGTCGATGTAATACGCAATGATATTTCGGTTGTGATGAATAATAGAAATACAGCACCAGCAGCAACGTCGATTCCCAAGGCCGAGTCTATTGTATCAGCCACCTCATTCAAGTCAACCAAGGCACGTTTGGATCTAGAATTGAGGCAAATTGAAGCCGAGGAGAAATTAATGCTAGAAGAAATGAAACGTAAGCGCGATTTAGTAAAGAAGAAATTTGCTATTATGAAAGATATTACCGATTTGGATTGTCGTGCTGAGTCTACCTCTGATCATCAGAAGAGCCGGATTAGAGTGCAGGACTGGTTAAATAATCGTGAGAATTGCCGGAGTGAACGGAGCTCGGTGGTGAAAGATCACAGCACTTACAGATCCAAAAGCAAACTAGAATCCGAATGCTCGAGAGAAGAGGATCTGTGCGACGATATACCGTATGATGAGAATTTCAGCGGAGAGAAATCATCCAACCGATCTGTTAGTGAAGAGTGCGATATGGATTTAGACTCTTTTAATTGGAACAGTACGTTACAGCGCAAATCATCAAAACAACAATCCTCGATAATGTCAGAAGGCGGGTGCAGACAGCGTTCTGTGGCAGAACGGCAAGGCTCCCTACGCTGCAACAAGCGATTATCAAGAGATGAAATTTCAGCGCGCCAAGTCGTTACACGAGAGTTACCAAAATTTAACGGTAATCCGGAGGATTGGCCGATGTTTTTGTCAACATATGAAGATACCACTGTGATGTGTGGCTACACTGAGGCAGAAAATATGATCCGATTAAGAACCAGCCTAAAAGGTGACGCTTATAACGCCGTTCGAAGTTTTCTACTGCGACCCGAGACAGTAAAAAAGGCAATGGATGCATTAAAATTGCGTTTTGGTAAACCAGAAATCATAATCGAACACTTGAAGGAGAAAATTGTGGCGATGCCTAGCATAAAGCCAGACGCGCTGGAAAAGCTCGTTGAATTTGCACTCGAGGTGCAAAATCTTTGCGCCACAATTGAGGCTAATGATGAGGCCGAATATATGTGGGATACCACCCTAATCAGAGAATTCGTGAGTAAGTTGCCACCGCAAATTAAACTCGATTGGGCACGGTACAAAAGAAAGTTGCCGACGGTAAAGCTAGCTACTTTCAGTAGATGGATATATCGATTAGCAGAAGATGTGAATGTAGTTTTCAGCTCTCAGAGTCGAGTAAGCAAACACCAGGTGTGTCGTGCAGGTCGTAAGGAACGGTATATGAACACTCATTCAGATATAACTTCCCATTTTGAAAACAAGCCCACACCGATAGCACAGAGCAATTCTTCGGTAGGCGTATCAAAGAGTGAAGGAAAACCTTGCCCAGTTTGCAAAGGTACATGCAGGAACCTTGGAAAATGTCCACGATTCCAGGAGCTGTCATACGAAACCAGATGGACGACTGTTCGTGGCTTCAACTATTGCCGGGAATGCTTGCAGCAACACAAGGGTGGCTGTAACCCTGAAGTTTGCGGTAAAAACGGGTGCACCTTTAAACGTCATGTTCTGCTTCATAAGGATTTGATTGTTTCCGCAAGTACGAGTAGCGGTGCGGTAAATCGCAATGAGGAACGCAATATTCACACACATCAGTCTTGCACCACTCCGGGATCGTTCCGTTATCTGCCAGTAACGTTGTTTGGAAATGAAAAGCAGGTGCAATGCCATGCATTGTTAGATGATGGATCGGAACTGACGCTCATAGATCAAGATCTAGCCAGAGAATTAAAAGTAGGTGGAGATATTCGCCCACTTTGTCTAAAATGGACGGGAGGTACGCACCGTTACGAGTCTGACTATCAAAGTGTTAACGTTGAGGTGTGTGGGCGCGAAGGTAAGAGGTGGTTCCTTCAGGATGTACGAACGGTAGCGGAATTAAAATTACCTTATCAATCTTTGAACATGGATGAACTGTGCGCAAAATATAAATATTTGCAAGGAATACCCGTTGATTCTTATTAAGACGTTCGTCCACGACTATTAATTGGCCTGAAGCACGCTAATCTCATGTTAGTACGCAAAAGCCGAGAGGGAAAAATCGGTGACCCAATCGCTGTTAAAACCAATCTTGGCTGGACGGTGTATGGTGGTTGGACAACGGAGAACGCATCAAATATAGTTAGTCACACTTACCACATTTGCACTTGTACTGGGGATAACGTGCGAGATTTAAATCAAACAGTGAAAGATTATTTTTCTTTGGACAGTTTGGTTGTCAAACCGAGTCGGACCAGATTGTCGAAAAACGATGAACGCGCGATGCTTCTCCTCGAATCCCGTACCCGCTTTGATGCCCAAGCAGCAAAATTTGTTTCGATTATGAACTTTGTACATCACAGCAACAAATTCTTATGCGAAATTAAGTTGCAGTTACATCTCAGTTTCATATACAATGACAAAAAAAGCGCAGGAGGTGGAGCCAATTGCAACATTTTCGTTGTTTCAACACAAGTTTCAAGAATGAAACCGCAATGTGTATGAACTAATGCATGAAATTTGATAACAACATGGTAAATGCTGTATGGTGAAATTTCAGCTACGAAGATGCATCGTAGCAGCAACTAGGGCGCAATAGAAACTTCATGGCGTTGTGGGTAGATTGTAAAATGGTAAATGGTCAGAATGGAAAGAGATTGTTTGTATAGCGATTTATCTTTGATTATTTCCAGAAATTTGAGGATTTATCTCCAGTTATCAATTTCTATTCACTTTTCTCGTTTGTACTATTTACGTCGTTTGCTGTAGAAACACTTGCAAGTTCATGGCTTAGTTTTAAATATTGCTTCCCTTAACATGCTAATGGTCATTACCAGTTTTAATTTTGCTTCTTCAATTCATCAGTACCTCAGCGTGATAATGAAATTCAAAGCAATTTATCACATTTCGTTTTAGAGACCCACACTTTTTGGACGACTTCTAGTCCAAGTACCCAAAAGTTACAACGCAGTAAATAACCTCATCTCAAAAACAAATACAAGGCGAACAATCGAGCAAAAGTGGCTGTTACATGGCTTCAGCACATGACAGCAACTTTTAGAAGTATTTTTGTGTGTTTGTTTTTTGTATCTCGCAAGCATCACGTTGGCAACCTATATGCTCCACCCACTAGATCTATTCAGTGAAGGTTAGGTTTTGAAATGCCGTTTACACGTTTCAACAACAAATCCAACCTCGCGAATTACGTTGTTGGAGTGAAGATTTTTGAATCAGCGATGCAACTTTAGTTGTTGCTTGTTTCTTTACAATTTCATCGAAGTAACAACAATTGTTTCTTAAAACCTCGGAATTTCATTAGTGCAACAAATGATCACAATTTATTTTTTTATTATGTTTCAATTGTTGCTTGGGTGGACAACATTATGAAACCGGATTGTTGTGGTGCTCTGATAAGACCCGTCTACCGGATAATAAACCAGTTGCAGTCCGGCGTTTGAAATGTCTTGAGAAGAGAATGGAAAAGGATGAAGAGTTGGCTAACATTATGAGAAACAAGATTGCGGAGTACATGTCGAAAAATTATATTCGTAAACTGTCGCAACAAAAACTCTCAGAAAAATACGAGCGCGTTTGGTATTTGCCAATTTTTCCGGTTTACAACGTGAACAAGCCAGGAAAAGTAAGAATGGTATGGGATGCAGCTGCTGAAGCCTACGGAACATCTTTGAACTCAGTGCTTCTTACTGGACCCGACCAGCTGGCTTCTTTGGTGGGCATTTTCTATCAGTTTCGGGAGCACCAAACAGGATTTTGTGCCGATATCCGCGAAATGTTCCACCAGGTGAAAATTGTTCCTGAAGACCAACACTGCCAGCGTTTTTTGTGGCGCGATCACGCCAGTCATAGTGAGCCGGATACCTACATCATGCAGGTGATGACTTTCGGAGCATGCTGTTCACCAGCCACGGCGCAATTCGCGAAGAATAGAAACGCCGACCGATTTGCTGAAGAATATCCAGGAGCAGTTGCCGTCATCAAGAATAATCATTATGTAGACGACATGGTTGTGAGCGTGGAAACGGAAGATGAAGCAGTCAGCCTAGCGGAAGCGGTTCAGTTTATTCACAAGCAGGGCGGATTCGAAATCCGCAATTGGGTGTCAAACTCACCGCTAGTGCTTACGAAGATGAATGATAGGGCATCAACAGAAAAGGATTTAAATATTCCTGGAGAGCTGGCGAGTCAAAAGATCCTTGGAATGTGGTGGGATACGTATGATGATGTTTTTAAGTATAAAATAGGCTGGACGAGGTTCGATCAAGCCCTACTAAATGGAAGTCGTTGTCCCACTAAAAGGGAGATTCTACGGACATTAATGTCGATTTACGACCCACTTGGTCTCATAGATCATTCCCTGATTATGTTGAAAATTCTTCTCCAAGAAGTGTGGCGCTCTGGTGTCCAGTGGGATGAAAAGATTCCAGCAAACTTGTTCGACAGATGGCGCAATTGGCTACGTTTACTTCCAACATTAGAACAGCTGCGTATTCCTAGACGCTATCAGCAAGTACTACCATTACGGAAAGCTGATGCTATCGATTTGCACGTATTCGTAGATGCTAGTGAAAACGCCATGTCAGCAGTCGTGTTCTTACGGTTTGTGATAGATACGAAAGTAGACTGTTCTCTGGTTGCGGCCAAGACTCGTGTTGCTCCGCTCAAATACATCTCCATCCCACGTTTGGAACTTGAAGCAGCAGTTTATGGTTGCAGAATAGCGAAAACTGTTTTACAAAATCTTTCGCTGGAGGTGTCGAAGCGGGTGTTCTGGACGGACTCTCGAAATGTTTTATGTTGGTTGCGGTCTGATCACAAAAGATACAGCGCTTACGTTGGATCGCGTGTGGGTGAATTGTTAGAATCAACAGATATTTGTGAATGGAGATGGGTACCGAGCAAGCTCAATGTAGCGGACGACGGAACAAGATGGCGAGACCAGCCTGACTTATCATCTACAAGCAGGTGGTTTAAAGGAGCTGAATTTTTAATGCAGGAAGAAGGTACATGGCCGTGTCTACCGTTAAAGTCTATTTCGACAGAAGCAGAGATGAGATTCAATGTGCTGTTTCATTGCCACGCGTCTGAGCAGATAATCAACATAAGCAGGTTTTCTAACTGGCGATGTCTGTTGGGGGCCACCGCATATGTCATCCGATTTTGTTCAAAACTGCTTCGTCGAGTCAGCAAAGATTTTCCAGTTTCTGGGCCATTATCGCGTGAAGAGTTACGAAGAGCCGAGGAATATCATTACCGCCAAGCTCAGCAAGACTCATATCAAGACGAAGTTGCAACGTTGAGAGCGGCAAGCACAACAACCAAGCAAGTTTCGAAGTCTAGTGCCTTGTACAAACTAAGCCCATTCATAGATAACGTCGGTGTAATGAGGATGAAGGGCAGAACAGGTGTATGTGCCTATCTTCACAGTGATGCGAAAAATCCAGTGATTTTACCGCCAAACCATCAAATTACATCGCTGCTGAGCAAGATCGCGCCAAATCACCGATGTTCGAATATCGACCATTTTTGATTTGAATGAAACTTTGCACACGTATTTGGCTCAGAAAACTGAGCATTTTCCACAGATGGAGCGATTTTTTACACCCATGAGCTACATTCTAAAAGGGCGTATGCCTTTTGGCATAGGTTTTATTCGAAGCATTGTAGCCCAGAAACCGTTGGTTGTATAGAAAAACTGTCTGCGAATGAGTTGTAGGGAATTTAAAATGCACCATAAAAAAATATACACTGTACAAAAAAAAATTTTTTTGACCAAAAAAATTAAAAAATAAACATTAAATTTCAATTTAAAAAAAAAAGAGTTGAATTTTTTTCTTATTTTTTTTTAAAGAAACTTGACGTTAATACGCAACTTTTAAAAAAAGTCCAGGATGGAGAAATGAAAAATAATTTTTTTATGGTAGATTAATTTTTTTATGAAAATTCTAATTTCAACATGTTTCAAAATATTTGTTTTCTGATGATCTTAAAAGATGCAGAGAGTCATTTTGAATCAAAAAGCTCTTGGTAGTAAACATTCTAAACGCATTGGTTTTCGAGTTATTTTGAATTTAAGCTCGAAAAATTATTAATATTTCGGAAAATACACGTTTTTCTTAATTTGTCCATGGTTCTCCAGCAAAAACCATACGTTCATTGGAATGCTTGATCAAAAATATACAATTAATTCTTTGACAACAAAACGATTGGATAAATAACTCAAGCGCTAAACCATAGCCTACCTACACGTTCCCCCTTGCCGAATGTTTTATAAAAAAATATGTTTGTCGTGCAACACTACCTACTTGTTTACTAATAATAACTGTTTGTAAAGTACGCAACCAATAACTACTGGGTTACCTATAAGTATAACATCTGTTTTCGTATATAAATACGATTGCACTACTCCAGATGTGTTAGTAACAGTTTGCATTTTGTGAAGATGAATAAAGTGAAAATGCAATACACCAAGCCCAAATGCTGTAAACCCTTTCCTGGTCATCGGTGCTCATCAAGCTTACGCAAATTAAACGAAAACGTTATTGCAAAATTAAAAACATTGAACAGTCAAGCTCATTTTAATACGTCTTTATCAATTTGTGATTCGTTTAGTTATTTGAATGATAGTCAAGCCACCATTCATCCCTTCGTTGTTTACTATTCAGAATCTGGAACACTTAAGAATACCAGCTTCATCATAATATCGGAAGTACTACATCATGATACTGTTGCGGTTCAGGTGTTCATTGCCAAATTAATAAGTTTTTTGAAAACAACAATGGAGTTGAAAAAAGCGATATTAATGTCTTATGGAGCTGCCTCACAATATAAAAATAGAAAAAACTTTGCAAGTTCAAAACAAAATATAACGTCGATGCAGAGTGGCATTTTTTTGCGACTTCTCATGTTAAAGGCCCATGCGATGCAATTGGTGGCATATTGAAACGAATGGCAGGAAATACAAGTTTAGCTAAAGAACATGAACATCCCATTACAAGCGCAAAAGAATTGTATGATTGGTCTAATCAGAAAAGTAATAAAAATTCATCAAAAATGTCATTTAGTTGGGTATAATATGAAGAATATGAACAAGGAGTAACAGAATGGAGCAATATTTTCAAAAAATCTATAATAATAGCTGCCACACAAAAGTATTACTCTTTTGTTTCGATTTCAGAAAATAAGATTCAAACGAAGCTGTTTTCAAAAGATGACGAATCATTTACTTATGATGTATATGAAATATAAGGTGAAACTAGTTCTGTAAAGTATCTATGTCATGAAAAAATATGTTGTTAAGATGATAAAACTCGAAAATAAATATTTGATTCTTATATATATTTATATCACTTAAAACATTTAACTCTTTTCTTGAGAACCGTTCGCCCAATCGTTTTTTTGTCAAAGAATGAATTGTATATTTTTGATCAAGCATTCCAATGAACGTATGGTTTTTGCTGGAGAACCATGGACAAATTAAGAAAAACGTGTATTTTCCCAAATAATTATAATTTTCGAGCTTAAATTAGAAATAACTCGAAAACCAATGCCTTTAGAATGTTAACTACCAAGAGCTTTTTGATTTAAAATGACTCTCTGCATCTTTTAAAATCATCAGAATACAAATATTTTGAAAAATGTTTAAATTAGAATTTTCATAAAAAAAATAATCTACCATAAAAAAATTATTTTTCATTTCTCCATTCTGGACTTTTTCTAAAAAGTTGCGTATTAACGTCAAGTTTCTTTAAAAAAAAAATAAGAAAAAAATTCAACTCTTTTTTTTTAAATTGAAATTTAATGTTTATTTTTAATTTTATTTTGGTCAAAAAGAATTTTTTTGTACAGTGTATATTGTTTATGGTGCATTTTTAATTCCCTACAACTCATTCTCAGACAGTTTTTCTATACAACCAATGGTTTCTGGGCTACAATGCTTCGAATAAAACCTATGCCAAAAGGCATACGCCCTTTTAGAATGTAACTCATGGGTGTAAAAAATCTCTGCACCTGTGAAAAATGCTCAGTTTGCTAAGCCAAATACGTGTGCAAAGCTTCATTCAAATAAAAAATGGTCGAATAAATTTTCGCCTATTTCCAGGCGATTTGAAATGATTCTGCTCTGCTGTTAATTTACTACCACGAGAAATATATGCATCGTAATTACGAGATCTTAGTCAATGAAGTACGCCAAAAATATAGCATTTTTCGCCTGAGACAAACACTCTCAAAAATCCGTCGCAACTGCCAATGGTGCAAAAACAGAGATGCTACTCCTGTACCACCGGAAATGGCTGATCTCCCGCCGGCTAGACTATCTGTCTATACTCGGCCATTTGCTCATGTTGGGGTCGACTACTTTGGTCCAATCGAGGTACTTGTGGGCCGAAAAGTCGAGAAGAGATGGGGAGTTTTATTTACCTGTTTGACGACAAGAGCCGTTCATGTTGAAGCAGCTCACACTCTAACAACAAGCTCATGCATAATGGCAATTTAAAACTTTATGGCACGAAGGGGTGCGCCTGTTAGCTTCTACAGCGACCAAGGCGCCAATTTTGTGGGTGCTAATCGAACGCTACAACAGATATATCAGGCTGTTAACCAAGAACAGTTAATGCGTGAATTCACCACTCCTTCAACAGCGTGGCAATTTAACCTACCGGCTTCCCCCCACATGGGTGGGTGCTGGGAGAGACTCGTGGGATCAGAAAAACGCAATTTGACTGAAATTCTTCACTTGCGGCGACCAACAGATGAAGAGCTTAGAAATGCATTAACGGAAATAGAAGGTGTTCTTAACAGCCGACCTCTAACTCATGTTCCTATTGACGATGAGGCAGCTTCCGCATTAACGTCCAACCACTTCCTGTTAGGATCTACAGATGGATCCAAACCGTTGACAACGATCGAATCTGACACTGCAGCGCTACGACGTGGCTGGCCGACTTATCAGTGGCTAGCTAATCTCTTTTGGAAACGTTGGATCAAAGACTATCTGCCTGAAATAACTCGGCGTTCATCCATAACTCGGCCTGTCATCGGATGGGATCAAAGGAACTTGCGTGTCATTCTAGCAAGGGATCTGAGCGAGTTTCATCTTGGTGAGTTAGGAGGATCCAGCGAGTTTGTGCGCAACTTTAAAATTATTTGCAATTTTTCTACTTTATAAAATTAAAATACATTCACTTAATAATTAAAGCTCGGGTGAGGAATTGTACTTAAAATTAATATTACAAATTATCTAGTAGTTAATGCGATTGCTTATTACTAGGAACGGCAAAGCTTAACCTAAAGCTGAAATATAACCAGGTATAAAACGTGGTGAACAAAATTGGAGGCACTAAATGTAAGCGAAATTTGTAATTTAAGAAATTTATCATCAAAAGTTTTTTTGTATTAAATGATATTTCAACCAACCAAAAATCCCTGTGGTGGTTTAAAATTCAGAAACATCCATTCAGCTGGTTTAAGCAACAACACCAGTTAAGCATTTACGCAATTTACAGTGCTTCTATTTAGTTTTAAGCGACATTGAACCTGTAGGATGATTGTAGGATCTATATAATGTATGTTAACAACGAAGCTAATTCTAAAATACTCGATTTCATTGTTATTTTTGATAAAAATTACAGTTGCTACCAAACAAGCTCGTGGCTAAAACGCACCGAAACAAAGGCCAATATGTTCCAATGCAGAAGGCTAATGTGCACCTAGCAAAAATCAGCACGTGAAATGAGAAGCGTTTGAAGTCTCAGGAGTAAAATCAAAACTAATGAAACATACCTCAAGTTGTCATGCAATTTATTGCAGTGCTTCATAGTGCATTTTACCATAATTTTCATTTTGATCGCTTTTAGGTAAAATTTGATGAAGGAAGGCGAAATAAATTAAAATATTCATAGTATCATAAATTTCCAAAGTGTGAGAGTTAGAGGAACCACAGTTTTTTTGCATTATTTACAAATCAGTTAATCACAAAAGCTCACATAAAATTCAAAAAAAATTGCATGTATAACAGAGTCACAGCCACTAATTGAGCTGAGTCTCATGACGCTGGAGGGATCGAAATCGTGCGTGCGGATAGCTGGCGAGACATCCGCCGCGTTCGTAACGTTAGATGGACTTAAGCGGGGGGATGCGCTCTAACTTACTGTTCAACATCGCTCTTGAACGTGCAGTACGAAGAGCAAAGGGAAAGAAACGGTACGATCATCACGAAATCTCACATGCTTCTTGGTTTTGCGAACGACATCGATATCATCGGTATCAACCGTAAAGCCGTGAAGGAGGCCTTCGTACCTTTTAAGAGGGAAGCTGCGAGATTGGGACTTGTCAATAACTCTGCCAAAACGAAGTACATGATAGCTGGCAGAGAGCGTGGGAGTCCCCGTGGTGTTTGTGCTGAGGTGGAGATAGATGGGGAGCGATTTGAAGTGGTTGACGAATTCGTTTATCTTGGTACGCTTGTGACATGTGACAACGATATGAGTCGTGAAGTGAAACGACGAGTTGCAACTGTGAACAGGGCCTTCTACAGACTACGTAACCAGCTAAGGTCCCGTAGTTTGCAAACTCGCACAAAACTAGCGCTGTATAGGACGCTGATACTCCCGGTGGCCCTTTACGGACATGAAGCATGGACGCTGAAGGCAGCTGATCGACGAGTGCTCGCGATGGTATTAAGAAAAGTAAGAAGTCTTAAAAACAACCCCTTTCAAGGTAGTTCCGGTGGTCACGTGGTGGCCATCTTGTACTATATTTCGTTAAAAGATCATTTTCCTTCTAGAAGAGGTTTCAAAAAAAAAAAAACAGGAAGCTTTAGGAGCACTTGAAAATTGACATTTTACGCTAGTTTAGAATCTTTCGGTGAACCATCTGGTGGCCACTTTGAACATCCTTTCGATCAAAAGATCATTTCGTTTCTGATCAATCCCGCAGAAGCAGTTTCGAAAAAACTAGGTAGCTCTTGGATCACTTTAGAAAATTGCCTTAATTACGGTATTACCGGATCTTCCGGAAGGCTTCCGGTGGCCTGCCTAAAGCCAAACCTGGGTCCAGTGTGTAAACATATATCTATAACAAAAATATCAGAGTGTTATCTTCTAAATTGACCACAGCAAAAGAAACGATACTGAAATAGGTAACATGCTTTCTGTTACAAAATAGTTACGGGTACACAAGCGCCACGTATTGAGACAAGTCCAATGCAGACAGATCTTCATCAGAAAGTATTCAATCACTTGACCAACTGCACAGGACAGGACAGGACATGATTGTTCTATATCCTAAGATCCTTGACTTTTAATGTATCTAACATGCACAGATTGGATATGTACCACTTTTGCTCTCAACGAAATGGTGATTATGTTAATTACCTACCGAAATTTTTTTAGCTATAAACTTGTTTCAGGTTATCAGATCTTGGATTTTATTAAATATTCTAGTACGTTATCGCGTTCTGCATCAATTTATGCCAAAAAAAACCATAAAGCATAAAAAAGGCACATGTACCACTTTTGCTCTCAGCGGCTCATATTTGAAATCGCCGCCTGCTGCAACTCTGCTTGCTGCTTGTCGATCCAGTTTCCAGTAAAGCATCCTCTTGAAACAGTGATCGGATATACCGCTGCCGTGACCGATATTGCTAACCGCTGCTGTAATCAGCTACTACTAAGTTAGGACCGTTCTTTCCACCATCCATTAGTAAAATGATTGGTTTAACCAGAGGCAGGCTGTTTGTAGCCCAATAGTGCATTAGTTTTTTTTTTGTATGGACCCCACTGCGATCTTTTGTGGCATTGCCCGAATGTTTCTTGATGTTCGCACTTCTCTTTTTTGCAGTGTAACTTATTGAGAGGTTACTTGCCACGTGCTGTAATGCATACACCCAGACTTATTATTCTCTTATCTTCTTATAATCGCTTCAAGAATGTGATCAAAATGTATAACATGCAACGGATGGATGAAGTTTCCGACGTTCTGGATAAGAGATTTCCAGTCTGCAGAAAAGTATCTGTGAGGGAGAATCTAAAAATAAATTCATACTCGAGTCCTTTGACATTGAAAGGCCTAATTTTACTTAGATTCGAGCTCATGACCACCCGCTTGTCAAAGCAGGCTTTGCAACCTTGCGACTTCGAAACTCCTCAATTACCGGTTTACTATGTAAACTAAGGTCTTTTCTTACGCGGGGGATACGTTCCAAATTTGTATGGACCCACGTTAAAAAAGACTTTTTTGTTGAAAATATAACTAAGAAAACCGTCCTAAATTGTTTACACCTAGCTCGAATATGATAGTGGACAATATGGAGACTAAAATGCAATATTTTAAATTTTCAGTATTTACATCAAAAGTTATGATTTTTTTCTGAAAACGGATAGGGGAGGAGTACCGATTATGGCAATACCTAAAAATGTACCAGTTATGGCATGAACTAGTTAGGCGTCGTACACAAATTATGTAACGCTAAAAATCTAGATTTCAAACCCCCTCCCCCCCCCCCCCCCTATGTAACGAAAGGTAACGTTCGACATGACTCCACTCCTAAATTTACGTAACGCTGATCAGCCTGACCCCCCTCCGAAATTTTCAATTTCGAGCAAACATCACAGTTACGTAACTGTCTCTACTACCTCCCCTCCCCCCCCTTCGTAACAATAAGTAACGCAGACTCAACCCCCTCCCCCCTTTCATGCGTTACATAATATGTGTACGACGCCTTATGGCCTATGGAGTTTAAATGGAGTATAATAAAGCCATGACTGGTGCACTTGCCATAATTGGCTCCCCTTTCCTAAATGATAACTTTTGGCCCAAAACGGAAAAAATTATTGAAATGAGGTCGATATCTTGTTATGTTTTCAAGTGATGGAGAAAGCAACTCACGTGAAAAAAGACCTTACTGTATAATATTCGGTCGACCGTGTTAGGGAAAGCAAACATCAGGCGATTAACACAACGGACATGACACGGAATAACAATTTTCAATAGAATAATCAAACTTCAATTTTCTGAATTTGAACGATACATAGATCATTTTCCAATCGATTGCTGTAAAAATGAAGGAGCTCAGTTGGAGACTGACTGAGTTTCGTAAACATGGAATTCGTAGATTGTACAGCGCTTTTGTTGATTTTATAGGGGAACTGCTCCATTATTCATCTTATTAAGCTGATATTCATGAAGAATTCACGGATTAAACACCAAATTTGTATAATTAGTAAACTTAGCTAGATTTATCCTGAATTTTATAAAACAAACCATTTTTCACAACGCTTCCATATTCATCTCAAAACTTGAATTACCGCTCAATTATTCATCTCATGACGCCCCAATATTCATCACACTGTTAATCATGAATGAATCACATTGTGATGAATGAACGTAGCCGCAGCCCGTCGTAGTAGGTTACCTAGATATCCGCTGTAGTTGTTTACGTGCAAAACTGGTAACCTAGGTAACCACTGCAATGCTGTCGATTTATGTCAATTATGTCGGAATAATTTAACATTTTCAGTATGATTCTTTCGTATTAACAGAAACTGATTTGGCAACTTTTGATTTTCTTCAACGCAGTGAAAACAGATGGAATAACATAAGGTTGAAATTTAGGAATTATAGAAATTCATCTCATATATTTCCGCTAATTAAAGCTTGTTTTTGGAAATTTGAGGTAAACATTTCAAAGATTAAAGTATTCTTAGTGTAGTGAGTGATTTTGTTTAGTGATTTAAAAAAAAAGTGGTCCACTAGTCCACTAGGTCCACTAGAAAAAAAACTCTGGTTGGCTGCTGAACGAGTCCCGTTGTAGCCGTATAGAACAATGCGCGGAATATGTTTTCTGATGTAGGTGATTGAATTTAATTAGTTTTCGAGTGCAGATGCCCGACTATAATATTGAATTTAGAGCTTTTGAGTGAGTTTTTGAGGATTCTACTTTATGAGGAATCTAAAGTAAACTAAGAAGAACCCATTCCATGAATAAGCAGATTGGTTTAGTTAGAAAATATGCGTTTTTTTCCTGTTTTCAATTGTGTTTTCATTGTTATTGCTTAGGCTTACTAATTTTTCGTGCTATTTACATTATGCAGCGTTTGTTTGTACGAATGATTGCGTTCATTTTTAAAACCTTTCGTTACGTATTATACGAGTACGTACTTTGAGAGTTTTAACGATAGTACCCTCATATTTATTACGCATTGGTTTCGTTGCAGAAAACAACTCAATGTTTTGTATATAATACACACGTTTTCGTAGAATAAACTAAAATATATTTTCAATGATTGAAAGTGAACATTTTTCATGACACTCACGGTGTTTTCGGATTTTGAATATGTAAGACATAATTATACGCCAAAAAGAAATGTTACTTCATAGTATCTAAAGCATTTTCGCGAACTTTCTCAAGGCAATTATACATGCAATGTCAATTTGATTTTGTTCTGCCCATTCTACAGCATAGTTAAGAGAGTTTAATGCTTGTTTATGTGAAACTGTGCGACCGCCAATTTTTATTATTTTCAAATCATTGTTAGATGGGCACCTTGCTGCCGAACAAATTGATTTTTCCCAACGTCTCAAATAATACGTCGATTCAACGAAATACGCTTTGTTGATTATTGATTATTGAAATACTGATTCAGTACCGTGGGGGTTTCAATGAGATACCTTCACTCTATTTGCGGTGTTTCGGGATAGAAGCAGCAGTGCTGTGTTCAGATTTATCAAGTTTTACCCTTTTGCATTGCTGAGGGTTTCAGGCGATTTATTCTCGACGAACTGGCTGCATTATTTTGAGGAGTCCTGCTACTTTCATTTGAATACGTATATTCCATAAGGGTATCATATGGGTTCGATGGGTACACGTAGTTATTTCGAGAAGAAGAGCTTCCAGTACTTCAGAATAACTCCGTCTAGCTGAAATGCGATTCCGTCTACGTTCGTTTATCTGCTTTGCCTCATAAACAGTGCATTGTTCAATAGCGTGTGATTCTTGTTTGCAATAAATGCATATGGATTGACTAGCTTGGCAAGTAGTTTCATCGTGTTGTAAATCACATTTTAAGCATTATATTCGATTTTATCCGAGCAATATTTCATTGCGTATCCGACTCGTTTGCACCGATTGCAATGCATTGGTTTGATAGTAGAAGGTCTCACACAACATAATTGAGGAGCACAGTACCAGGAAAAAGATAATTTTTACTGCTGACGAACCGACAAAGTGTCTATCGCCATGTTCACTAGTTGAGTGCTCAAACAAGCGTTGTCAATCCAGGATCAAAGCAATATTTATTTAAGGCTTTTTAAATGAAATATCTTCATTTCGCACTGTTCATTATACGCAGATATTTCAATTACGTATTGCACTGTATCGTTCTCATACAGTTAAATTCGCAGCTCTTAAATTATGTTATCGCAATTAAAAGGCTTAAACGTGATAAAACCCTTGTGAGAAGGGAATAATCGTTTCAGGGGGGATTACTAATTTTCAACTTTTACGTGCGAAAGGTAGATCTTGCGATTTGTTGGCACACGTACCCAAACGTCTTCAGATAGCTGTGCAGCAGAGATTTAATCAATCAACACCATCGCTACCTTTACCGTGCCATAAACTAACCAACCAGACAGAATGTGTTCATTTTAATCGAACCCAACAAACAAGGTCTCGTTTGAGCGTCTATAAATCAGCTCGGAGTGATACTGCCGCAAGAATCGTGTTTACATCGGCAATAGTCGTAACGTTTGGGGTAATAAACATAAATACGCAACATCCTGTAGAGCCCTGCGTGTCCGTGTGGTGTCCGGATAAAAATTGCCATTCTTGAGGCGTCTGACCTGGACATAAGGACACCATAAATTGACATTACGTGGGTGTGTGAACACCCACGTGTTCACCACTAATGAACCAGTAAAGTGATTGATAGCGTGTAAAAATATCCCCTTATAATCAGTTAGATTAACCTACTACAAACAAAGTTGTAGATTTAATCCACTCTCTTTGATGCGGAAAGTCAGTTGGATATTTTCGGTAAATTTGTTCACCAGATTTTAAAAGTTTTCGTTTCACGAAAAATAGGGAAAAAAACAAATAATTCAGAACAACCCAGATCACCTAAGGACATGCCATAAGACATGCTGTACGACCTTTCCCAGGAGGGAAGCGATTCGATAAAATTGATTGAATTACGGCCTGTTTCGAAACACGATTGGCGAACAGGTAGGCGCAAAATGAATCCTCCGGTTCGTCTTGAGGCGCGAAAGTATCTATTATACGTTCCTCTACCTGTCCGCTGGGAGTTTTGGCACAGTAACGGATAGTCCCAACCCATGCTGTTCAGAAATTTATTTTATGACCGGATACGTTCCTTCCGGATGAGCAACAAGATAGCTAAACGCCTACCGGCGAGGTACGCTTTTTGGGTAAATTCATTTGGTACGAAACCGTTCAGTCGTAAATTGCGTTTCCAATGCACTACCCTTATGCGCCACTGTCGGCGGATGACGTTCGGAAATTAGGTCTAGCTTTACGGCTTGTATTAAAGTGTAATCAAAAATTTAATGGAAATATGAGCTGTAAATCGGCAGCGAAACAGAATCGTGGGTGTTTGAAATGTGTTACTTAGGTTGTGTCAATGTGTTCAACGGACCAGACATCAGGCAATGAAAACGGCCAAAGCAGATCTTCCTGTGCTCACGCGAACATGTGTTTACGTTATTTAACATTTCTGTCATAACAATTGATTCATTTCAGTTCGGTAGCAGAATAACGAGAATTTGCGTCTCTCAAACGATGCTTACGGAATTTCTGCTCCGCTTCGTTTTATTAAAGGTGAGAAATAAAATGAAATCAAAACAACGCATTGTTAGTAGGTATCTCGATTGTTGCTTCAAGTTAATAAATCACGTTTCTTTAATCTTTACTAATTTATCTTCTTGATATATTGAGAAGCAAATAAACCTGCCTCAAGTAGTCGTATTTGTTCAACTGATTAAAAATGTTTGAAATTAATAGCATTCTAAGGGGACAAATTTAATTATACTAAAAATTGCTTCGAAACTCAGACAGCCAGAATTTCATTCAACATAATTGGCACGCACGCATTTGTTTACTAACCTAAAGTAAACAGATTGGATCCGAGCATGGAAATAAAATTTCACCTTTGGAACGCCAAGGCGAAACCGATTTTTATTGTGCTCTCTTTCTTACAGCGATTGAAGAGCGAGGTGCAAACTAAGATTTCACGTAAACAAGCGTGTTAATCGTATCTACTATTTTTGAAACTTTATTGATACGTCATGGTTACTCTGTAACGCTGCGGATTTCGGATTCGTAATTTTCACTTATTCAGTATGAATTTTATACGACAGTTTGCAGTTCGAAAACCATTTTTATTTAAATTTTTGGCCAATTTTGAAAGTAAATGATGTTTAATGTTCAATCCATTTTCATTAAAACAATTAACAATAATAGAGCTGGAACAATTAAAGTTTAACAAAATCATGTAAAAAACATGATTAAAATGCAGCCATATTTGCCGTCGTATCGTAATTATTTACCATTATATTTGCTGATTTAGGTGATTATTTTGATCAGAAACAAAAAGGAAAGCAGTGTTCCGATCTAATAGATGAGAAAGATAATGACGTTTTCTTTACATCTATATTTCTATAGTATGAGAATGATCATTCATCACAGTTGGTCCTGGTGTTTGAAGGTTTGTTTCGACACATACGCTTAAATAGTGTCTGAAACTAGCGAAGTAAAAATTTCGATACAATCCCGTCTAATAATTATTATAATGCTGAAGTCTGAGTTTATATTATTGATTTTTTTTCTTAAAAAACTGATATGTTTACCTCGTTGTAACTCACCTAGATCAACACAGTTGAATTCCACCACAATTTGCCACCTCTCAAAGCCAGCAGGAGCAATCCCGTGATGACTCCAGTCCTGAAAATAATACTGCACAAAAACTGATCACCAACGTACATTTTACGCTAATGTCCATTCGAATCACTTAGCAGTTTAGATTGCACAGAAATCATAACTTACTCTTATCACCACAACTAATATTGCTATTCACCAACCGATCTTCTCTCTCTCTATCTTACTGCGGCTTGAGGCAGGCCACTATGCAAAATACCCACACTACTGGTTTGTAACAGCTCGCCTGCAGCACTCAAAACACTAAGGAAATACTCGGCCTCTTCCTCGATGATGGTATCTCTGCACTCAGCTTGCAAAGTCCTTCACTTCGCTTGATTCAGGCCGAAAGATAAACTGCCGAACCCCACCTCCACTTTACTTTGCACAACGACAGCACTTCTCACGTAAATCAAATTCACATGCTATTACACGAGAACGATTCAATTTGTAAATTTTATTTTATACACTGCTTCTTTTTTGCTTTTTGTTTCCCACTTCCACCAGCGGAATGGTGCACTGTTGTTTATACGAAAAAGTTCGTTTCACACTTCTATTATATTTTCCACTTGGTTGCCTCTATACTGTAGCAGGGAACGAGAAAATTCTCCAAACAAACACCCAACACTCGCCCAGATTGGTGTGGTACAATTCCCAAGCGGCGGTACTACTTGCTCACGTCAAACAGTTCTGACGATTTTGATTGATTTTCTTTCACTTTCTCCAGATTGGCAGTTTGTCTGTTTTGCTTTCCTCCCGGACTGGGGCGATTTCAGCCAGATTTCCAACCGTCTGCTGTCAGTGAAACGCAATCGACATATAGAGCTGTTAATAGAAATCGTTCATGAAATACTCCCGGCGTTGCCTTTCCTCGGAATGGGAAAATGTTGCCGAAAGGGACAATTTTTTTTCTGCTTTTCCCCGAAGGGGAGGGACTATTGCAGAGTGTAGTCACATTCCCATTCTCAACTCAACCGCTACATATCCGCACTGCTTGCGCATCCGTACGCTAGCCTTCCTACCCGCACTTATGTACTCACTTCAAAGCAAGGACAGGCCTGATAAAATGGAATATTGCATCAGCTTAAGGTCGAGATGGAAGAATTTTTCATTTTTCGCCTTGTGAACAGTGTCTTAGGGCGATCTTCCGCGAGATATCACTGACGGAAGATAAATGAATAGGTTGATTGTGCTTTAGTGTGCTTCATCTAGTTGCAGAGGCATCATCACAGGGCCAAGTGGAAATAAGAAGCGAATCCAATGAATTGCGGAGTGATGATTATTCTCAATTGATATTTCATAAATCCTACTTGGGAAATAGGTTTAGGTTTTTTGACGTAGAACTACGTTTTTCTTTAGCCTACCATATAGGGATGTAAATAGGAAAACTATTACCGAAAAGCGGACGAAATATGTCCCTTTTTAAATGCTTATAAATCGGTTTGTTTTCAACCGATTTCCTTCATTTTTGCAGCAATTGTTTAGAAAATTATACACGCATCCACCCAAATGTAGAAAATTGTTGATTGATTATGCAAACTATTGTACTATTGATAATTGTCAAGCCTTGTTTAAACAAAAATTACGTCCTCTGATTGGTCGTTATATGATTGCTTCCCAAGCACGGTCGACAGAAGCATATACCTTGCAATTGAAAACATGCTATTTGGCCTATATAAGAGCCTGTTTCAGCCGAAGCCGCTCATAATAGTTCTGGACAGCGACAAGTTGTCAACAGCAGTCGTCCTTCCTTAACAGCAGCACTAGCCCTGTGGTTGGTCACCACGTCTCAGTAGCAGCGCGGTTCTTCTCAGCGTGTGTCGCCAGACTGCCATTATTCCCCCGTGTTAGGGCAGCATGAAGATCGTCATCACCAAATCTAATTTTGAACAGCAAAATGCCTTTTTTCAAGGCAAATAAACAAGTAATTGAAAGTTAATAATTTTTGACAACGTTAGCAAGCATTCTGTGCGGATTCTAGCAGTTACATCTGTCGCGGCCGTCTAATTTACAGAAGTTGAAATAGCTTCCACAGTGCATCTTGTCCGTGTATCTTAACTCCCCCACTGTTGGGGCACAATGGTTGCGATCAGCAACCGATTTTGAACAGCAAAATGCCCTTTTTCAAGGCAAATGAACAAGTAATTGAAGGGTGAAAATTTCCTAGCATCAACACAAGCAAACATTTTTCGCGGGATCCTAGCAATCAAATTCTGTTGTAGTTTATTTAGTTAATACCCCCACTGTTGGGACAGCACAAAGGCTGCGATCAACATAACCGATTTTGAATAACAAACTGCCCTGTTAGAACGCATTCACAAAGGCAGTTAATTCAAATATGCAGAGCTAATATGAAGTCGATTCAATCAATCAGCATTAACAGAATTTCGTCGTCTCCCAGCTGCCAAGTTGCAACATGATGCAACACGCAACAACGAGCAAACGAAATCGCTTGATGTTACAAACCGCAATAAAATACGGGTTAAAACCGTTGCGTGTGAGAGAGCACCATCGGTGTTTATTCGCTGGAAACAAATATCGAATGCGAATTGTGGAATAATTCGTCTAAAGAATATTAGAGAATGAAACAACTGAAAAGAAGGGCGTGGCCTATTACGTTGCACCCTTCGGCTATAAAAGAATGTTTCTGAGAAAACTAGCTACATTCATTAGTCGGAAGGTGAGCTGGATGGACCGGACCGTCCACAACGTTGACAGCAGTAGAAGCAGATACAGCACTCAGAAGTAATAGCGGGTTGCGCCTGTGGCTGCCTTCACATTAAATAATCCACTTGCGCTGTGGTTGGTCACCATGTCTCAGTTGCAGCGCGGTTCTTCTCAGCGTGCCTCGCCAGACTGCCATCATTCCCCCACTGTTGGGGCAGCATAAAAAACGTCATCACCAAATCCAATTTTGAACAGCAAAATGCCTTTTGACGTAGAACTACGTTTTTTTCTTAGCCTACCACATAGGGATGTAAATAGGAAAACTATCAACGAAAAGGGGACGAAATATGTCCCTTTTTAAATGCTTATAAATCGGTTTGTTTTCAACCGATTTCCTTCATTTTTGCAGCAATTGTTTGGAAAATTATACACGCATCCACCCAAATGTAGAAAATTGTTGATTGATTATGCAAACTATTGTACTATTGATAATTGTCAAGCCTTGTTTAAACGAAAATTACGTTCTCTGATTGGTCGTTATTTGATTGCTTCCCAAGCACGGTCGACAGAATCATATACCTTGCAATTGAAAACATGCTATTTGGCCTATATAAGAGCCTGTTTCAGCCGAAGCCGCTCAAAATAATTCTGGACAGCGACAAGTTGTCAACAGCAGTCGTCCTTTCTTAGCAGCAGCACTAGCCCTGTGGTTGGTCACCACGTCTCAGGAGCAGCGCGGTTCTTCTCAGCGTGTGTCGCCAGACTGCCATTATTCCCCCGTGTTAGGGCAGCATGAAGATCGTCATCACCAAATCCAATTTTGAACAGCAAAATGCCTTTTTTCAAGGCAAATAAACAAGTCATTGAAAGTTAATAATTTTTGACAACGTAAGCAAGCATTCTGTGCGGATTCTAGCAGTTACATCTGTCGCGGCCGTCTAATTAACAGAAGGTGAAATAGCTTCCACAGTGCATGTTGTCCGTGTATCTTAGCAGCACAAAGGTTGCGATCAGCAACCGATTTTGAACAGCAAAATGCCTTTTTTTAAGGCAGATAAACAAGTAATTGAAGGGTGAAAATTTTCTAGCATCAACACAAGAAAACATTCTTCGCGGGATCCTAGCAATCAAATTCTGTTGTAGTTTATTTAGTTAATACCCCCACTGTTGGGACAGCACAAAGGCTGCGATCAACATAACCGATTTTGAATAACAAACTGCCCTGTTAGAACGCATTCACAAAGGCAGTTTATTCGAATATGCAGAGCTAATATGAAGTCGATTCAATCAATCAGCATTAACAGAATTTCGTCGTCTCCCAGCTTCCAAGTTGCAACATGATGCAACACGCAACAACGAGCAAACGAAATCGCTTGATGTTACAAACCGCAATAAAATACGGGTTAAAACCGTTGCGTGTGAGAGAGCACCATCGGTGTTTATTCGTTGGAAACAAATATCGAATGCGAATTGTGGAATATTTCCTCTAAAGAATATTAGATAATCAGACAACTGAACAGAAAGGCGTGGCCTATTACGTAGCACCCTTCGGCTATAAAAGAGTGTTTCTGGGAAAATTAGCTACATTCATTAGTCGGAAGGCGAGCTGGATGGACCGTCCACAACGTTGACAGCAGTAGAAGCAGATACAGCACTAAGAAGTAACAGCGGGTTGCGCCTGTGGCTGCCTTCAAATTGAAGTAAGCAGCGCAGCGCGGTTCTTCTCAGCGTGCCTCGCCAGACTGCCATTATTCCCCCGTGTTAGGGCAGCATGAAGATCGTCATCACCAAATCCAATTTTGAACAGCAAAATGCCTTTTTTCAAGGCAAATAAACAAGTAATTGAAAGTTAATAATTTTTGACAACTCAAGCGAGCAATCTGTGCTGGATAGTGGCATTTTAAATCAGAATACAGAATGTGAAACAGCTTTTACAGCTCGTGTTTTCAGTGTCTTTATTACCCCACTATTGAGGCAGCACAAAGCAAGCATTAGTAGACTTTATGACTCATTGATGAAACACCTACATCAATGCATTTGTTGATAGTGTGCGTAGTTCATCATCAGTTATGCGGTCGTGTCTTGGATACAACCTCCTACTTTTTTGCAATAAATTTACTTTTTTTCGGTTTTCTGTTAGAAACTAAGTGAAAGTTATGTTTTAACTATATTAAATACGGCTTTGAGAAGGACTCTTGAGCTGTAGCGCATTAAAATCTGCTCCAATGATTCATGGGAACTTGGTTTATTTTAATGTCTAACATTGGGTCATAATGGATATATTTTTTATTCAGAGTAAAACTATTGTCTTCTCATTATTGTTAACTCAATTTACTAGCTTTAAAGAGCGAACAAAAAGTAAGAGCTAGTATGCTGTATTTAGAAAATGAATATCAACTCTATTTGAGTGGCTATTTCTGTCTACTGACGATGATTCACATATTGTAAAAGATTATCCACTTTCACAGCATTTCCATATACAAATATACTTTTTATATACATTCAAGTTCTAAATGGATAATATATTTGCATGTGTACCTATGGAAATAAATCGTATTTGATGCGCAAAAACATCTATTGTATTGAAGTGTATTGAAGTGATTCGCATGCCGTTGTAACCTATCATCCGGATTTACAATTATTTGTATACTACAGAAAATGTTTGAATGCAATTCTTCTGCACCTAGTCAGAAAAAAATATATATAAATATACGAAAAATAATAATTCAGGAGACGACAATAACAGAGTGCAACAATTTCTTTTGCCTTGGCTCCCCGCAAAAAGGGGAGTATCATGTGAAGGCAAATTTTTATTGAAACTTTGAGTATCTCTTACACTCTTGATATTACATTAAACATATTTCAAATAAGTGAATCCAACGTCGAGATAACGCCATTTTAGTATTGTAGGGGGATTGGGACAAAATTGACATGTTGCTGACATTTTACGTGGATAAGACACTGACTACTCTGTAAAAACCATAACCACCAAAATCATTGATCTGCTTACAAATCATCGTTATAAAGGCGTCAATTCCTAAAACTGTAGAACCCTTTCAAACTCCTTTTATTTACAGCATACTGAAACGTAGTTTATTCTAAACAAAATTCCCTTTTTATGTACAGAAAATAGTTTTATTATCTCTTTAGTAAATTTGGCAGACATTTATTTTCGAAAGGATTATGTATCACCATTGACATCTTTTTCTATTTCGGCATAATGGAGCCCTTCGACAATAATTCAGGAAATTTAAACAGTCATCATGTAAAATTAGTTGTGTGATGATTTCAGTGCGCCGCAAAGTCCTCCTTTATATCCATAAATGGCACCAGCAGTGATTCCTGGCCGACTTTTGGTTGTTTGAAAATACCTTATTGGGTGCTAAATTATTATCATTTGCCGAGAATGTTTCTTATTTCCTCATTTCAATCAAAGAAAACAGCAGTTGAAGCGCATCGAGAGTTGATAAAAAGTTTACTGATATACTTCACTAGGGTGATACAACGTGCCGTGATTGGTTCCATCGCTTCAAAGACGGTATTTTTAATGTTTACAACTGTCCGCGTGAAAGAATGCCAAAAAACCTTTGAAAAAGATAAATTGGATAAACTACTCGGGGTTTCATGCCAAATACAGGAACAGTTTGTCTCGGTATTAGGAGTTACCCGCCAAACCATTTCCAAGCGATTGCATGCTTTAGGGGTTAATAAAAAACAAGGTACTTGGGTCCTTATGATTTGAAGCTACATTATTCCAGTGGCTGAAAACGAAGGATTTTCATCGCATCGTCCGAGTGATGAAAAATGGATTCATTACAACAACTTATACGTACTCATGCTTATACGTCATCGATTCGTCAAATATACACTCTGAAAAGGTTGTGTTGTGTATTTGGTGAAACCAGGTCAGTTTTATTTATTATGAACTGTTGAAACCGAACGAAACCATCACTAAGGTGCGGTATCGACTTCAATTGATGCGATTAAACCGAGTACTGCGCAAAAAATGGCTACAACACGAAAAAGTGATTTACTGCATGACAACACTCGGTCCCATACTGCCAAAGTCGTTAAAACTTACTCGGAAACGCTCAAATGGGAAGTCCTACTCCACCTGCCGTATTCCCCAGATATGACGATTACGATTACGATGATCATGGTCTGGTTGATCAGCAGTTCTGCTTACACGACGACACCAAAAAATGGCCAGAATAGTGGATAGTCTCAGAAGACGAACACTTTTATTGTAATGATATTCGAGCTGTGCCAGAAAGATGGGATAGTCGTAGTTAGCGGTGAGCAATACTTTAAATAAATTACTATTATATTCAAAAAATTTGCATCATTACTAAAAAAACAATGCTAATTTAGTTGCGCACCAAAAGTAGTAGGCGGTTGGTATCCAATACATGACCGCATGGTTGACGTTAAACTACTATACTTTTATCAATACCAGCAATAATTTAGAGAGTGGTAGTAAAATATGAACTACTTTAATTATATGAGTTTAGGGTGCTAAAAAGTGCCATTAGGATTACTGATAATTGAATTGTATATGAAGGTATATGGCTGGAAAAAGCCACCTTGAGGCAACTTCGAACCCGGCATAAAAACCAAGCATCTTTTAAGAATCATACATAGCAATAGTAGAAGTGTAACATAACATAGATAACGAATATTTCATAATATACAACAAATTACAAAAAATTAAATTTTTCGTAGCATATTTTGGAGAGCAAGGCCATTCGACGAACAGGTTAATTCAGGTCGTAATTCATGCTGTACACATTTATTTGAAATGGACTTGGGTTTCGTCGAGGACGAAGGGGATAATACAGCTCTAGTAAAGTCAGGTTAACTGGATAATCAAATCGGCCCACAGTAGTCGGGGGCCGGAAAAAACCTAAAACTTTCATGTCAATATTTTATATGATTTATATTTTTCCGAGGTCTCTTACACTCTTAATAACCTCTTCGTAGAGTTTCATGGGAATCGGTTGATATACCGATTTTTGGCAGCACTTTAAATGTCGCTGAGTCAGGCAATTTTGATGATTTTTGTATTTGAAAATCATCATTTAAAGCTTAACTTCAAATACCTGTAACTCTTTTAATTGTGATGCATGGTTTTGCATCAGTAAGTTTCATTTTTAAAAGAACTTAATGTAATTATTGGTCATTTTCCTACGCTTTCCAAAAATGCAACAAGTTTTTAAATCAAGTTTAAAACATACTTCCGGAAGGCCATAATAGATAAATAGTTCGGAACGATCGGATAGCCTATAGGAAATTTACCATACTTTTCAAATTCCCGGGTTCCGATTTGCATATCGTTGTTCTAATGGCTCGATAAGGGTTTATCCATGAAACGAGAAAAATATACCAAACGTACGTTGACGTACTATTTCTTATTTTCCTTGAAAGGCCTATTAATGACCTCCAACTTGCATTAAAAGGTTTTAAATTGGTCAAACGGCTCAAAAGTTACAAATTTAAAAAAAAAATATTGTCTAGTTATGAGCAATTCAAAAAGGATAAGTTAATCAGCGATTGAGTTCCATGATAACCTTCAAGAGTTTCATGAGTTTAAAATGTTTTGTATCATCTACGTTCAACAGTCTTGTTCCTGGTCGTATGAGTTTAGTCACATTATTGATGAACTGTGAAAAAAGTAGCGGTCCAAGGATTCAACCCTGGGGAACATCGGAACTGTTGCTAAATCAGGTGGATTACGACGTGTCCAACTACGTAGATAGGAATCTAGCCACTTCACCCTTTCCAGATGCAGTTCCAAATATGTTGAACATGGAACAAAGAAGCCCATGATTAACAACCTTTAAGTCTGTATACCAAGTATCGATCTGAAGGCAAAAAAGAAAGCAGAGTAACTCCAGTAAATTAGTAGACACAGATCTACCGGGGCAAAACCCGTGCTACGCAGTAGAAATATAGTTTTTCACATTAAACATGAGATGGTAATGGATAACCCATTTAACAAAACTGGTTTTATCAAAGTTTTATAGCGCTGTCTTGGTTGTACTAAGCGCTATAAAACTTTGATAAAACCAATATTGTTACTAGGGACACCAATATAAGATCCCTCGATAATTTTCAGCACGCCAGAAAATGAAATCACACGCCCTGCCAGAAAATGAAACCCGTCATGAGATGAACGGCACTTTTCCCTTCCTTTTTGCCATGATCACACCCTAGCGTCTATATGGCACCTTCTCAGGAATAAAAACGAAGGTGAAATTTTTGCATGTTATTGGGGTTTCGAGAGAAGCTTTGAATAAGAGTGGAGTTTGAAAGACTAGAAAATGGCAAGGAAAGTGAACTACATTCGATAGCTGTGCCGGCTGCAGTCGAAAAATTAATATGCTTATTGCGTAGTTTTCACCACTATCAGCAGCGTTATGGCGAGTGGAGAAAAATATCAACTACTTCAATTAATTGATTTTGGGGTGCTAAAATGTACCGTTGGTGTTTCGGAATAGTAACACCGGAAAGTGTGTTTAATTTATCGTTATTTCGAATTATCATTTGTCTTTGACCTGAGATATTTCTAGTTCTCTTGTTATTTCTTCACACTCACTGCAAAGGAAGCAAACCACAAATATCATCAGTTGAATACAAGACAGGCACAGCTCAAAATCAGTGGTTTTGAGAAAAACGTATCCAAAAGCTATTGTTGTGAATAGATTTTATTTTTATTTTATTTTTTAGACGGGGTGATGTTTTGCATTAAATATAATATTATCAATTATTATTTATCCAGAATTTATATTGTGCGTTCTACTACAAACGGTGACATATCGACAGTATTACAGATATTTTAAAATTTATCATATTAATAGAATGTAATTGCTTTCGTGATTTTAATTGCAGGAAAATTATAAACTTTTTTTCATTGCTTTATTAAAGTGGCATTTAATAAAGCATAATTAATTTCAATTGTAGGAAAATTCTAAATTTTTTTTATTCTTTATTAAGGTGGTTTTCAGACACAGGCAGGTTCACCGCCGCTCGAAATTGTAAACCTACTTGTCAAGGGAATAATGAATTAAAATAAAACCTTGACTTAGACTTTCAACTTGTCGTATACCAACTCTTTTGTACGGCACCGTAAACCATAAACAAAACAAATTTCGAATCAAACCACTGACCCACGCAAGTAAGTTCCGTTACTTACTGAAAGCCTTATGCCTAAGCGTTACAGCACACTCGCTACCAGGCCTTGCTGAGTTTACCGCAACGCTTGGTGCCTGATTCATACAGCACGCAAAATGCAGCGTTGCAATTTTAATGCTCGTCTCTCCAGCTGTTTTCCAGTAGGGGCCTGAGCTAGCCACACATGTAAAAACACCGGTAAATAAGACTGGTCTACTCTAGTTCGTCTCGCCGGAATAGCTTTCAACGCAAAGAGGTTTTATCATTGTGAACGGTTTGACTTTCGTCAACTCCGTCACCGCTACGAAAAGAAACCCCCGATGTTCCGCCGGTTAGTTTTTCATTCAAAAGTTCAGTAAGTAAAGAATAAAGTGCGGTAAAGATATTGAAAACTTTCTCTCTGACTATAAAGTGTGCTAATCGTTGTAGTTAAAGATTGCAACGATTTGTGTCGAAACTTACTTCTTCCTGGTTGTACAACTTGTCCAGATGAGGCTTGTCTAAATATTTATTTGTAAATCATCAGTTTACTCTTGAGAAAAAAAAACCTAGAAAGTCTAGGTCTCCTGTTGATAAGAGGATATGAACATTTCGTATATGTTACTATTGTACTTTGATTGGATATTCTCACTGTGCTCCTTAAAAGAAAGATTCTATTCATAAATAAGTCCTAAGTATTCAACTTTAGCAGACCAATTTGAGATCGCATCATCTACACCCAACGTATTGACTGGGGAGTTAAAAAAAATGAAGTTGTTTACTTATGACGAAAACTAATTAATTGTGTTTTCAATGCATTAGAAGAAATCTTACATTTCTGCAAGTGTGATGATTTATATCCAGATTATATAGCTAGATTTTTGCGGCTGATTGCACGGAAACTTTTTCCTTTTACGGAAATGTTTGTATCGTCGCAAATAGAGATTTCTAACATCCTGTTGTTTAATCAGGAAGATCAGAAGTGAAAATATTAAATAATATTGGTCCCAAGATACTTCCTTGAGGAACATCAGCTTTAGCAGGCAATCTATCAGATTTACCATTTAAGTGCTGCGAATGTGTGATTTCCGGTTTGTTCTGTTGGTTCGTGTGCTTCGGAAGACTGCTATCCAATGTAGCAGCAGAACAGTGTAGCAGGTGTAGCAGAAAAACATTACAAAAATATATATGAAATCATCGCCTGCAGCCCTGCTTACTGATCAAGCCTGGAGGCTAGCGTGCGATATTGTTGTTGTTGTGGCTTGGAGAGCTAATAGCAGTCTCGATCAAATAGATTGGTTGAGAGAATTCGTTATCGATATTGTTTTTTTGCACGTCTTGCATGTTGTAGGATAAGTACAACGATACACCGTGCCCCAGGCAATGCTGAGTCGAGAAAATTTCCAGCTCGAAAAGATCCTCGACCTGATTGCAAATCGAACCCCTCAACACAACCGTGTGGGAGAGCTAGCCGATCGACATCGCTAACCATAGAACCACGGGGACCACACCTGTTTGCTGCTGGTCTATGCAAATTTATCCTTTGCAACAGTAATCAGTTAAACCAAGAAGACTAAATTTCTTCATGCCAGCTTCTGTACGCGACAACTAAAAATTATATTTCCGGTGGGCACGTCGTACACTCGAGTGAGCAAAACAACAACAACAACAACAACAACAACAACAACAACAACAACAACAACAACAACAAATCGTCCATGAAGTTAAAGTTTTTAGTGGTGTATTAAAGTTTTTAGTGGTGTATCCCAATCAATCGATTGTTTTTGTGACAAGAATTCAACCGTAAAAGAATTTCTGATCGACTGATGTTAAAAATTTCAGAATCTGATAACAAATGACTGGAATATAGGCGCTCAAACCCTGATCATATTTTTCATGCTTGCATTGCTCTCAGCTTCCAGATAGACGTAGTCCTACGTCAAATAACTTGAAATATACAGGTTGATTGGTTCCTTGTCGGGAGTGTTTCGAGGGATGATAAAGGCCACATTTTATAAAAAAAACTTTCTTAAGCATATGCCTTAACGTAATCCACTCGGAGTTATTCAACTTTGAAGGTTCTTGGATACTCATCCATAAAGTGGCTCCAAATTTGTGGTCATTCCACTTGAAGCCATTCTGTTCATTTAATTTGAAAGTTGAGAAAAAATTCTACTAGATACAGCTTGTAAATGTCGAAATGAAAGTAAAAATTACCATTCTCGAAGCAAAAATGTTCAAAAGTAGTGCAGTTTTAATCGTATTTTGATAAATTCTCACAAAAAGACGTGGTTAGCATTATAGTTTTTTTAGCTCAAATGAATCGCTTTGACTACCCTATAGTTCATTGTTTAACATCAACTCGCTATCTGCTTCAGTTTTGGGGGAATAACAGTTTAAGAGTCAGCCCTAAAATATTTCTAACAAGGAACCATTCACCCTGTATACACTAAAAAAAATCAAACTTTTATCATAAGGATTTTAAATGTAAACCAAATTTTAAATATTTCAAAAGCGAGTTTCAAACACAACTTGCAAAAACACCACAACTAGAGCTATAACTTCAATAAAAAAGGTTTTTTTTTAAATTTTTGGGTGTTGTTGGCGTAACTTGAAGTTATAACTTAAACTTTTGGGAAAATTTCAAGGTGAAGAAATGTCATAGAAATTTGTTCTTCTTTCAGATGCTAAAATATCGGCTTTCTAATGTTATCAATATTACACAAAACCGAAACTTAATAATAAATATCAGCAAATATTTGAAAACTCCGTCGCTTTAGTAGACTATAGCAAATAATTGTATGTATATTGATTGTAAATCGTATATTTTTTATGTTTTGGATTGCATTTGTTTTAGAAGTGTGGGAGAAGGGTTTTGTAATAAAGTGCCGTTTCGATTTCATCACGGTCAATCTAGCGAATCTAGCGAGACTGTAGATTCGAGGAAATGATGGAGGTTAGTAGTTTTTGAAACGAAATCTAACAAGAAATACTGATTTTTATCATTTCCCTAAGAACACAGTTCTGTCGGAGGATGTTTTTTTGACCGTGATAAAATCGAAACAATACTGTAATGCGGAACCCAACCAGAAAACCCTTTACGATTATTATATTCTCAAATGAGGTTTCCTTGAAATCCAATTGTATCCGTTCCTGACCATGACTGGGAATCGCATTGGAACACTGTGATTTGCTAAACAAATCCCTGATAATAAAAAGCAAGGTTCAAGTACAATATTTCGATGTCGGAGGATGACCTTCTGTTTCATTATGCACAGACTTCGCAGACAACTTTTAGTGTATAAGAAAATTGCTGGGCCAGAGATACGATATCACTGATACTAACAGTCTCTCCCATGGTAGGATTCGAATATAAGACGATTGGTTTGTATTCAATTTGTAAGACACAAAAACTAAGATCAACGATCACCTTAAGTCTATCCAAATATATTGTTCTACTGGAATTAAAAATTTTTTCAAGTTATAGCTTGAATATTCTGTCCTAAAAGTGATATTCCCCATTTAACTCCAAACAAAGCGACATAAATTAGCCAGCCGGTAACAATGCAGTCTGCAGGTGGGTATAAAAACATAAGAAACAAAGCAAACTAAATGGCACCCCACATTTAAGCTAATTATAAAACCTTCACAATGGCTCTTGCTTCGGTTCCAGTTTTCTTACACAACCAGAAAAGCGTTGCACCCCGGGAACGCAAGAAATGCGACAACCATCGCAAGGAAAGTTATTATACACTGCCACCATCTGGCACGGGACTTGCTTTTTGCGGCAGTTAGTTTCTTTCGGAAAAAGTAATAATCTCACTCAGTCGGCCTGCGTACGGCGGGGAAAAGCAGAAAAAACACGTTCCTAACATTTCACCTTTCACTAGCAACAACCATCTGTTTGACTCAGTGTTTTGACGATAACGCACTATAGCACTAGCGCGAAACTAACGCGCAGCTGTGCTTCTTCGGTTACCACCTTGAGAATACTTTCCTCAACTTTAACCGAAAATAAAAATCTCCTTCCAATAGAATCTCACCAATTACATCGAACTTTCCCACTAAATCTACGGCAACAATCTTAAACGTCGAATAAACACGTTAGCCGCATCGTACGAGAGTACTTTTCCCAATAAATTAACCATCCAAGAATGGCGTAGGTATGCTTCACAGCAACGCCACGATATTGACGATGGGAAAACTCACGCAACGGAAGGCGGAAAACTGTACACACGCACGGGAAAAACGATCCACACTGGGTGCCGGTTTCATAGAAACTGAACCCAATCGTACACCCGCTGTGTTGGCAGAATTCGTCCTCGTGTTTTAGTGTAGCGGCGGCGGTGGCGCCCCACTTGCTCTCAGCTCTTCGCTACTCAGTGCACAGGTTGTTGATATTATTACAAACGCCCGCATCGAGACATGACAGGGAAAACGCGTCAAAATGGGCAAACCATTAAATTGGCATCGTATTTTGAGGAAACCTTACAGACAATAGAGATCATTAAACGCAACTTTTCCCAATCAATAAAACTCGTTTCACAAGTGTTCTTGACAAATACCACGCACAACCCTTCTTCCCGACCGAGTTTCTCTGAAAAGTTGACTGCCGAGTGCTTACTGAAACAGATGGTTAACTGCCAAGCCATCAGAAGACGACGGTTAGGAATCAATGAGTTCTGCTCAATTGAGCCCTAAAATTACTAACACGAGCTGTTGAGTTGAGAGTGAGTACTGTATAACAAGGTGCAAAGGAAGAAAAGCATGTGACTTAGAAAACTGTGAAAATAATGCTTCCGTTGCCGGAGGGAGGTACTCTGAGTGGCGAGAAGCATTCGGATGCGCGCGGTTGTTTTATTTTGACTGCACTCACGTTCGATTCGGGCTTCGGTTTGCTCGTAAACTGTAATCATCTCATCCAACCTTGACTGATGAGACACCAATGAAAATCGAGTCTATCTCTTCCGCTATGTGTAACGTGTTTTTTTTTCACTTCTCGTCAGCTGGTGGAGACGCCTGTTCGGTTGTCATAGGCAACGCGTAGAAGAGAAAAACTGATTGTGGAAGGTTAATTCACTGGAAGCTCCGCAGACGGTTTAACCGATCGGGGAAGTTGTTGCGATAATCCCATTAATAGGGACAATAAACTTGTATATAATGGTATGGTTTGTTGTTTTTCCTATTAAAGACAGTCAAGTGGTGGATGGGGAGTCAGAGAGAACAACACCGACACGATTTTTTTATAAGCAATACTGCTTTTTTACGCCATTTAATATCCAGAGCGGCTGATAACTGACTTTTTAGATCACTTCTGAGTTCTATTGGCAACCCATTGGGGATCTACGCTTGCGATGAAATAAAATCGCAATCATGGAAACACCACATCTGTTTTATAGATATTATCGCGATTTATTTCGTTGTAAATGAAAAAAATGTATAGAATGAATTAGAAACTGTAAAGTAGTATAGTATGGAAACAAAAAAAAATCGAGAGTAGCATCTGAGATACGAGCACGCCATTAACGTAGAACTACCAGCCAAATGTTATGCATCAAACTTTTGATGATATTTTTATGTCGACTCAACTATGAAAAATATTCTAAATGTGTCCTTATTGTGCTTTGTATCCGTTTTTTTGTGAAAAGCCTAACGATTTCATTAATTATTGGTATAGGGGAAGAGTGGATAACTTGGACACCCATAGCCATTTCTCGCTTTTCTCCCCAATTGAACATTTAAATTTTGAGCTGCACACATTCTCTGGGCCACTAGCGGTTGATTCAAAAAATAAAAAATAAATTTTAGAATGAGTTTTTTCTGGGTTAAATCGAAATGTGCATTTAAAATGAACATAGGGAGGTGGTAATATTGTTCATTGGATGAAGAAATCAATTATTGCTCTACTAAGATAGAAGTATAACTCTCTCATTATTTTAAAACACGTGATAGAGTTATACCTTCACCAACAGTTTAGTTTTTCTTATTTCACACACAGTTTAGTTTATTTTATTATTGTAGACCAAAAATAACATCCCCATCTCGAATGTTCTCGTGACTTTTGGTTTTGTCTATTACTTTCAATGTTTTATAGTTTAATGTCGCATAGCTTCTTATATAAAAAGGTAATGAAGTAAGATCTGTTTTTCAATGAAACAGTCAAAATTTAAATAGGAGTCTATTTAACCACCACTGTTCATTCTACCTGCAACTTTCTTACCACGTTTTCCCAAGGATTTTCAGCAAAATACGATCTATACAATGCAAAGGTGGGTTACATTGGCTAAATTTAGCTCAACTTGGTTGATTAAATTCAACATTTCGTTAGTTCATTTTTGTAAATATTGATATATTGTGGCAGGTATGGAAGGCAAGTAATAGCAAACCTTGAAACCACCCAGAGGAATTAAGCTGAAAAAAGACTGACGAAGGATTTTCCGACGCTTCGGCAAATATTTGAGCATACTGGTTGTTCAACTTTGTATCATTAAATGTCTCCATTTCATAATGTTCAGAAGAGTCTTAGGCCACTCAATTCTCTATTTATAAAACTTCAGTTAGGAGAAATCTGAAAAAAGAATTTTTAAGTCACTTGTTGTTTTGATTTTTTTTTAGTGTAGGATCTCGAATTCGTTTTTTTAAGATGTTTAGATGAAAATTCAAGCAAATCCCTAGAAGTCATATATTGGCAACATTTCTCTATCTTCTTCTAACCTCTTCAATATAAGTATGAGAAGTTGGTTAGTTTAGTAAGGCTTTTACACCCACAATGTTTCATTGAATTCTGAGAGTTCGTCTCACATTTATTAGAAATGTGATCGTTATAATAAAATGGATTGTTGAAAAAAAAAACAAAAAAAACAAAATTTCCAATACCGCCCGGCCTTATTTTATTGCACACTTTGGTGTATACAGTGACTTGATTATTGGAGTGTTGATAGAAATTCAACTGGATTTCGTAGATCTTGTACTACTGACTTGCCCCCCCCCCCCCCCCGAAATGGATGAAATACTCAAACATAGTATTTTTCTAATTTTTCTTGAGTCTTTTATAAACGAGTTAAAATGTTGGGTTTTACATCGTGTTATAGTTATGCATTCACCAACAGCTCACTTTGCTTTACTTCATCGACAGTTTATTTACTTTTATTTCTGTAGATCATGACTGCCGTTCAAAGCATATCTGTCCCATGTTCTATGTAAGCCTATGGATGCTGGGACAGTTATGCTTGAAACTCAACTTGGTTGAATTTTAGGTCCAAATTCGCCAGCATTGTCTAGTCAACCTATTTTGCTTTTACCTAGTCACGATTTAGAGCCACCATATTTTTGTACGTCGACAATTCAGCTCGTTTTCTGGCTCGAATCACAGTTGTAGACTACATTCCTAGCTTGCTAGCGACATCTCGGACGGAAAGGTTGGGATTCCGCTTGAAACTGCTGGCCACTCTTTTCGTCGTTTTTGCGGCTCTCGGATTTCGATTTCCCCCCGATACTATCGTCCTGGCAGTCTCCAAACACTTGAGTTACGTTGATGACGATTGATTTGGCCACATTCAACAATTTAGCCAACTTGGCGTGCGAAAAATTTGGATTTTAGCGATGCGCGAGCAAAGTTTTGATGCGTTGCTTCCCATGCTTTGACGCCGTTTTCACAACTGAAGAGTAAATGTCAAAATCAAACATGATGATACTATACGCACACATTTTTAAAACGAGGGGTGTTCAATTTTTTTCATACACGATAAAAATAATACGGCAAATTAAAGTCGACCAATTTTTTACCGTAACACCCTTTACCTTGTCAGTATCTTTAATGTTTTCTTCTCTGCAGCACCGGTATCACGGCTCTAACCTTGTGAGAGACAGCCATGCAGTTTTTGGTTTTTATTGCTCCGAAAATTTTACAAACAAACAAGAGGAGTACCTATGGGAAATCCTGTTTTACCTTTTCTATGTGAACTTTTTCGGGCAATCACCGAGGGTAAAAAGATTACCAGATTACTAAAAAAGTAGGAGGTTGTATCCAAGATACGACCGCATAAATGACGTAGAACTACGTACACTATTAACAAATGCATTGAGTGTTTCATTACCCTAGTAACACAACTGTTTTTATCAAAGTTTTATAGCACTTTTTTGGCTGTATTGAGCGCTATAAAACTTTGATAAAACCAATATTTTTACTTGGGTAATGAGTTATAATGTCTACTAATGAAGGGTTGTGAATTTCATGAACCGGATTCAGCAGTTAGCAGATCGTGCCGAGTTAAAAACCATACACAGCACACACACAAATCATACCATATCATAGACACACACACATCATACCATATCATCATACCATACACACATCATACCATATCATACACACATACACACATGATACCATATCATACACACACAGCAAGCAAGCGACCAATCAGAGGACGTTATTTTTATTTCAACAAGGCTTGACAATTTTCAATAGTGCAATAGTTGGTAGATTCAAACAACATTTTTCTGCATTTGGGCAGATGCGTGTATAATTTTCCAATCGATTGCTGCAAGAATGAAGAAAATCGGTTGAAAACCAACCGACCTATAAGCATTTGAAAAGGGACAAATTTCGTCCCAGTTTTTCAATTTGCATCCCTGTGTGGTATGCTAAAGTAAAACGTAGTTCTACGTCAAAAATTCGAATGATATCCATAAATATTTACGCTTTACTTTGGAAACTGAGCAAAAGGTGAGGTGTGCCGTCATATAAGTTTAGGCAACAACTTGTTAGGTGTACAGTATTCTAAATCGATTGTGACCGTCATTCAAGTAATCCTAGGTTAGATGAACTAAAAAAACGACGAGCATCCTTTTTTGGATGTAGTCATTGCTGAAAAAATTGGAAATTTTGAATCCGAATTTTTTGAAATCTCATGCACGCAAAATGGATAATACCTAGCCCTTCTAACTACTACTTTTAACATAAAACGGCTGATTTTTACAACACTATCGAATCTTTGCCCCTTAATGAAATTGCTGAGTGAAATGTTAATGGTAACAGACCCATCCAAACTAGTTTTGATGAAGAGAAAATAATTTAACACGGAAAATCTCAAACAACTCTCAAGACGTCCACTTCGTAAAACAAAGTTGAAAAAATTTGTACGGATATTATCTGCACTAGCAGAAATGACCAGATTAAAACAAGATTGATTTTCACTCAGTACCCTACTGGCGAATTACACGAAGCAGATATTTATAAAGTTGCATGCTCACATTGTGTTCATATTAATCAAACCAAAAGTAAGTACATTCGTTTTAGGGTACATACTTCAAATTTGATGAAAGCTAAAACAAGAATCAGAAAAGGGAACTACTCACTATTTCAGATCATGAATTATTTGCAAAGTTTGTTGCATAAAAAATATTAAAGAGCTCTACTGCTCACAAATACACTCGTCTCTCGGGAAGTTCGGCTACCTAGGGGTGTAAAATGAAAATCTAAATACGGAAAAGGCGACAAATATGTCAAATCCTAATAAGTCGGTTAGTTAATAGATTCTCTGCATTCCTGCACCAATCGATCGGATAACCTTTTATGCGTTCGCCCAAGTGTTGAAAACTGTAATTTGGTTATTCGATTTTTTTTTTGTGTGGACCCGATGCGACTTGTAGTTTTTTTGACGTGGGACTACGTCTTTGTTTACTATACTGAGATGCATTCTGTAAAACTGGAAAAGAAACTGGCAAATGTTGCGTCAGATTTCAAACGTCAATAACAGTATAACCACATGATGGATAACAATAACCAATATGTTGTTGGATAGATAGAATGTAGTACAATTTTTTTTTTTTTTCTTCACATAACATTTATTTGACACGGCACAAATACAATTTAATGTTTAACGGCGCCAATTATATCTGATGACTTAAAAACTAAAGCAAATTTTTTATCCTCGCTGCCGACTACGAGCTGAAATTAAGTCTAACTTAAAACTAGCATGGGATTTCCAATCAGTGTTTTGTTGTTCAATGGTCGTCTGATAATCGTCGAATGGCATGTATGGATTCGTTCTGCTAAGCCACGATGTCGTGAGTTGGGACAGAGGCTCGTAGTCCTTGGGTCCTGGTTCTATTGTGCGGGGTCTGGTTGCTGGTTTTGTGCTTAAGGTTCAAACGTGTTCTTGTCGTTTTGTTGGGTGTAGACGGAGGGGAACGGGACTAGACTGGGGCGTGGATGGATTTCAGGAAAACGTATATAAGGGACATGTAGGATAGGTCACGGCTCGCCAAGACATCACGAACAGGAACAGCCGGCTGTCTACCCTCGGCCTGCAGGGAAGCTATTAATTTAGACCTGGCGTCACGGTGTACAGGGCATGACCAAACCACATGCTCTATGTCGTGATAACCTTCACCACAGGCACAGATACCACTTTCCCCGAGCCCAACACGACGGAGGAGCGCGTCAAATCTATAGTGATTGGACATAAGCCGGGACATCACGCAAATGAAATCCCGACCTACATCCAACCCCTTGAACCACGGGTTCGTCGATACTTTGGGGATTATGGAATGTAACCACCTTCCCAATTCCCCTCTGGTCCAAGCATTTTGCCAACTGATGATCGTATTCTGACGTACAAGTGCGAAAAATTCATTAAAGGCAATTGGTCTTTCATAAATATCACCGTTTGTTGCGCCCACCTTAGCCAAAGAGTCCGCTTTCTCATTACCCGGTATCGAGCAGTGAGAAGGGACCCACGCTAAGGTAATCTGAGTAGATTTTTCGGATAAAGCACTCAGATGTTCCCGTATTTTCCCCAGGAAATACGGAGAGTGCTTAACATCTTTCATCGATCGGAGAGCCTCAATGGAACTGAGACTGTCCGTAAAGATGAAATAATGGTCCGTGGGCATTTTTTCGATAATCCCTAGGGTGTACTGAATTGCAGCTAATTCTGCGACGTAAACAGAAGCAGGATTATCGAGCTTATGGGAGACGGTTAAATTGTTATTGAAGATACCGAAGCCAGTGGACCCATCAAGAAGTGATCCGTCAGTGTAGTACATATTGTCGCAGTTGATGTTTCGATATTTATTGGAAAAAATTTTAGGGATCTGCTGCACGCGTAAATGATCCGGGATTCCACGAGTTTCTTCTATCATGGATGTATCGAAAAACACAGTAGAATCAGAAGTATTTGATAAGTCGACACGATTTGGAATATTCGAAGAAGGGTTAATATTTTGGGACATGTGATTGAAATATAATGTCATAAAACGGGTTTGAGAATGAAGTTCGATTAACCTTTCAAAATTTTCAATCACGGGACGGTTCAAGACCTCACATTTGATTAGAATACGAGAAGACAGGCTCCAGAAGCGGTTTTTCAATGGTAGTACTCCAGCTAAAACCTCCAAACTCATCGTATGGGTCGACTGCATGCAACCTAAGGCGATACGCAAACAACGATATTGTATTCGCTCCAGTTTGATCAAATGTGTGTTTGCTGCGGAGCGGAAGCAGAAACACCCGTATTCAATAACAGACAATATCGTTGTTTGGTAAAGCCTTATAAGGTCTCCTGGATGGGCTCCCCACCATTGTCCGGTTATTGTACGAAGAAAATTCACTCTTTGTTGACATTTTTTCATCAGATACCTCACGTGACAACCCCAGGTGCCTTTAGAGTCGAACCAGACACCAAGATATTTGTGTACCAAAACCTGAGAAATCGTTTTACCCATTAATTGTGTTTGAAGCTGAGCAGGTTCATGCTTCCTAGAAAAAACTACTATCTCAGTCTTCTCCGGAGAGAATTCGATACCTAGCTGTAAAGCCCAAGCAGACAAATTGTCCAAGGTATCTTGCAATGGTCCTTGCAAATCGGCAGCTTTGGCTCCTGTAACAGAGATTACACTGTCGTCTGCAAGTTGTCTTATCGTGCATGAATTTGCCAGACATTCGTCGATGTCATTTACATAAAAGTTGTAAAGAAGGGGGCTTAAACATGAGCCCTGGGGAGTAGTACAATTTTGCTATATGCTAGTTATCACTCTGATTTCATTGATAAGCCGGAAAATTGATAAAAAGTTTTAATGACAAATTTACGCGAACAATGAACCAATTACATGCAAGTATTCCTAGCACAGATGACGTGAATGGAGCGGTTGGTTCCCTGTGAAATTCTCTGTATCTATATCGATAAAAAATTGACAGAGTCTTCCCGTCCCAATAGGTCAATTTATTTTTTCTTCCATGAGCTTGGACTAATGTGATGTCTCGAAGGTAAAAATTTTCCGAACAATTTGAAACAACCCCCATACTTTAACAATTCCTGAACCAGCTGTCAGAATGTATTAAAAACTGATGTCTTGAAAGAAAACATGCTGGTATAAGCAACAGTACCAGTGGAGCAAAAAGCAGCAGGTCTCTCTTCGTCTATGATTGCAGCGGTACTCTTCTATTCGTACATTTCAGCGGTACACTTCCATTCGTACTGCATCGCGCGGTACTATTCGTATTGCAGTGGTACACTTCTGTTCGTACATTTCTATTCGTGTGCAATCGAGGAAAAACTGCAATGCTGCTGCTGATGGTGATTGACAGTTTATCTCATGAATATGATTACCATAAATTACTCAACATTACCATAAATTACTCAACAAGAATTATACATTTTTGCAACGGTTATAAGTTATATTTATTATATTTTATATTCGATATTCACTAAATAATCGTGACCGGATAGTATCGAAAGTTAACTTCTACAAATGTACAAATTTATAGAAGAGTGAGAAGAGTAATTGCTACGATTTTTTGCTGAAACTTGTTGATAATTTTGTTTAACATATCTTCTTATGTTTGCCAATTAATGAACTTTCGTAAGGGCTCCCATATTATTTTGAAAGTAAGATTCATATTATAAATTTGATGTAATCAGAGTTAAATAAGACAAAACCATTCATTATAATAACGTAAGTATTATTGGATTTGGTTTTGGAGGATGTAGAGTTAATTCTGACTTTGACGCATTACGAGAAATTTTTGGTGCTTCCTAAACAAGAACGATAAGCTTGTGCTTTGTCAAATGCATGTTGTTTGCACAAAAAATTCTACAGGCATAATATCGCCAAATATAAACGATATTTTTATTCTAAGGCTGAAAATAAAAGTACGTAAGTCACCGAGCAAACACATCGATTCTGTCTGCGGACTATATTTTGGAACAAAAAATCCCCTAATTACAGTGTTTAATCCCACGTCACCAGTGGTGGGCACCATTCCGCTAATTCGCTAATTCGCTAATTAGCGACGCTAAAATTAGATTAGCGATTTAGCGATTTCGCTAATTTTTGAGCTGGTTAGCGAAACTGTTAGCGTCGCTAAAATTTTGGCCTTCGAAACGCTAATCGCTAATTCGCTAAATTTTGTGGAGAAGCGACAATAGAAATATTTAGAAAACTGTGAGTTGCTCATGGCTTACGTAAATTGCTTCGAAAGATGAACATACTTTACTGCGAAAGTGACTTCTTTCAATTTTTTTACCCTAGAATGGAGTTCCAGTTATCGTACAAGCCACAGGAGCATTTGGAAGAACAAGCACAAGGTCTAGATTGATTTTTTGGCACACCAAGAACTTTGGTAATTTGCAATGCGCTTGAAATTATGACAACTTTGGTTCTACTTTTTCGATTCAGATAATAATTGAATTTTCATGAAAACATTCCTAAGAGTATCTATTTTCAATGCAAGCTAAATAACTTTTGTTATTCTTGTTTTTACAAAATCAAATATGAATACCGTTTCGTGAACCTCTTACTGTAAATAGCCTTAAGAAGTAATTGTTTTCGTTTGTTTAACCAAAACAGATCAAAGTGGTCCAAATCTTACAAAACACGAGCAATAAATATTGCGAAATGACTATTTACATATTAAAAAGTTAGCGATTAGCGATTAGCGAAAGTTCCGCTAATGTGAGTTTAGCGTTTAGCGTTTAGTGATTATCGAGCTAAATTTTCCGGTTAGCGACTTAGCGATTAGCGTCGCTAAATTTTCGGTTAGCGGTGCCCACCACTGCACGTCACCATGTCATACAACCCTAGGGCTGTATGTCTTGTAGGATTTTATCATTTGTGGCATTGCCCGGACGGGTATGCTGTTCGCACAATTTTGTTTCTAATTTTTTTGCAGTGTTACCTATTGAGAAGTAACCTGCTTCGTGTTATGGTACTTCTGTCTTCTACTTCAGGCTTAGTAACCTACCTTACCTTACCAAACAGTCCCAAGCCGTGGTGTGGCCTTTGCTGTACGTAAGAGTCGTCTCCATTCCACTCGGTCCATGACTGCAGTTCACCAGCTCTGCAGTCTGCGTAGGGTCCGCAGGTCGTCTTCCACCTGATCGATCCACCTTGCCCGCTGTGCACCTCTCCGTCTCGTCCCTGACGGATTGGTTTCAAGAATCATCTTTACCGGGCTGTCGTCTGACATCCTTACAACATGTCCAGCCCACCGCAGCCTGCCTATCTTAGCGGTGTGGACGATAGATGGCTCCCCAAGCAGCTCCTGCAGTTCGCGGTTCATTCGCCTTCTCCACACTCCGTTTTCCATCTGCAGTCCACCGAAAATGGTACGCAACACCTTCTGCTCGAACACCGCAAGGGCGCGTTAGTCCTCCACAAGCATAGTCCATGTCTCATGCCCGTAGAGGACTACCGGTCTGATCAGCGTCTTGTAGATGGCTAACTTGGTGCGGCGGCGAATTCTACTCGATTGAAGCGTCCTCCGGAGACCAAAGTATGCACGATTTCCTGCCATAATGCGCCGTTGAATTTCTCCGCTGGTATCGTTGTCGGCAATTACCAGTGGGCCCAGATACACGAACTCATCGACCACTTCGATTTCATCACCACCAATTTGAACTCGGGGTGGGAGGTCACTGATGCTGTTACTGTCTTCACGTGAACCCCTTCTTTTCATGTACTTCGTCTTCGATGCATTGATGACCAGTCCAATCTTTTTGGCTTCAGCCTTTAATCCGATGTACGTATCCGCCATCTTCACAAAGGTCCGTAACCTACTTTCTTCCTTATCGACCTTATATCCTCCTGCAAGCTTTAGACCAGTAGTTATTAGGTCTAGAAGAAAGTTTTGTGTGGAACAGCTTGAGAATAAACCCATTCTGAGCAAGTTCACGATACTTCCCAAATCGATTCCGATCGACCATTTTCAATTTCGCTGAAACTTTGCACAGTTGTTTACAGTTGATAAAGAGATCATTTCATACTATCAGTTCTTCATGTGGACTCACGACTGCTGTTTCAAAAGGGCCTATCCAAAAATGTGACTGATGAATCGAATATTTTGTATCAGAAAAACGACTTGTTTGATTGAAATGGTGTCTTCAGCAAAGTTGTTGGTAATAAAATTGCGATTCTAAAAAAAATATACACTGTAAAAATGTTTTTTAGGCCAAAGATTCCAAATTGTCACAAAATCTAAAATATCTCAAAAAGTACCTTTCTTAAAAAAAATTTAATATTTTCACACATTGAAGACGACTATTTATTACTATCTGTGAAAATTTGGTGATGGTAAAATAAAAAAAGTTATGGACATTTAAATATTTTGTCATTTTCACTCAGAATTTATTTTCGTGTTTTTTCTGTTATTGTTATAAATTATCGCTAAGAGCCTGATACAAATCCAACGCGCTGTTTTTGTAACATAATCAATCATTTTGATACTGGCCCTATTAAAATCAAATATGCGTAACTCAGCGACGATCCCCGCTATCAGACGGGTTTAAAAATAAGACGCGTAGAGAGAGCTAGTTTCTATACATGCTGACGACGATACTTTATCGCTTTCAAGTTCAGAATATTATTATCCGATAGTTTCCGCAGCTGCTCCGAACACTTTTTACTATCGGAAGGTCGAATACATTTAATTTTGTACGTAGTGTTATTCATGTTGTTTGCTGGACCTTAACACCAACAGTTATTTCACTAAACCACTTATTTATTCACTTCAAAACCGTTTTATGTATAGTTGTTGCTACTGCAAAGATGCTAATAACCAAAAAGTAATAAAGTTACGCGCTTGTATGCATTTTTGCAGGGGAACATACAAGCAAGAGCCGCGTTGCGAGCGAGACATCATCTGCTGTGTTTGTATTGATGCAGCGATCTAATTCATTTAAGTCACGACAGTATGTGTTGTTTTTACTTATTCTCCAAGTAATAAGTTAAAGTTCATTAAGCAGATGGGAAAGCAAAACATAAGCGAACTGAAAATATGATACAGATTTGAAAAAATATACCGCATCCCGACGGGACTTGAACCCGCAATCTCCGGGACTGTGGATTTGCGGGTTCAAGTTGGGAAATTGCGGGTTCAAGTCCCGTCGGGATGCGATATATTTTTCCAAATCTGTATCATATTTCCAGCTCGCTTATTTTTCGCTTTCCCTACTGCACACATTGTCTGCTTAATGAACTTGAATGTTAATGGGTAAAAGCCGTTGGTCAAAATAGAAATTTAGTACGAATAATAAGTTAAACTTTTGCGTTTAGTTATAGCAGCTATTTGGCTGGGAAATATTATAGGCAGGTATGATAGCATGGCAGGTATAATCGATTAAATAGTTAATTTTACCACAAAAAAGCGCGTTGGATTTGTATCATACTCTTAGCGATAATTTATAACAACAAGGAAAATAAATCTTCAAAAATAATTTCTGAGTGAGAATGATAAAATATTCAAACAATCATAACTTTTTTATTTTTCATTTAACCATCACCAAATTTTGACAGATAGTAGTACATATTGTCGTCTTCAATGCATGAATAAAAATTTCTACGGTGTATATATTTTTTTCAGAATCGGAAGTTAATTACCTACAACTTTGCCGAAGACACCATTTCAATCAAACAAGTCGTTTTTGTGATACAAAATATTTTATTCATCAGTTACATTTTTGGATAGGCCCTTCTGAAACAGCAGTCGTAAGTCTACATGAAGAACTGATAGTGTAGTATGACCTCTTTATCAACTGGGAACAACTGTGCATAGTTTCAGCGAAATCGAAAATGACATCCTAAAAAAAAATATTTTCATTTATTTTCCATGGAATGTCTCTACTTGAAAGTCCTTTTTGCCAAAAAGTAGCTTGGTTCTATTAGGATTCGTACCTATCACCACCCGCTTGCCAAAGCAAACGCTGTAACCTTGCGGCTCCAATGCTCTCCTTTTAGAATTATTGTACTATTAGAAACTGTCGAACCCTATGAATCGCAGATTTCGTCCACGAACTGAATGTTTTCCTTAACACGGTTGACATAGTATTATACCTAGTTATCCGAGTTGACTCTTTGGTCTATATAAGACTCCCACCTGCTGGAATATATGTTTCGAAAAATTTCTAATAAATCATTTCTCCAGCTAGTACATGTTTCAATCATCAACTCTACAATTACTGCTTGAAATAGAAATAAAAAAGGTTTGACTTGCATTATAGTCATTAAACAAAAGAGAAAATCTTCGAAAACTTCTGACGAAAAATTGTATCACTCGATATTTTCGGTTTCTTCAAAAATAATATATTTTGTAAATAACACTGGACAACACAAGTGCGGCCCTGGAAACAAACTGGAAAAAATTAAGATTGTAGCTATTCAACCATTCCTGTGAATTCTGGTGCTCCTAGCCATTTGAAAAACGCGTCAAAAGCTCTCACCTACTCCAACGCGAACGTTAACCGTGCGCCTCCTTACACTGTTGACTCGGTGGAGATGCTAGGTTAAACATTGTACAATTGTGTCCAGACCAAATTTAGAAAAAAAAATTAAAGAAAAACTTTCTTCTACAAAGCTGTTACATATAATAAAGCGCTTATCGAAAAAAATATAAAAAATTAGGGTGACCCATATTTTTGGTAAAATCAAGTGTCTAACTTTTTTATCTTTGTAGATAGAAGAAAAAGTTGTTCCACAATGTTATAACCAAGTTTATTTTAAGTAACTTTATGAAAACAAAGTTATTTCCTATCTTAGAGAATAACCGATTAATATTGAAAAAAAAACACATTTTTCGCTCTAACTTGTTTCTCTCAATTTTCACCTTCAAACTGTTTTCGAACGACTTCTGAACAATTGTTCATTATACTACGGACCATTTGGAACTAGTGGTGGATAGTAATGTTCTAGGATTTTTTTAACTGATGGAGCGCACATTTTCCTGTAATCACAAATAAATGTGATCCAAACTTTTGATGAAATCTAGCATCTTACTTTCTTATTTTTGCAGACAGAGTTTAACGATGTTCTACATTGTTGTAGCCCCGCCAATCGTGGGCAACTTCGAAGATCCAGAGTTACTTTATAATTCATGAATCATAAAAGGGTTAGAATGAAAATGCTGTTATGAATTTTAAGTACGAAAATTTGAAACGGAACAATCCTTTTCTCTATCTATTTAGGGTCACGTTTTTTGGAAAATGTGAGGTATATGCGCACTCTATCATACTGTACAGTTTTGTAGAAGGAAATTTTTCTATAGTAATATTACGTGTTTCAGATCGAAATATCCCTTTAAACTCGTTCCCAGGTCTCCATCGATTCAATAGTACAAGGAGGCGCATGGTTAACGTTCGCGATTGAGTTGGTGAGAGCTTTCAACGCGTTTTTGAAATAGCTAGGAACACCAAAAATCACAGGAATGGTGAAATAGCTATAATCTTACATTGTTTGCTAATTTGAGCTTTAAGGCCGCACCTGTAATTTTCTTGTTATAAATTAGTAAATCAGATCTAACTCGTTATTTTGAAACATAGACAAAAAATTTTTTTTTGGAAAGTTACGCAAAATTTTCAATGTAGAACATCGTTTAACTCTGTCTGTAAAGATAAGAAAGTTAGATGCTTGATGTCATCGAAAATTAGTGTCACTCAAATTTGTGATTACAGAACAATTTCTTCTAAAAGTTCTTCTAAACTCGTTCCCCAGAACGCATTACAATGGTTATTGGTTAGCTTTTCCACAGATTCAACAGTGAAAGGAGACACCAGGTTCAAGTTCGCGTTGGAGTTAGTGGGAGCTTCTGACGCGTTTTTGAAATGGCTTGAAGGATGGTTAAATAGCTATGATTTTTCCTTTTTTTTTAGTTTGAGCTTTAGTGCCGTTTTCTGTCGACATTTTTTTACAATCAAATAGAATGACTGAAATTTAGATTCCCAATTTGTTGTTAAGTCGAATCACAATCAAATGAAACTAATCTTCAATATTTTCGCCAAAGAATTTCATTGATGTTTTGCAATGCAATTCAAATTGTGTTTCACTCTTTGCCTGTTTTACCTGAAAAAACCCGGAAATATGTTTCTAAATTTTGTAAATTTACAAATTAGCAATGAGTTTCCCTTAAATCAATGATCGAAATATCCCAAAGTAAGATTGTATCGGCAAAACTGTCACAAACACAGCAAGTTAAAATAAGTTTATTGCTGTTTACTGCAGAACTAGAGAGTGAAGTTTAGACGTAAACTTATTTCTATCGCTATTGTACTGGCATGTAGGAGTATTTGAATTTCACCACAACATTTCATATGCCATAGTAGGTATCACTCTTCCCAAGTGAGCTCCCGAGAGCTCACAATTTTCGAACCGAAACCAACCACACTGTAGGTATTTCGGTATACCCGAATAGGACTAGTAACAAAACTCCCGTACCTAGGCCCGAAGTCAGCCGAATTAAACGCACCGCACTCGCGAGTGGAGCTCATTCTCTTGAACGTTGCCATCGGCTCTTGCTGCATTCGCGTCACAGTTTGTTATGATTTTTGATTATGTTTTTCCCTTGCGAAGCGCCCTGTAGGGATGGTCTATTTTTAGCCTACGACTGTGGTACTTAGTTGTACACAAAACACAGAATGCTAAGCTACCGCTCTACTCGCAAGTTCGCCATTCGTGTATCATAACGTTCGTTCGAGTTTTTATATCTGTGCAGAAGTAGTCTAGGTAGAATTGAACAGAGCTCTGCTTACTGTTTGCTACCGTTAGACTTTGTGCGATTTTTGTGAACATTTTCATATTTAAAATAAATCAATTTTAACCATCGCATGCTGGTGAAAAAGGTTCAATAATAGTCACAATTTCGGTGAGCCGAATCCGGCTTTCACCTGAGCGAAGGAAGCCATAAATTCAACCTAGAGACAAATCTTCAAAAGCAAAATTTACTTTCATGTGACATTCTCTTTTGACTCGGCTTCTCCATAGCAGTAGCAGCAGCAGACGAAGCTACATATACGACCAACGTCAAAATCCCGTGCATTGTGCTGCTGTTGCTGCTATTTGAATCTCATTCCCAGCCCATGACACGGTTGAAGCTTCGAACTGTGTCATAATTAACCGCCGGAGCGTGGTTAAATGCATTACTCTAATCTATCGATCGTTTTTCGCCTGAAGGGAGTCCACTAACGAGCATGCTAATACAATAAGGTTGATAATTTAACTCAATTTAACTGAGTGGTGTTAAATTACTGTTGTATGTTACATCCGAGCATGCAGGCAGAGTAAGAGTGTAGCAAAAGGTGAAACTTTTTCGGGTACAGGAACAACGAACGAGATTTGTTCTACGCATACCAGCAGCGCTTCACAGTTGATGGAGGCGCTTGGCTGCCTTTCTTGGTAACGTATGAATCGTTTATTAATTACATCTAAATAGTTTTGAGAGTTGTTGAAAGGTATTTTAACATGAACACTTATTTTTGCCACTGACGTTGCCCAAAACGAGAAAGCCTTTGTACAAAAGTTGTTCTACAATGCTTTGCGCTCCATTCTAACTGAACACAGCGTTTGCCAGCAGAGTAGGCAGTGTTACTTTGCACTCGTATCCAAGTGAGTTTTAAAACTTGCTTGCACATTTATTTTCGGTTTGCACGTAAGCCCTACTAACAGTGCACTACACTTGAGTTGGATTTGAGTTTGAATCCTGCATAACAACAATTGCATACAAATCGAATTGCGATGAAATTCGCGCCGCGTCTGCTGCTACAGTTTGTTGCATTGTCCTTTGAAAGCATAAATTCGATCTAAAAACAAAACTCATCGCGTTACATTATCGCCTGCATCGCTGGATACATCGTGCACTGCATGCATTGCACGCATTTAAACTCAATCGATCAGAGTGTGCGGTGCAAAAAACTCAAACTATCTAGAGGAAGCAGATTCAAGTTGGATTCAAATCTGGAAAAGTGTTACTCAGTTCAACTTTGCACGAGTTCATGCCATCACTGTTTGCCAGAACCACAAACGGTGGAACACATTAAAAATTTAACAAAGGACCTTTACGATGTTGTTAACGACCAAGGAGCAAAAGAACATGTACCATGTACCTGATCTTGCAACCTTTTTGTTTTAGTTTACAACTGGCCCGTGGACTGACTGCTTCAAATGACCAGCAGCATACATTAATAAACGAAGACCAATGTAATAATATTAGCTTCTACTTGCTGTAGAAGTCATACGGCCACACCAACTATATTCCCTTTAGATAACAAAAAAAAATGCGTTGGTGAATTAAAAGTATATGCGTCCTGAACCGTTGCTTGACTAGTGGGAGCTTTGTAACATATTACCTGCACGCATTGCGTAGCTCACTTTTTCAGGTCATTACTGTGTTGCCCAGAGTAGCATTCATTTCAATGTATGCAACTCAAGGGGTGTTTTTCTCGCTCGATTTTTTCTGTCAACCAGCAATGCTATGAAGATTTCAGAGTACTTCACTGGTGTTTAAAAATTGATTGAAATCGTTTGTCTACCAAATTATGGTTTGAAGGCAGTCTTCTTCGTAGTCTCACATTTTCGAATATGCATATCAAGTTTCAGTTACTTAAGATGCAACATTAAATTTGTTTATACCGTTGAATATTTAATCTCCTAAAAAGCAATCTTAATTTAGATGTGAAGCAGTTTGATGCGTCAGATAAAATCGTAAAACACTTTATTCCTCTACGTCATATAACGGGCAACATGAACTTACAAAAAAGGCTATTTAAAATATCTTGCGAAGTTTTAAAAAATTGTAAAGAGTATTTATCTCAATGCACGTATATGGCTAATATGGTCATTTTTATCAAATAAGGGTTCATTTAACAAAGTAGAGTTCGAATAATATAGAACATTTCGTCTGCTGGGTATCCTTTTGACTCCATTAGTTTGCAGTGTATTAATCCTGATAAACAAATGATGACGCACCGTAATTTGTGAAAGGTTCGAAGCAGAACATCTAATGTACGCGTGAAATACAATATAACATAGCTCTAGCACTACTCAGCAGAGTTATTGGGTTCGACTGATCGGCACTGCCATGTCCAAATTTAGTTGATTTACAATGATGAAAACACCGCAATTACTGCCCCACGCCGAAATGGAGAGTGTAACGCCGTCCAGTATCAAACACAAACCGCTACCGAACGATGAGGCTCATCATTCGAGTTCCGATGGTTGACTCGAGCCCAATTAATTTGATGTTACGTACCAGTGAACCGTGTGCCAGCATTCCTTGCCTGCCTGTGTCATAATGTAATGTTATTTATGGTATCATATAGTTGCTGGCTGTCCGTTGGAGTGGAACGTAAGGTGTTGCGCTTGTTTCCGGCATCTGGAAGAACTTTCATTGCTGGCCAATTTCCTGCCAACCGGTTTCTCCGAGGACAGAATTACCAAACTGCTACGACACCTTCCTATGGAGAGGAAAGGCTGGGTAGTGGGGAGTCTTGTAACGTAATGACCATTTGGAGAGAACGTGTTTTTCGTCCCATATTGGATTGTGATCCAATTCAGAAAAGTGAGTGAAAATAAATGTTCAGCAATGCATCAAACAGATAGAGCGACACTGGAAGAAACAAACTGAACAGCCTACCAATTTAAGTGAAATTGTAAGGATGACGACGAGTATAATTTTATTATTCTAACTTTAAATCAACACAGTAACGGAAGCGTAAATGGTCACGATTAAAATTCTGCAGGCGGTAATTTTTAACTGGTGGTTTCCCTGTTGGATGTCGCATTTTACGTACCTTTTGGTCACAAATGGTTCTAAAAACCTTTTACCTTCCCCGAACAAGAAAACGTGTTTACCCTTCAATTCAACAACCCGAAATTGACGTTAGAAAAATATCAATATTGAGTTTCTCTCCTGAACAACAAGTGTCCTACCGGCAAGAAATTTGCCGCAATAAATTAAGCCGCAAGAATCATCATAGCACAAGCTTCATTTCCGTCTACTCTCACTTTCCGCGTCTAGATCCAACCGCAAATTAAACCGCCTCTCGAGGGTAAATCGGAATGCGACCTCGGGCAGGCAAACCGTGCGCCTTGATGGCGAAAAGATGACGCTAAAGTTCGACCGGCATGCATAAATTTTACGGCCTGTTTAATTAAAAATATTTTACCTGCACACTTCGAGTTTGAGGGAGGATTTTTTTTTCTGGAGTGCTATTAATTAGTGAAAGAAAGAAGTGGACCTTTCATGTGACACGAGCACAAGATGGTGTTTATTTCCAGTGGAGTAAGAGAACTTATTGTCCGGGGGAAGGAAAATGCAAATTGAGCAAAATTGAAGGGAAGTTTTACTTACTTACTTAGATAACTTGCCAAGGTAATGGATCTAGCTCCGTTTTCAAAGAGGAGGTGTAGTAAATATGTTTCGCTTCTAATTACAATGGAATACACCTTGGAAGATTCGAAATATGAAATAATTTATGTCAGCAAAATGACTTGACTGAGCAAATGAGTTTAATGTTTTATACAGTTTTTTTATTATTTGAATATTTCTGTAATTTTTGTTCCTTCTGGTTTTTCTTCACTATTATTTTGACTACTGAAACAGACTTTAACTTATTTATTTCTAATTTTTATAAATAAGTATTTTAAAACATTATTAACACTCTTGACACCTTTTTGATACTACTTCATTGCTATGCGAGTTTTCAATTGTTTTATTTGACTCCTTCGGTTAAGATTCGCACATACTTACTTGCAATAATTATTGCTAGTTTTATCCAATCTTTTCTTAGTCGTTTAAGTATAATTTCCTCTTGAAGTGAACTTCTGGGTTACCAAAAATAGAAGGTCATCATGTTGACGAATGAGTGGCAAAAGACACTGTTTCTTGCTCTGGTTTCACGCATTATTATTGTTATTCGCATTCTATGAACTTTCCCCAGAAGCCAATTTTTTACCAAACTTTTCAACAACAATCGATATGGGGGCGGGGGCCTAGCGTGGTTGGTAACATCTCCGCCAACCACGCTCGACGCCTGGGTTCGAGTCCCACCGCCGACATAGGTATCGATGGTTGTGAGGTGGCGTGATCCACTCACAACCAACCAAACTGGCCTAGATTCAATCCAAGCCGATACCGGGAGATTTTCTAAGGCGAAAAATCTCTGGGATCAAGCCTTCCATCGCATGAGGAAGTGAAGCCGTTGGCGCCGGTCCGTTAATCAATGGGTCGTGAGTTAGGGTCCTGGTGGAGTCACCTCCCGAGCGTCGGTTATTGGCACAACAACAGTGGCGGAACTAGACCGACGGAAAACAAGCGAGAATAAAAAAACAACAATCGATATACCTGTCTTGAGAATACAGAAAAAAAGTTTCTCCTTTCACTTCAACAGACCCGAAGAATGATAGTGATCACGGGATTTCGTTTAATTGGACCAACAATGCGTTGGAAAGCTGACTAGCAGTTCTTCGATGAAACGAAAAAACGTCAAAAGAAAAACAGAAAAATATGTACAATTTAAAGCTTGACGAAAGAAAAAATAAAACAATTCGCCACATCTTAATCAAACTGCAAGAAAATATAGTTTCATCTCCAATATTGACACCACTTGTTTTCTACTTTTAACTATTGGTGAAAATGAGACACTACCGGGAGCGAATCATGACCGAGCATTTCAAATGATTGACGGTGCTCTAAAAGCATTGGATGCCTCTAAATTTTCGGGTCCAGATTGGTTGACCGATCGTCAACAAGAAGTCGAACGTAAAAAGTAGGCTTTTGAAATCTGTTGAAGTGATTAAAGTTCCTCATGGCTCGCATTTGGACCACCTCCTTTTAATTTTAGTTGATCAACATTTTTTTACATTACAGTGTGTTCAATAAGCTCGTATAAAACTTGGACCTGATGCGTGCCGCGTGCTATTCTTTTAAGAAACGACACAAGCTCGTCATGCAGTACAATGTGGGAGTGCTTACAGTTAACATGTTGTAAAGGTTCTCAATAAAAATCGACTCAGAAAATAATACCTTGTATTTTCATTTTTTCAACACACTTGTATTGTAAAGTGTATTCGAACTTATTGAACATTCTGTATTTTTATTCATGTTAACAAGCTTTCTTTGACAATTCACATTTTTTTAGAAGATGAAAAATCATGTTATTAGTTACCGCTCACTAAAGACAGTGGCGGATTTCCAAAAAAAATGGTAACTGTTGGGTGGAAAAATAGAAAACATTCAAAATTCGCAGTAATTTCTCGCCAATTTTTTTCTTCAGCCAACACTAAATAAAGTGATTTTTTCCGGTAAAATGAAGAAATAATTGTTTTATTCACTGCTCACACTGCATTCCGTATCTACCATTCGGTTTTCGGGAATCGGTGAATATATATTATCCATCTGGAAAAGTTCAAGACAACGTCCGTGATCCAAATATCTACCTAAGTTATAATACCAATCTCACTGTTGAACATTTAAAAAAATACTAGCTTGTGCTTAGTTCATATCGCAACTTCGAATTTTTGGCGGCACTTTATGGAATTCTATCATGCAGCTAACCAATAATTAAAATTTATTCTACAAGAGGATCTAGTAACTGAACCGTCCGACCAATTTTATCAAATTAACCGAAGTTTAGAAAAATCGCGTAGGTTTCTCACGCGAATTTCGGGATTTTCATGATTTTCACGCGCTTTGTATCTTCTTCATGTAAGAAGCGTAGAAGAAAGGAAAGGGTCTAGGTAAAAATGATATTGATGATTACAACTACAGTCAGGATTTTTTCACGCGGATTTTTTACGAGGTTCTATTAAACGGATTTTTGAATCAACGCGGATTTTTCATTTAACGAAGGTTGGGAACCAAAAACGTCTAAGTGTTAATGAGTAACAGATTTATTAAAAAAAAAAAACGCTCCGCCCTCCGAAGGTTTCCGGAATGACCGTTAAAGAGGACAATTTCAAATACTGGTCGTAGAGCGTCTCGTTTTTTTTTCAAAAGCCTTTCTTGGTGGTTCACTTTACGCGGATTTTCTAATTAACGTGGTTTTTGACGCGGAATGTCGAATAAACGTGTTTTTTACACGGATTTTCGAAATAGGCAATTTTTTTACTAGGTATGTATAGAGCCCGATTGGTTTGTTTAACGGTTAACGGCAAGGTTAACGTAGAATTACGACAGCCTGTCTTATGTCAATAATGTTTTGCAATAGCTTTGGAAATACACTCGATTAGGGTTATTCATTTTAATGGTGTGAAGCAATATATTTTTCCGTATATGTTTCGTATATTATTTTTGCATTAATGCAATGGAATGGAATAACTGGAAAAATAGGTGTGACTAAATTATTTCCAGTTATACCATTCTACAACGTTCGAAAATAAATACATCTCATTCATTCTGGCTCAGAGCAATCAATCGATAAGCTCCACCTTTATTTTTAGTTTTCAAGTTTTTCCTCAGTTTCGTAGCAAGGATGTACAAAAATGATTTCTTGTGGACATTCTGTCGAGCCGGACCGATAGCACTCTCATGAAGGCAACAAAATAACATGTATTGTGTCGTGTTGCGCGGCTTGGAAGAAAAAAATGTTTCCTTCCCCGTGTCGCATGGAAGCAGATTATTGCGTGTTTGATACTGCCGACGGTAGACATTAGTATGAAGGTGAAAATTCGGCTGTGATGTCGAGCAATAACCGTCTTCTTCAAAACGTTACATCCATGTTAATGAAGTGTTATGAATTTTCTAAAAATTTGTTTCGCATATACCGTTTGTGATGCACAGTATCAATGAATCGTAATAAACATCGAACTGCTATGCATTTGCAGCAGCATCAAACCTCAGTTGCAGTTCAGTAATAACCATTCACTATGCTCTTCTAAATACATTTAGTAGCCTTGAAAAAGGCTGGTTGCTGCAGTTGCAAATTTCATTCAATTATCGCATAAATGCTTCATGGTCCAGAAAGCGCGCGATATCCGCTCTGACATAGATTTTTCGCACGTTGTGGAATGGGATAACTGGAAAAATTTAATCCAGTTATACCATTCTACAACGTTCGAAAAAAAAAATCACAAGAGAGTTGTATGCAAAGCAACGGCCGCAAGGTTGAAGTAGAATACTTTTACAGGAAAGATAACCCGGCTGCTTGCGTGTCAGTCATTTTTTCTAGTTAATAAACGTTGACCGTTCATTGGCAGTATTGTAGTTTCTTTTTGTTTGATATTTTGAATGAAGTTTATTGAGTATTTTTAAATTTTGTGCAAATGAGAAGTTGAAGTGCTGCCGAATTGTAATATGCACATTTAATACGACATCATTAAACGGGAACGGAACAAAGGCTACGGTTATGCAGAACGCGAATGCCGGCGCGATGCGCTTCGTCTTACCGTGGTGAAATGTACAGCTCTTTTTAGGGCGAAGTAGAGCTATACATTTCAACAGATTTCGTCTTGCCGAATCGCATCGCGCCGTTATTTGCTTCTGCATGACCGTACCCAAGTAACAAAACTGGTTTTATCAAAGTTTTATTGCGCTATTTTGGCTATATTTGGCGCTATAAAACTTATAATACTAATATAGTTACTAGGGTAGCCTAACACTAAGTGACGCAAACACGTGATAATAGTCAGAGTATGCATGTAGATGAAGATAATTAACTTTGGATTATAGCGCAAAACGAGAAAATATTAACTCTTCAAATATTCATTTGTTTACTTCAAATTTCAGTTGTTCAATTCAATATCCGATGAAATGTCTGTTTATTATCTGATGAAGCTCTTAAATAGGCCAAATGATGCATTCCCAATTTACTAAGTCCATAACTCTGCCGACCGTGCTTGGGAAAGCGCGGTATAACGACCAATCAGAGGTCGAATTTTGTGTTTTGACAAGGCTTAAGAATTTTCAATAGTACAATAGTTCAAATGATAAAATTGCAATTTCATGCATTTGGTAGGAATCTTAGATGATTTTCTAATCGATTGCTACAAAAACGAAGGAAATTCATCGAAAACTAACCGATTTATTACCATTTGAAATTTTTCTCACTTTTTTAAAGTTTTAGATTTTCATTTCACATCCCTATGTAGCCGAACTTCCTGAGAGAAGTATTCTACTTCAAAATTAAATCTTCATTATTTCATTTGTTGTCCTTATAAGGACAATTGTTCAATTTATCATAGGATGTAGTGTTTATCTTACATCTCTGTGTTACCTTGACAGTGAGGACTAAGGCGCACGGTCAACACAATAAGAAAGGTGTTTTCATATTTAAAACTAGACACGGCTTTACTGGAGGAAGTGTTGGCAAATGCATCTACCGCTAATACCACCGCTATCATACGAAAGCGCGTCGTTTCATGTGGGGAATATCAACAACGAAAAATGACGCGCGTCTAAGCATAACCCGAACTATTTCGCCTTGCTGCTCCCATTTACTTCCATATCGGCCTCAGGGAAGTACCGGCTGCATCTGCATCGACCGCTGAGGCTGTCACTATACTGCTATTGGTACCAAAAGTTATTAACTTTTCAAATAAGTGTTTTATTTGTTCTCAAAAGAACAATTGTTCAATTCAAAATCGGATTTACGCAATCGCAACTCTGTAATATTACCGACAATAATCTTCTTCTGAACAAAATGATACACCTTCCCCATTAGGCCTCTGCCATAATAGACGCGAAAAGCGACGCGAACCGATTCGCTCGGCTGTAGGTTAATGTGCAGCCATCAGTAGAGCTTAGGGTGGTTTACCGGTAAAACAAAAACCGGTAAAACCGGTAAAACCGATATTTTTTTCAGTACCGAAATACCGGTATTGGAGAGGCGAAAAAACCGGTATTTTCGGTATTTTTCTTTATATTGAAAAAAAATCTTATCACAATATTCATAAATCATTGTTGGGCTAATGAATGCTACTCACTTTGGTAAGGTGTTACAAATCACATGATGATGTATACAGGGTGTTAGGTAGCTCATTTTTAATCAAATCCTTTAAGGGGTGATTGAGGACCCTATTTGATGAAAAAAATCCTTATGCGCATATGGTCAAAATTTAACTACTGAAGAGTTATTCTCTTCTTCTAGTTTTCGGTTATGTTCACCTTCAACGAGGTCTATCAGAAGAAGTATGATAGCTAGCTCAGTTCTGTTGGTTCTCTTGGAGAGCTGAGAGAATTTCGTAATCAATAGTGTCTCAAAAATTCATAATTTTCTGCTCGTTAAAGGCAAACATAACCGAAAACTGAAAATAGTGAATAACTCTGCAGTAGTTGTTTTTTGGCCATATGCGTAGAAGGATTTTTTTTCATCAAATATGGTCCTCTATCGCCCCTTGAAGGATTTTATATGAGCTCCGTAGCACCTTGTATAATGAATACGTTTAGACAGAAGCAACATTAAATATTATTTTACCCTTCCCTATGTATCAATTTTTGTTATTTTCTAACAATCTGCTCGGATTCAGACGATGTGTTTGTGTGTATCGATAATAAGTCAGAAAACTTCATATCAATAAAGCAAAACATTTATTGTTCAAGTTGACCTGCTAATCACTTTACACACTCATACTCACAGAGGCAACGCGTGGGTTTTTAACCTTCCAGTTTAACTACAAATTATGAAAATCATAGTTTGAGGCAGTAATCACAATCATGTCAGCGAAAATACGCAAGTCATTATTCATTTTGTGCTATTTAAAAGTAAAACTTAAAAAATAATAAACATATATATATATATATATAAACTTCGATGAGGATTTTTTTTTTTTGTTGATACAAAGTGTTCACAGGATGAGATAATCAACCAATAAAGAATTTCATCCTAAAAATTACTGCTCCTTGAAAAAGTGAAATTTAAATAGCTGTAGCATGGTCAAAGTTTCGTTTTTTACCAACCTCTCATTTCAAATATTTATTTCTATTTCAGTTACAAACTTGCTCATATGCCACATTTTTCGATTCTCCATCAGAAGCTAAAGTTAATAAAATAATTATAATAATAAATTATTTGGACGAACAAAAAAGCATTGAACAGAATAAAGAAGTATTAACCTTCGATTCATTCGGATTCGTAAAAAGTAAATTCTGGTCTGATCGTGATTTCTTTTTTTTTACTTTATTTTGTTCACACAACATTTATTTGACACAGCACAATACTTTTTTTTTACTTCATTCATATACTCTTCTCAACAGTTTCAAATATTGTTTTTCTACGAATTTTAAAGTTATTCACTAATTTGAAACTAAGCTTTGCGATGTAAAAGAAAATTTAAATAAAAATCTGCATGTTTTTTTTTGTTATAACATGAGTTTTGAAATTATGTTCTTCGTAATCATATCACTAGATTCATTAATTGGAGTTTTTCAAACACTGTTATCCAGTGTTGTATCTGGATCGTATACCACAAGTGATCAAAACAATGATCGCAGAGGTCCTAATCTTACAAAAAAATCTGGATTGTAATGAAGCATAGATACCCATAAATGCGAAAACATAATCATGCAGCGACACGTCCATACATATATGCAACCTGAGGCCAGGGATGCCACATGTACAGATTAATCTGTATTTTACAGATTTTTGGCCGAAGTAACGGTACAGAATCTGCATATACAGATATACAGATTTTCGTCGAAATGTACAGATTTACAGATTTTTCGAAATTGACATTAATTTTTAAAAACAATCCAAATTTTATTTCATTAAATATTAAGCAAATTGAACATATTTTCAACTCCTCACACATTTTAAGCTAAAAATTTCGTTTATGTACCATAAAAACCTAAAAAAAAAACAAAGTTCTTTATGTTTAAACAATACAGATTTTTTTTACAGATATTTTTGTTCCAGATACAGATGCTCAGATTTTTTCAAGGGAAAACACAGATTTAAATGTGGCAACCCTGCCTGAGACGCTAAGCAAAAAATAAATTACAAATCCAAATTTATGAAGGTAACGTCTTCGGCAGTGGCTTACTTCGGCAGGTTTTTACAGAGGACTGTGGCAGAAAACCGGCCGAAAAAAACCGCTACCGGAGACGTTCGACACCCTTCAATTATTTTCCAGTTTTATTTTTAAATAGTACAGAGAGTGACTTGCGTTTTTTTTCGCGAACAATCATCATTACTTCCCCAAACTAAGATTTTAGGAATTTTGTAGTTGAAAAAATAGGTTTAAAGGCCACGAGCCACCCCTGGTTTGTATTAATCCGAAAAAATAAAAATACCGGTTTTTTACCGGTTTTACCGGTTTTTAATTTTATGAATACCGAAATACCGGTTTTTCGAAAAGTCGGTAATACCGACCACCCTAGTAGAGCTGTACATTAACCTACGGCCGAGCGAATCGGTTCGCGCCGCTTTCCGCGTCTACTATGGCAGAGGCCTTGGAGAAAGTTGCTGGCTGATGTATTCACTTCATGCAAGCCTGCTGTTGATGCTGCCCGCTACCACACTGAAACAGCATTTTAGTGAAAGAATTGTCGTTGCATCAGCTGACCCTGCTACTACCGATGCTGATATACCCGCTGTAACAGCTACGCTATGCATAGCCATGCCAAAGTTGTGGCCGCTATACGCTGGCCCAACTGCTGAGCAACTTCATAGCTATCCGTAGCCATGCCACAGTTGTGGCCGCTATCTGTAGCCATGCCACAGTTGTGGCCGCTATACGCTGCCATTGGTATCCGCTGTACCTGCATCTGCTGGCCCAGCTGCTATCGATGCTGAGATCCGCTGAACTGCTACGCTTATCCGCAGCCATGCCACAGTTTTGGCCGCTATCCGCTATCGATGGTACCCACTGCACTGCTCCCGCTGCTGTTAAGAGAGGACTGCTGTTGTCGCTGTTCAGAACTATTATGAGCGGCTTCGACTAAAACAGGCTCTTATATAGGGATGAAAATAGGAATGAATTATTTTTCGTACGTGGTGGAATGATATAACTTGAAAAATATGTGTGACTTCATTCTGGCTCAGAGCGATCATTTGATAAGTTCCACCTCTTTTTTCAGTTTCTAAAGTTTTTCCTCAGTTTCGTAGCACGGATGTACATTATGTTGAGCCGGACTGATAGCACTCTCATTGAAGCAACAAAATAACAAGTTTTGTGTCGTGTTGCGCAGCTTGATTGAAAAAAATGTTCCCGTTCCCGTGTCGCATGGAAGCAGATTATTGCATGTTTGATATTGCCGATGGTAGACATGAGCTGCTGTGATGTTAAACTTCAACCGTCTTCTACCAGACGTTACGACCAGACGTTACGAATTTTCTAAAATAGACTCACCATCGTAAGCAGAACGTGCTGACTGCTGTACATTTGTAGCAGCATTAAACCTCAGTTGCAGTTTATTGATAACCATTCAATATGCTCTTCGAAATACATTTAGTAGCTTTGAAAAAGGCCGATTGCTGCAATTGCAATTTTCATTCAATTATTGCATAAATGCTTCATAGTCAGATAGCGTGCAATATCCGCTCTGACATAATAATTGTTTCAAATGTTGTGTAATGATATAACTTGAAAAATATGTGTGACTTAATCATTTCCAGTTATACCATACTACAACGTTCGAAAAAAAAAATACATCTCTTCATTCTGGCTCAGAGCGATCATTTGATAAGCTCCACCTCTTTTTTCAGTTTTCTGAAGTTTTTCCTCAGTTTCGTAGCACGTTTGTACAAAAATGATATCTTGTGGACATTCTGTCGAGCCGGACCGACAGCACTCTCATTGAAGCAACAAAATAATATGTTTTGTGTCGTGTTGTGCAGCTTGGTTGAAGAAAATGTTCCCGTCCCCGTGTCGTATGAAAGCAGATTATTGCGTGTTTGACATTGCCGATGGTAGACATGAATATGAAGGTCAAAATTCTGCTGAGGTATCAAAATATAACCGTTTTAATTTAAGACGCAAGAGCGTAAGTGCTGCCTGCTGCCTGCTGCCATCTGCTGCCATCCAGCACGAGAACAAGTATACATTATAACCGGTCCTTCTCAGGGCCACCAACACGTTCTTGAGGCAATGTTGAATTTTTCCTCGCTTGCAAATGCTGAAATTCGCGGTTTTCCGTCTGTTACACAAGATGAAAAATTTTAACTACTTCAATCACATAGTTGAAGAGCACCAACATGTGCTATTATATTTCACAACAGTAACAACACTGGCAAGTTTATTCAATTATCATCATTCCGGATAACCATTCGCCGATGATTCTACATCTCCCGGTTTCTCTTTTAGAATTGTCTGCCATTTCCAATAATTCTGCAGCTACCGATATCCACAACAGCCGCCAGATAGACAGGTGCTTAAGTATCAACGCGCCCAGAACGATCAACCAGAAATTAAAACCCGGCTTTTCTTTCTTCTTCACGATCAGCAACCAACGTCCGTGTGGTAACGGCACAACCATGGAATGAATTATACATAAAACACAAAGCGCGCATTCTTAGTCAACTAGGTTTATTCTGTCGACCTTGTTAGGGAAAGAAGCATTGTGCGACCAATCAGAGGTCGACATTTGCGTTTCGACAAGGCTTGACAATTTTCAATAGTACAATCGTTCGAACAATCAGATTACAACTTTCTGCATTTGGACGGGTGGTTGGTTAATTTTCCAATCGATTACTGCAAAAATAACGAAAATCGGTTGGAAACTGACTGAGCTTGAAACGGTTGAAAATGGACAATTTTTGTGACGCTCTCGATGTTTTTGGTTTTTGAAATTGGATCCCTGTAATGAAATTGGTCCCCTGTATATGTTGCCGTAAGACGTAATTCTACGTCAAAAAATACAGAAATTTTTCGATTTTGTCACGGTGGAAAAATTGGAATATTTTTGTTGGAATTTCTCCCAAGCAAGCAATAAATAAAACATTTGTATACAAATATGCACGATAATCAACGTGAAAATATTGAAAATTTGAGAAAGAAACACTTTCTATAACGTTCTAAATGGTGCCAATGCAATGTAAAGACAAAATTCGGCCTTTAAATTTAAAAAATTTCGTCTTCTCGAAAAAAAGTTCCTATGCAACATTTTATTATTGAAAGTGCACTATTCTTAGTAACCGTACTGTTACATTTATTGTTGTTTTTTTTTTTGTATGAAATAATATGATTTGTGGTTGGCAAATGGTTGGACACTTGTAACTTGAGACCCTAATGTGGTCATTCACCTCAGTCCAGCAACTACTGTCACAACCTCCACGAGCTGCCTACCGAGGTACGAGTAACCTTTGCGGAGATCGGGTAACCAATCCCCGGTGGAAACTATGGTCGTATGTTGACAGGGAAGGGGGTCGTACGCGGTTCTGACCCCATATTAGGAGTGGCGTACAACAGCGTCTAACCCGCAGCGGGCGGCTGAATTATGGAATGCTGTATCCTGCAAGCTACACCTACGATAGCAGCCCCATCAGAAGGATGTAGGTATCGCGACCCTGGTAAGGTAGCATACCGAAACCTTTTTTTTAACCACGAACAACGAAATTAGAAATACAATACCGGATCAATCGGCAAAGACCTAGGCTACGAACACGGAAAAAAATTAAGGTGAACGAATGGAAATTGGGTACTTGGAACGTCCGATCTCTCAATAAACCTACGTGAGCTGGCTTGCTTGCTCGAGAACTACAGCGGCCGGCGGGGAGTTGAAATCGCAGCGATTCAGGAGGTTTGGTTTCCGGAGAAAGGGAATTCCGTGCAGTAGACCCTATTGCACGCATTTCCTTCAAGTACCACATTTACTACAATGCCGGAAAAGCAGCAGAACGGGGCGTCGGTTCCGTAGTGCTGGGAAATCAGAAAACAAGAGTCATCCGGTGGTGGCCCGTAGATGACCGTATATGCGTGTTGAGGATCAAGGGCAAATTCTTCAACAGTTTAATCAACACCCACGCACCGACAAACGACGAATCCGATGAAGTCAAAGATGAGTTCTATAACATGCTTGAGCAAATCTATGACGAGCGCCCAACACACGACGCAAAAGCCATCATCGGAGACGCAAACGCACAGGTTGGGAGGGAGGAATTCTTCCGTCCGGACATTGGAAGGCATAGCCTCCACTCATCAACCAATAAAAACGGCCTAAGAGCATGAGCATGAGCATGAGCATGATTGACCGCCCGCGGTTGCTACTCCGTTATTGCCAGATCAGCTGTAATTACACAAAGAACCAACAGATCATGTTTGGGACCAACATGCATCCTCAATGTGTAAAAACAGGTGACCTAAATCTTTATATTAGGCAATACCAGCGCCGGCCGCATCCGAATGCTGGTCAAAGAAGGAGTTTGTATAGGAATATGTTGACGTGATACTCGCTTTATGGAAGCCGAGAACACCTCTGCACTTCCACGAGAAATCACTGGGATGTTGGATAAAGGGGAAGGTATACAGCAGGGTTCGTTTTGGTAAACGATGCGCTAATGTCGGGTTCTTCAGAACATGTGCCGCGTCTACAAGTTTATTACATCCGCCACTATATTTATAATGTGATTCGAACTTATTTAGTTTGACAATGTAACACCGCAACAATAAAACGTACGCGAGGATACAGGATTTTTGACTAAACCGAGACAACCTCAAATTACCGTATATCTCCTCGTAAGGTTATGCTCTTTATACCTAAAACTATTGCGCGTTGTTGATCCATCTGTAGATAATACGACCTCATGGAAGGTACCGACGCGGGGGTTGAAATGATATTTATCGACTGAACGAAATCTTCTTCGATTTCCGATGTAATAATTTATATGCAACGCGCGAGCAGTCTCCGACTTAACGTTGATGAAGATGAGAAAGATATGATGAAATATCTGGGTTCACTTCGCGAAATCACCACACGCCGGAAGTCCATATATCAGCAAAACTCGCCCGGGCTGAATACGCGTTTACACCGAAGCGTTACGAACAACCGCTTTAATCCCCCCGGCCGACACATACGCGCAGGAACTCGGCGTTTACGTCGATTATCTCTTAACAATGTACGCCTAATAAATATGAAAATTGGCAATGTTCCATGCATCCAAAGCCTCAACAATTTAAAAAATGCAAATATACACATTAGCCAGAATATATTTTTAAATTTGTTGACAAAGTGCCGAACTAGTCATAAATATAACATTTTATGTAAAACAACTGGTCAAAAAAAAAAAAAGCTAGAACAATCAAAAAATCAAAGCATATGATTCCTGGGAAACACATACTCCAAACTCCACAAACCACACTAACACTTTGTGGACAAAATTAAAACTTGTTACTGAAACTCTGCGGAAAAAAATACCGCGCACACAATTTCAACGATGAAATCAAAATCTCTCTGTATCTGTTTTCTCACATAAAGTAAAACTAGAAAAAAGCATCAACATATCACTTTACAATACAGACAAGACAAAACGTATATATAGCTTTCATCTCTGCATTTTCCAGTTGTTTTCATCGTTTTTGGACTTTTCTTTTAATAGAAGTACAGTGGCAACATGCTTGTATGCCTTCACACACTCGTTTAATCCATACAACATTTCATTCGTTGAAAAGAGATAGCACATTAACACTGTAAACGGCGATGCATGGTTTTGATCTTATTGGCAAATTTTCACTTCAAGTTTAACTAGATACAAGCCAAATATAATTTGCACTATGCCAATGAATAAATCCCTAATGAGCATCCAATCACTATAAAACTATGTGGAGCAGCTGCTCGAAAAACACTCTCCTTATTGTATGTAATAACACTACACACTCCACACTTTCAAACCGTCGCCAAGACAGCGATAGAAAAAAGAACAAGAAAAAATAAACACTTTGGTGAATCTAAAAAGCAACGCAATAATATTCAATTTTCACAATTAAATTAACTTTTTTTTTGTGGAACTTCACACTTTTCGCACTCAGCACATTTCAATAGAACACCTGTATATGTGTTTAACATTTCTTTAGGTGTAAAATAACCGAAAATCACCAAACAATGTGATGATTTCAAAGCAGGAACCAGCTGGCCAATTTTGATCACGGCCTCGCACAACCATCCGCGAACTTTTCCAAGAAAAAACAATTTTAAATTTAGAAAATAAACTCACTCCGCGATTACATCTATAACGAACATGCACAACTAAATTAAACAATTTTGCTTCCGATATAACATGCGAGCGAAAAATTTTTGCGTCCGATTTCGGTCATGGCTTGCTTCGACCCAACCAATAAAAACGGCCTAAGGCTGATAAACTTTGCCACGGCCAGAGGAATGGCCATATGTAGCTCCTATTTTCCACGTTCGAATATAGGGTTTGCAATCCCGGGAACGATTTGCCGGGAATTGCCTTTTCCCGGGATTCCCGGATCCCGGGAATAGGAATATTGATTCCCGGGATTCCCGAGCTCCTCGGAAAATTTTCCATACAATATTGCAATAAAACTAAATATTGTATCCAAATACGAAACTTACGTCGTAGAAGTGTAGAGCAGCTTCATAGTGTGCATTATACGAAGCAAATATTTGCTTGAAACGACGATCAATATTTGCTTGCCGTGTAATATCAAATTATTTGCTTAATTTATTTGTCAAAAAAATATGCTGTCTTATTTAGTAAACGATAAATTAAGAAATATTTTCTTCGTCTGATGTCTTTTTTTGCTAGTGAGTTTACTACTAAGCGGATAGTTGCTTGATTTTTTCTTGAATTTTGAAACCTGTAAATTGATAAAAAAAATTGAAACCCGTCAGTCAATGCGACCAAAAATAAATAAATTAATAAAACTCAGTCAGTGTAACTTGGGTCGTGGCCGCGATTTCACATTAATTACGAAAGCATTTAAATGCTCTAAAATCTGGCTGCCAAACACTCAGCTTTATCTTCAACAAACTAAAAGTATTGGACTCTTCAGTTTCTAATGAAATGTAGCAAGAGCTGATTCAGCGATCTTAAGCAAAGTTTTACAGAAGGGAACTACATTATTTGGGCCTAACGAAAAATTGTCAGTGGAACTGAGGCGATTGATAGAATTTCTGGAGTAAAGTTGAATAAATTTTGATTTTCAATTGATAATTAAATTGTAAACGATTGTTTGAAACTTTTTATTAATAAACTTTATTTGAAATCTCATTTTTGCTAAGGATTTTTTCTTTTCCAGATTTTTCATTCCCGTTTCCCGGGAAATCTATTCTCGGGAATATTGCAAACCCTAGTTCGAATATTCGGAAGCACACCAGGAGGCATCCAAATGGGGAAGCCTGCTCCCAATTGATCACGTACTGATTGACGGTCAGCACTTTTCAGATGTTACTGATGTTAGGTCTTTACCAAACATTGACTCTGACCATCATCTAGTCGTTTGTAAGATCCGCGCACGGTTGTCCAACGTGCTGAAATCTCACACAGAGAGGACGATGCGTTTCAACACACAGTGGTTAATAGCTGATGGTGTGGCAGAAGAATAGGCCAGAGAGCTGGATCAACGGATCGCAGAACAGCAGGAGGAAGGAGTGGAAGACATAAATGGGCTGTAGAGCAGTATCCATGGTGCCATCGAAACAACTGCGAGAGAGGTGGTAGGTACGAGTAGAAGACAGCGTAACGGCTGGTTCGATACCGAGTGCCAGAAAGCGACAGTTGAGAAGAACCGTGCCAGGCATGCTCAAAACGACGTGCGGAGATTCTATAGAACTGTCAACAGAGTCAGAAGCAGGAATTTCTCTGTGCCGGTCATGTGTAATGACAAGGACGGCAACCTGCTTACTGATAAACTGACGGTTGCAACCAGGTGGAAGGAGCATTTTCAGGCGCTATTGAACGGTGAGGAGCTGGATGAGCAGAGCAGTAACAGGTTGACGATTATGAGTGACGAACAAGCTGTGGAGCCACCAACACAGGAGGAGGTGAAAAGGCGATTAGGAAGCTGAAAAACGGCAAGTCCGCTGTAAAGGACGGTATCCCGGCCGAACTTCTGAAAGCGGGCAGCGAGCAGCTGTACTATGTGATCCACCAGATAATACTAAGGATCTGGGTGGATGAACATATTCCGAACGATTGGTTAAAAGGCCTCATATGCCCTATCTATAAGAAGGGTCATCGATTGGATTGTGGCAACTATCGAGCCATAACGTTGCTCAACTCTGCATATAAAGCACTCTCCCGTATCCTGTTCTTCAGATTGAGACCGTTAACGGAATCCTTTGTTGGCTAATACCAGGCTGGTTTTCGACAAGGGCATCCTACGACGGAACAAATCTTTACCCTGCGACAGATCCTCGATAAGTTCCGGGAGTACAACTTACCGACTCACCATCTGTTTGTGGATTTCAGGGCGGCATACGACTCAATGAAAAGAAACGAGCTGATCATACTGGAACACGATTTTCTTACGAAACTAATTAAGCTGAGTCGTATGGCGCTGGAGGGATCGACATCGTGCGTGCGGATAACTGGCGAGACATCAGCCGCGTTCATAACGTTGGATGGACTGAAGCAGGGGGATGCGCTCTCCAACTTGCTGTTCAACATCGCTCTTGAAGGTGCAGTACGAAGAGCAAACGTGGAATAAAACGGTACGATCATCACGAATTCTCACATGCTTCTTGGTTTTGCGGACGACATCGATATCATCATTATCAACCGTAAGGCCGTAGAGGAGACCTTCGTTCCTTTTAAGAGGGAAGCCGCGAGATAGGAACTTGTCATTTACTCTGCCAAAACGAAGTACATGGTAGCTGGCAGAGAGCAAGAGTCCCCGTGGTGTTGATGCTGAGGTGGAGATAGATGGGGAACGATTTGAAGTGGTTGACGAATTCGTTTATCTTGGTACGCTTGTGACATGTGACAACGATATGAGCCGTGAAGTGAAACGACGAGTTGCAGCTGCGAACAGGGCCTTCTACAGACTACGTAACCAGCTAAGGTCTCGTAGTTTGCGACCTTGCACAAAACTAACGCTGTATAGAACGCTGATACTCCCGGTGGCCCTTTACGGACACGAAGCAGGAACGCTGAAGAAAGCTGATCGGCGAGTGCTCGGAGTTTTTGAGCGTAAAGGTAAACTAGAAGATGGAGTGTGGCGCAGACGCATGAACCACGAGTTGTACCAGGTATACAAACATGCTGATATAGTGAAGGTAATACAGCGGGGCAGGCTTCAGTGGGCTGAACATGTAGCCAGAATGCCTGACGAGAGAGACGCCAAAACTATCTTAAGTAGAGAACCAGGAACAGGCCGTCGACTCCGTGGTAGGCCTCGCACGCGGTGAATATGCGCGGTGGAAGAAGATGCACGATCTGCTTGTGTACGAGGAGACTGAAGAACAGCTGCCCAAGACAGAAGAAACTGGACATCTCTAATTCGTTTGGCTCTAGACCGGTGAACGGTCCGTTAGCCAACAAAGTAAAGTAAGTAGCTATTGCCACAATCTGATCCAGGATCAAATCGTGCACAGTCCCAAGTTGCTTCTTAGATATAAATTTGGTTTGAGGAAACGGGGATCATGGAGAAGGTGAATGGGAAAGCCTGTAAGGAATCGCTGTCAAGGTTAAACCCTACTTCCAACTGCTGATCAAAAAGTATTTGTCCGACCAATTTCTCCGTCTTCTGTTGAGCACTGTTATTTCTGATATAATTTGAATTATTTGTATCATTTCTATGCGAATTCAACGAGGGTCCGAAAAAGGGGAAATGGAGGGCCGCAGCTTCATAGCCCAGCTTAACGCAGTAAGGGCAGAGATTCAGTAGAGGATACCCACTGGCTCTGTTCGCGACAAGGACATTTGTCAAACACTCCTGCCATTCATTCTCAAGCATGGACCGCGTGACACCTTCGATGGAGGGTTTATCCGCGTTCTATGTAATAACCATGGATAGGAACTGTTACAGCCATCCTCCTGTACAGGGGTCTCGGATACTTTGCTCTGAATCTCGGTAGTTTAAGTCCATTTGTACTTAAATGATTTTTAGGGTATCGAACGTCTTCGTCAGTGGTTTTCTTCTGCCCCCTTTTGCATAAGATTGCTGCAGAAAAACTGCCGAAGAAAACCACTGACGAAGACGTTCGACACCCTATATAATTCCTTTTATATATAACTAGTTGAACGTTCCCGGCGATGGTCGGGATCAAAAGTTTCAAAATTAGGAATCATTTTTTATAATTCATTGCATTGTTAGCACCACTCACTTCAAAAATATTTCACATCTTATACGTCCATCATCACTTTAAGTACTTTAACATTCTGAGAACGCACAGAACGGAAATACCCATATATTGGATTGCATTTTGTGATTTGGGGATGTTTTAAAGAAACTGGAAATCGCCATTTCGGATTTCAAAATGACGTATGGAGCTCGGAAGTATTGAACTGTTGGCCAAATACCACTTTAAATTATTTTCCTGAAACCAGAAGTCGTTATTTAGGAAAATGTTATGTGGGGTCATCTCAGTTCCGAATATTCCACACTCTGGTGATAACCGGATATTCGTCAATCGTTCACAGTAAAACCTCTTTTTATGCAACTTTTAGAAGAAAGAAATCAAAGTAAGAAGAATTTAGCGTGACAATTCATGCTTGGTTCTCCTTTATAATCATATCTAAAGAGATAACATGTGAATTTTTATAACGAAAATGTTTGTTGGTGTGCAAGAAACACGTCTGAGATGAAGTAACCGTTTTAAACCACATAACTACGTAGAAATTAAAAATAAAAGATTAAACAAAATGCGGCCTTTCCTCCAGCCAAATGTCCCAAGATCTAGTTTTGGTTAAGGTAAAAAAGTATTTCGAATCCAATAATGTGTTACTATTCACAAAATTACGAAAACATTAGAAATGTATTTTTTTCTGCTCGACTCGACAAATTAAAACATAAATTCATCTGCAAGATAATATTTGCAGATGTTGAAGGAACAACGAACATTTTATTGAAAAAACAATTTTAATTCCCAGGCGAATTGAGCTCATGCTCAAAAAGTCAAAATTTTGAATGTATTTTATGTATAATATATATATATATATATAAATATATATATATATATATATATATATATATATATATATATATATATATATATATATATATATATATATATATATATATATATATATATATATATATATATATATATATATATATATATATATATATATATATATATATATATATATATATATATATATATATATATATATATATATATATATATATATATATATATATATATATATATATATATATATATATATATATATATATATATATATATATATATATATATATATATATATATATATATATATATCAATTTCAAAAAGAGTATTTTAATGTGTTTTTCTGTATGCAGAAAATCATCTTCAAACATACGTAGTTTTTAAAGTAATATCTTAACTTTTAGCAATAAGATACCTATGATTTTTCCTCAAATGTCTTCCCTGAACATTAACAAACATTTCAATGAAGAATAATTACATATCATAGCTTTGAATTTCGATTTAGAGGCAAATTGAGTTCAAATATTCATGATTTTGCTTGTTTGACGTAGTATTGTGAATAATATCTCAATTTTCAGTAATCAAAAATCTGTTATTTTTATTCAAGTCTTTCCTGAACATAAACAAACATTTAAATGGAAAAAATCATATATCATAGCTTTGAATTAAGATTTAGAGACAAATTGAGCCAAAATATTAGTGATATTGCCTGTTTTACTTAGTTTTGTGAATAATATCTCTATTTCCAGTTATCAGATAACTATTATTTCTTCTCGAATGTCATTCCTGAATATCAACGAACATATTATTGAAAAAAAAAAATCACGTGTCATCGCTTTAAATTCTGATTTAGAAACAAATTGAGCCTAAAAAATTATGGTTTTGCATTTTTCATGTGGTTTTGTAGAAAATATTTAAATTTCAAATAATCAGATACCTATTATTTTTCCCTCGAATATCTTTCCTAAACACAACGAACATTTTATTATAGTAAAAATCACAGATCACTGCTTCGAGTTTTGATTTAGAGGCAAATTCAGCATAAAGGCATGATTTTGCATGTTTCACGTAGTTTTGTGAAAAATATCTCAAGTTTCAAAGATCAGATACTAATTATTTTTTCTCAAATGTCTATCCTGAACAATAACAAATATTTTAGTGAAAAAAGAATCATATGTCATCGCTTTGAATTTTGATTTAGTGGCAAATTTAGCAAGGAAAGTCATAATTTTGCATGTTTTACACAGTTTCGTTAATAATATCTCAAATTTAAGTAATTAAATACCTATTATTTTTTCTCAAATGTCTTTCTTTAACATCAACGAACATGTCAATGAAAAATGAATCACATGTCATCACTTTGAATTTTTATTTGGAGACGAATTAAGTATAAAAAGTCATAATTTTGCATGTTTTACGTAGTTTTGTGAATAATATCTCAAGTTTTAGTGATCAGATACTAATTATTATTCCTCAAATGTCTTTCCTGAACATTAACAAACATTTTAGTGAAAAAATATTCATATGTCATCGCTTTGAGTTTTGATTTAGAGGCACAGAAAGTCGTTATTTTGCATGTTTTACGTAGTTTTGTGAATAATATCTCAAGTTTTAGTAATTAGATACCTATAATTTTTTTCAAATGTTAAAAAACCTACATATCATCGCTTATTATTTTTGATTTAGAACGATTCAAAATGATGCTGATAACTGTACACCTCAGAGACTGAGGGAATAATATCAATAAGATCAAGCGTTACGGAATTCCATTTTTATATAGTAGATTTATTCCATTTCATGTTCTTATGCTGGCTATATCTATTTGCATATTTAACACAATGCCAATGATTCCAAATTTTCTAAATTTTTTAAGCAAATATTCGCTTTTTAAAAAATAACATTAATTTTGGACACACCGGCATTATTTACTTGACCAGCATTTGTATGAAGTCGTTGTGCATCGGTTCGTTTTTGCCCTCACTCCACGGTTTTTCCTCAAAGGGATAACTCCTCTCTAGTTTACTGTGAATATCATTAAAACTCAAACAAAGCACCAGAGATAATAAAGATTAATAACCGCCGAAATGTCGCTCTCATATTCCGATGCCGAAAATTTCAACCCGCATTTACCCAACTGCTATGCGTAACTTAGAGAGGCTTAGGTAGCCTTCGTCCATTGCAAAAAACATACCAAAAAAAGCTTACGCATTGCGACTCATTCACAGGCCCCAACATTCCATTGGGTGAACGGAATTCAAGATCGGCAGCGAAAAATGCCGCCATTCTCTTGGTCCCAAAAGTTGGTTCGTCAATCGTCAGTAATAAATTATTTTTACTCCTAATGGCGCCATTATTATTCGTGAAACAAGTCGTACTCTCGAAATGTGTGTGCCCCAACACAGACCAAATGAGTTTCTCGGTGTTCTGACTTTTTGCTACACGATATCGACCACTGCCGTTACGTATCAACAAGCTCCGTGCTGCAGAAGTAACCGATCCAACCAGAGTTAATCTGCAGAATGTAGCTCAATATAATGAAACTGTGCTCACATATGATTATTCTTTATTAATTATCGACAGTTGGCTGTTATCGTTGTACACTGTACATGAATATGGAACTGCGATTAACATTCCTGTGAAAAGCCGGAAGGTATTTTGCAGCCACAAAGGCAGTTGAAATTTCATTCAAGTCTGGATGCCAATTAATAATCTCGGTGATTAAGTTATAATTCATAATAAATGATGGAAAAGAAGGCGTCGGTAAACTTGGAATTTGAGGAATTCGATGGACAATGAATTAATAGAGATTACCCACTTAGCCATTCGTTACGAATATTCCATTATGCAGACATTGGATAAGTTTGATTGATTTAATACATACAATGATTATTTCGTATAACCACGGGTGACAACATTGAAATAGATCGATCATTATAACGCTATGCTGCCGATGAATAAGTGATTGAAATGTGCCATAAACAGAAATAACTTCTGAATCCAGTAAAAGTAATTCAACACAAGCCAGCACCGTATCCCATGTGCATACGAAGCACCGGCGCTAACAGGACACATCGCATAGCCCGCGATGTGTTTTCCATCAATAAATAACCATGCGGCGAACCATTGACTACTAGCCTAGGCGAGTCATCAACAAGCACGACAATGGAATCACTCATTCTGATGGCCAAACTGGTGCTTGGCGTCGGAAATTTCATCCATCCGGTAGACAAGAGCAGTCGAGAGCGGAACGGAGTGTGAAAAACTTTTCCCCACAGAATAGAGGCGTAAATGCTAGCGACAGCGGTCGGAACCGCATGAAAAGACCACAAGAAACCAGAAATCAAATTCACAAAACTTCGCTTCTATTACAAATTACACTTCCAATTCGGTTCTCACTTCAGTCCGTTCTTTGCGAACGTTGTGAGTCTGTTGGAGAATCCCAGCCCGGAAAGAGTAACAACCAAAAATAAAATGTCTGCTTCCGACTTGCGAAAATTGAGGGTCCTTGTTTTCGCCAACGGGATCCTTTTCTAATGCGAACTCGGAAGCTTTACCCCATTCACCGTTTCTCAATGGTGGAGCAATCTCTGGATTTTTCCTCTTCGGTGCCACTCATTAATTCCTTTATTCAATTTCTCTAACGGACCACACAGAGAAGATTCGTCAGCGGTCTGGGAATGTAGTGCTTCCGGCGACGGAAGATAGCGGCTGATGATGGTCCCATTCGGAGAATATTTTCCACCTTCGCAAAGCCTGTGCTAGTTTGTAGCACAAAAAGACGGACTAGACTAGTCCATGATGGCAGGTCTGTGGGTGTAATAATGTCGGTTTAATGACACATGATTCGGGTGGTGACGATAGCAGTGAGTTACTGGTATACACTCATGTAACTATCACACATTGATTTTCGAAAATGGTTTGGAAATTTTATCTTGGAACAAAAAATATATCAATTTCGGTTTTATGATTAACGTTCCCGGCGATGCTCGGGATCAAAGGTTTAAAAATTGAGAATCATTTTTTTATTTCATTGATGCATTAGTACAACATACTTCAAAAATATTTCGCATCGTATACAGTGCCTCCACAATTATGGGTCAGCTACAATTATGGGTCACTTTTACACAAATACGTCTATTCTCATAAAACTGAACAATTTTCATTGGCAGTGGTATTTTTTATAACTCAATTGTAACCCCATTCATACGATTAAAATGATTCAATGTTGAAAATGTTACTAAAAACAATAATTCTGCTCGGTTGCAATAAGTGAATCACCCGTAATTGTAGTAATGTTACGTTTTGCGGTGCACAATTGTGGGTCAGTCCATATTTTGGCTATTTTTATCACTTTTGCATGAAAATACATCACGATCTAATAAAATAACTTATTATCCAGCTTTTACAACAATAAAATAACTTTTGTGATGGATTTGGTGGTTTTATAAACTCAATGATCTTGAAGGGCAAAAGTGACCCATAATTGTGTCTTTTGCTATGCAAGTACTATTTTTCTTACTAACCGATTTACACGCATCAGCTGCAGTGAAACTAATTGTCGATCGAAAGTATACATCAGAATACAGAAAGGGAAAATAAAACATTCATAGTTGATAATTTTTTCTGATTTTATATTCATTTTTCAACATTTAGGAAACATGTGTATTGACCCATAATTGTAGAGGGACTGCCAATATTCTAAGAACGCACAGAACGTAAACTTTAAGACATCATTTAGAATCTCGAAATGACGTATGGAGTTCCACTTTCGGAAGTATTGAAATTGTTGGTCAAATACCACTTTAGACTATTTTCCTGGAACCGAAAGTCGCCATTTTGGAAAATAAGTGGGTCCATCCTATTTCCGATTATACCTATATTGGGTGAAATTCGGGCAACTCCACAATCGTTTACAGTAAAACCTCTTTTCGTGTCTCTTTTGAAAGAAAGAAGTTAACGTGAGAAGAATTGCACATGAGCATGACCAGCCATGCTTAGGTTTCCTCTACAATGAAATCTAAAGAGATGACATGTGTGTTTTTTTTTTTCAAAATGATAAAGGTTTGTTAGTGTCCAAGGAACACGTCTGAGAAGAAGTGAAGGTTTTCTGATAACTCACAATTGTGATTTAATTCACTAAACTACGTAGAAAATAAAAAAGCATGAGTTTTAATGCTAAAGTCGCCCCTTAATCGATGTTTAAACTAATGAAATGTAGTCTTTCTTCCAATCAATCTCCCAAGATATAGTTTGAATAAAAGTAAAATGAAAGTGAAAAAGTTAATCGAATCCGGTATTGTGTTACTATCCACAAAACTACGAAAATATCAGACATATTAAATTATTATGCTCGACTCGCACTGAATCAAAAAATGAGTTTTTTTGCAGGAAAACATTTGCAAAAGTTGTAGGAACAATGAACATTTTATTTAAAAAAAATCACATGATATCGCTTTGAATTCTGACATAAACAAATTAAAAAAATCATGGTTTTCCATTTTTCACGTGATTTCCTCAAATAACTTCCCTAACCTTAACAAACATTTCATTGTAAAAAAATCACAGATCATAGCTTTAAATTTTGATTTAAAGGCAAGTCATGAGTTTGCATGTTTCACGTAGTTTTGTGAATAATTACTCAAGTTTTAGTAATCATATACCTATTATTTTTCCTCAAATGTCTTTCCTGAACATCAACGAAAACTTTAATGAATAAAGAATCATATGTCATCGCTTTAAATTTTGATTTAGAGACGATTTGAGTATAAAAAGTCTTAATGATGCATGTTTTACGTAGTTTTGTGAATTATATCTCAAATCGGAGTAATCAGATACCTAATTTTTTTCCTGAAATGTCTTCCCTGGACATCAACTAATATTTCAATGAAAAAAGAATCACATATCACCGCGAATTGATTAAGAGACGAATTGAGCCTAAAAAGTCATAATTTTGCATATTTTACGTAGTTTTGTGAATAATATCTCAAGTTTTAGTGATCAGATACTAATAATTTTTCTTCGAATGTCTTTTCTGAACATTGACAAACATTTTAACAAAAAAGAATCATACGTCATCGCTATAAATTTTGATTTAGAGGCAAATTCGGCACAAAAAGTCATAATTTTGCATGTTTTACGTAGTTTTGTGAATAATATCTCAAGTTTTAGTGATCAGATACTAATAATTTTTCTTCAAATGTCTTTTCTGAACAATGACAAACATTTTAATGAAAAAAGAATCATATGTCATCGCTTTAAATTTTGATTCAGAGGCAAATTCGGTACAAAAAGTCATAATTTTGCATGTTTTACGTAGTTTTGTGAATAATGTCTCAAGTTTTAGTGATCAGATACTAATCATTTTTCTTCAAATGTCTTTTATCAACATTGACAAACATTTTCATTAAAAAAAATATATGTCATCGCTTTAAACTTTGATTTAGAGGCAAATTCGGCACAGAAAGTCATAATTTTGCATGTTTTAAGTAGTTTTGTGAATAATATCTCTAGCTTTAGTGATCAGATACTAATCATTTTTCTTCAAATGTCTTTTCTGAACAATGACAAACATTTAAATAAAAAAATAATCATACGTCATCGCTTTAAATTTTGATTTAGAGGCAAATTTAGCGCAAGAAGTCATAACTTTGCATGTTTTACGTAGTTTTGTGAATAATATCTCAAGTTTTAGTGATCAGATACTAATAATTTTTCTTCAAATGTCTTTTTTGAACATTGACAAACATTTTAATTGAAAAAGAATCATATCTCATCGCTTTAAATTTTGATTTAGAAGCAAATTCAGCACAAAAAGTCATAATTGTGCATGTTTTACGTAGTTACTGTACACCTCAGAGACAAAGGGAATAATATCAATAAGATCAAGCGTTACGGAATTCCATTTTTATATAGTAGAAGATGACAGTTCCTGTAAGCTCCTGTAAAAAGCACTACAGGGTGCGGCAGAAAAAATGCGAAATGCGTCTTACTATGCCAACTAGTGCAGGTTGTACTTCTGGTACGTACTGTTGAACCCCTAGGTTCGACTGGTTACGTGTCAGTGGAGACTGGCGTGTAGGCAACAATGCCTGCTTTGACATCTATTTGCCATTTCCGTTATAAACAAAGAAATTAAATATATCGTTCTCTTACTTATCATTACCTTCTACCGTACACGCGTGTTTTAGATTCGATCTGCATATCCTAGTGCTTTTACCCTGCTAACAGGTTATAGGCCAAGCACGCTTCCACTGCGCGCTATTTCATAATATTAAAAGCTTTCATTTCAAAGTCACGAAAGTTTATTTTCGCTACAACACAATTATTTTTAAATGATATTTTGACGCGCATGAAATATTAAGAAGATAAATTTCAAAATGCTAATGGCTTTCATGGAACTGCCAGCACTGCGAAGGTCGGGTTGCGTAATCTCGTCCCTTTTTGATAGGACTGAATTGAAAAAAGAATTGTTATTGGATTCGAGATTGAGCTCGGGTTTTGGATCGGAGATGGGATCGAATTGAGATTGGGAGTGGGGGGGGGGGGGGTCAAAGACTTTGGATTTGGAATCGTAATTAAATTAAGATTGGAATCGGGATTAAGACTCGGATTAGGATTATGATTGTGAAGAGGATTGGAATAAAGATTGGAATTGGATTTGTTACTGAAATCGTGATCGGGATTAAGATTGACATTCTGTTTAAGTATAGGATTGACAGTGGACAGGGCATTGGGTAAGAGATTGGGATTGTGATCATGATTGGAATTCGGATTAAGATTGAGATTGAAATAAGGATTGTAATTAAATGTTATTTATTTGTGTTATGTTTGAAAAGTTCTTTTCAAGTAAGTAAACGAAGTCTTAAATTATGAGCTTATTCGGAACGATCCCTCTAATGAAATCGGAACTGTTCAAAATTGAATTCGAAAATAGATAATAAAAAAAATAAAACCGAACTTTCATCATGTCGCATAAAACTACTCAATTTAAATAAAGAGAGAAAATGACATGCTTCAGAATTAAGCTGTTGACGATAGTATATTGTGTGAAAAAACCAAAAAACTAGAGTTTAAACTGCACAACACACCACATCTTAATTGAAGCGAAAAGAACAAGTAATCAACAGTACTTTCAAAGTGCCAAGTGAAAAGCTGTTTTATTCATGATTGCCATGCATCAAGATTATGTAACGTTATTATCCTTCAGCATACACAGACTAGCAACTGCAACTCAATCCCTAATGTTGTTCTACAGCTGGAAGCTTTCGATGTAGAATAAAACAAATTACGGAATCTTTCTCGCCTACAACAAACACATGCTTTCACATCACATTTATGACGGCAACCAGGAAAAATGGAAAACACTCAAACATAACTTTATTATCTCTGATGACAAATAATGAACCTATCGGAAAACGGATCGCACATTTTACATGTATGTACTGCCAGAATGGTAGTGTAACGACAGAGAAATGACAATTTCCGTATCCATTAAACTAACTTTCTCCAAGCGCTATAACATCCCCTCCAAAGATCTTTCGTTTTTATCTTCGGACTGAAATTTCACTGTAAAATCATCGCAACACGTAAGGTAATCGCTCCATTATTCATCTCAACAGCTAGGTGCTCCTCTATTCATCATATTTCCCTCATTTTTCCAATTTACCGTCAAATTTCTACAAATTTTGAAAGTAAATCTATTTGCTTCTCGATTTTGTCAAGTGGTTGAAAGTTTTACGTTAAAAATATAATAAAATCTGACGATGAATTGATCAAAAAGGCGTGATGAGATGAATATAGGTACTAATATGAACATAGGAGCGGTTACCCTATGATTTTGTTCCGTTTCAGTTGAGTTAGTACAAGGCAGTACAACTAGCGTTGCGAAATCGGTACCAGCAGAGTTAAGGTAACTATGTTATTCCAGAAAATTTGTACACAAAATGATGTTTCCTGTCTAAATGAATCGAGACTTGACTCCGCAGCAACAGTATCTGGTGAGATGCACCATTCAATAGGGATTGACTTTGTGTGAGTGAAAAATAACTCGAAAATTACAGTCTAACCTTGAGCTGCATTCGATTACGGCAATTAACCTAGCAGCAACAAAAAGTTATCTAATTGTTTAATAATTTGATAAGATTGTTTAATGAAACTTTAGGTCGGTCATTCTGACTATTTCGTTTGGGTGAGTATTAATTACCAACCCGCATGCTATCGCATTGAAACACTATTCCGGTTACGTTGAAACAAATGGAAAGAAACTGTCGATGGTGACACAAAAAGTTTGAACTTTGCCTTTTCGTCTCACTAATCCCAAAATAGAGGATCGATAAAATTGATTCACAGCCGGTGTTTGCTTCTGAGCTAGCAGCACTAACAGAACAAGCTGGCCTAAAGGACAATACAATACTCTGGCAGGTTGAATAAAAGCTTGCCAGGTAGAAGAACGTGCTTTTTCTGTCGTATAACTAATTCATGAGCTTAGTCAGCTAGTAGCTAGTTCGAGATGATCAGATGCAATCGATAAAATATTTACGATAATATAGGACACTCAAAAATCTCCAGCTGGTCTCGAGGTACGATACTGGCCCAACAAGCCAGTCGTCGTAGATTCGAGTCTCGGCTCGGGAGAGACTGGTAGTGTCAGTAGGATTGTAGCGCTAGCCCTGCAATTGTCCTGTACACTAAACAGTTGGCTGTGAAGTGTGTGTATAAATAAACAGAAGGTCAAGTTCCGAATCGGAATGTAGAACCAAGGCTTTGCTTTACTTTTAGGACACTCAAAATGCAATATATTTCCAAACTGGTGTATATGGTAAAGAAACTTGTTACACTAGAACCAACGCTCAGAACCAGACTTACTGATTATTTGACACAAAATGCGCTGCTCACTGTTAGTGTGTAAGACAATTATGGGACTAACTTTTGATACTAAACGACTTTCCTAGCATATGATAACTGACTCGTTAGACCAGCATTATTCTGATAGATTTACCGTGAGATTGACACCATCACAGCAACATTACTAAAGGCATCAACTTAGCGTAGATGGAGACACTGATGACTTGATTAGAATCTGTCGGAGACAGTGAGGCGTAGTGTATTCCCGTACCGTTGTTATTGGATTAGGGATTGGAATTAGGATTGGGATTGGAATTGGAATAGGGAATGGAATTGGCATTGGAATTGGAATTGGAATCAGAATTGGAATTGGAATTGGGATTGGAATTGGGATTAGAATTGGAATTGGAATTGGGATTGGAATTGGAATTTGAATCGAAATTGGAATAAATATGCGAAGGATTGTGATTACGGGGAAAGTTGAAAATTAAATTGAGATGATGTCTAGTGTAATAGTTGAAACGTTAAATAGAGTAAGTTAACCTGTAGTGGACCCCATTTCCTAAATTATGGATTTTAGGAGCTTTTCATCTGAAATTATGTTTTGTGCAACCAATTCTATATCAATGTTACGTAATCCTCGTTCGAAAACTCTAGTGATTTTCAAAAAACTTCTATGAGGAAACATCTTATCCAGCCAATCTGCTTCACAAACATGTACGGTTTAGGTATGTTAATAGAAACTGAGTTAATCTGACGAGTGGTCCACCATAGGTTGATAAAGCAAAGAAGTTCACTAAAGGTCTTATCCTATTTCTGTTTAATCAGAACGCTGTTGATTATTCGAAATGCATAGCAGGTAAGGTAAATCCGAAACCATGTGTTTCTCTCGAACTTCGAATTGACAAAACAAATGCTGCTGAGCTTGAATAAAGAAAGGTGAACTCGGATTCGAATGTTTAAACAACTGTAACGAATAGTCATCGAACATTTCTCCTGATTCTACTAAAAGGAATAATCGGCAAATTAGTCCAGCGCAAGCTGCTCTGTACCATATATTGTAGGGGAACCACATACAATAAAGACAGATTTTCCGAAAACTTCCAGCGGAAAACATCTTATCCAGCCAATCTGTATCAGAATCACGAGAAACATTTATAAATTCCGATTTATAATAAGAGAAATTGAATTAACCTGACGAGTGATTCACTGTAACAGGGACGAAGTCCACTATAGGTTTATGCTTTCGTGTTGGAGATTTTCGTTACTGCGACTATTTTTTTTATATTTTGTGACCCCTTCTAATCTTGCTAACGCTGCTTTCTAATTCTTGCTATTGTATCACTATTAAAAGTGGTTCTTATAGCTGACCAATAGTATTAGTCCAGTCTGGTATTACACTTCGTATTGAGTGCACAACCGTACTGGGATTCGCTCTCCAGATTTCAGAGGGTTCTAGTAGCCCTCTATCGAAAAACTTATACCTTTTGCTAAAATTTGCCGGACATCGGTATAACAGATGTTCCTAGTCTTCTTTCCATTTAAACGGCATGTATCATCTTGAAGTTTCGATGGTACATGTATCATTTCAAAGTTTCGCAACCTTCAAATGATTACGGCTCGGAATATACCCTGTTATTAGACCAGTATATGTGCTTAGAGCTTGCGAGTCATAGAAACGTTCGATTAGATAAACCGCTTCGACTGCCTACCATTAAAAGCGGTTGTTCAGTGGGATTTAAGCGTTTCAGTTTCAATCGAAGGAAACAAGCAAATTGACCACAGAAAGGTTCTGGTCATATGATACTGAGTCATTGTCCCATTGAAAGCATTTGGGAGCATTTAAACTAAAATTTGAATTTTCAAAAATCACATGGTAACACCCAACGACAACGCTCTTTAAGATGCATCCGAATGTGAAAATGCAACGCTTGCTAGGGTAAATTAACCTATAGTGGACCACCCGTCAGATTAACTACTACATCTTAACACAAATCGGGACTCATAAATGTTTGTGATGCAGATTGACTGGTTAAGTTGTTTCCCAATAAAATCCGGTTGAAAATCCCACGAGTTTTCGTATAAATTCATTGAATCTGGCTGGTGGTCTACTTTATAAAAGGGGTCCACTATAGGTTAATTTACCTTATGTGTTTGCTAACATAGATCCGCTATTGATAAACATGGCATAGTTAAACCTAAATTAAAGATATTTTTGCAAGAAATTTAACCTCCCGTATGTGTAGAGCACTTAGACGATTCAATTCCTGATAATATTGCCGTGGGATGTGATGAGAAACGGTAGAAAATCGAGAATTACTTGTCAAACTACTCTTTGGCCAGGTGTTAATTATTCTAAATGCATAGCAGGTAAGGTAAATCCGAAACGATGTGTTTCTCTCGAACTTTTAATTGACAAAACAAATGCTGCTGAGCTTGAAACAAGTGGTCCATTATAATAGGAAAGAGTCCACTATAAATACATGCTTTAGTTAGATAGTTAGAGATTTTTGTTACTGCGACCAATTTTTCTATATTTTGTGACCCCTTTTAATGTTGCTAACTCTGCTTTTTGATTCTTGCTAGCGTATCACTATTGGAAGTGGTTGTTATAGGGTATAACTGCCTTTAATGGACCACTTAGTAGCGTAGCTGCAAATTTTGCAAGAAAAAGTGTAAATATCTAAACTGAATTCAGTATTTCATCATGTATAAACATGAAGTAACATGTTTATTATATTTTCTGCATAAAAACAACTAGATAATACCTCTATTTTCTAAAAATAAAAGCAATAAATCATCGTTTCAGTTTCCTTTAATGGGCCACCGTTTCCTTATTTGGACCACAACAATTTCCTAATTTGGGCCAGGTCTAAATTATACATCTCTTTGACCGTAGCCGCCGCTTATGAAACTAACTCTGGCTTACGCACTGAGAGTTCTAGATCTGGATCAACTGTAGACTGCACCCGTTCTTTCGTAATAGGGAATCCGTTACGTGCCATCCGAGTTATCCAGCCAACAATTGAATCCTCTTCCGCGGCAGTCAATGCATTTTGTTTACCTTTTCGTGGTTTTCCTGACCACTTGCTGCTTGCACGGAACATTACGGTGGATCGTGAAACATTGGAGCGCCTGCAAGCTACTCTAGTCGAAACACCACTTTTTATTGCTTGAAGACACTCAGTAACAGCTGCTTCAGTATATTTTTTACCAATTTCCGGCGTTTTTCCCATTTTAGCAGCAATTTTATACAATAACACGATCATAACAAATTTATGGTAACTATGATTCGCGGCGTTATTTCGATGATAGCTCTTGTTAGAAATGAAGCATGCCGGAATAAGGAAAACGTTATTATTTCCACCCTTAATTGGGCCACTATTTTTTCAATATTTTAAGTGTTTTTCTAGTAAAATTTATTGCTTATCTTTTAAAGACACTATTATCCTACCCGTTCATCGAAAATATGATTATTTTCGCTCGGAAAGTGTGATGTCAGTACAGGTTTTGGTAAAGCCATTTCCTATGAAAACGTTCACGAACCATGGCAAATCAAGTAGCTGTTTTTAAAAAACATTTTTTGCAGCTTTAAGGAAAAATATTATAGTAAACGTCTTGTTCCGAAATAGCGGAGTTGTATGAGGAACCGAATTCTTTTTAGCAGCACGCAGTTTTTTAGCGAATGCAGCTTTTAGCTGTGAAATATTTATTTTTAGTTGATGTTTTAAAAGATACATTTAATGCGACTTACAAAAATCGGTCTTTCCTCTAATAATAAAGGCAAAATTCTGCTTTCCTTTACGGATTCAGGGATTTACGTAAACCCTGCTCAGACACAGTCTGTTAGGTTAGATTGCTAATTATATAATTAATTTTTACTCACGTAGTAGCTCGTAACTCAATCCTATTTTAATCTCTAATTCTATTTAACGACAAATTTTATTCAATAAGAAAAATTTTAATATATCTTTAATTGTTATTCACTGATCTATTGTAATATAATTCTAATTCGCAACTTCACTCTAAAAAGGTGTATGCTGTTGGTCTCCTAATCGTCGTCTGCTGCTTCCGCCTGCTTGACAGCTCCACTTTCGTTTTGGGTAGCAACTTCTTTATCGGAGATATTGGTAGCTGGCATAGCAGTGTCGCCAGAGCCAACATCCTCCCCCCCGTAACACTGACCCTCTGGGTCTGTTTTACATTTTTCATCTACCTCTAATACCGCCAGCTTATTCACCGCCCTACGAATCAACCCCCTCGCAGTTTGTACTATAGCCTGACGGATCCTCCCATCACTGCTTCTGATGACTTCGACAACTCGACCTCTTTCCCAGGTGCTTCTGATCGCCTCGTCTACCAAAACAACCAAGTCACCAGAGGTTATTGGTTTTCCCTCCGCAAACCATTTCGTTCGCTTAGCAATAGTAGGCAAATACTCTCGTACCCACCTCCTCCAAAAGGTGGCCAAGTGCAATTGAGTTTGACTCCAAGACTTTTGCAATATGGCCACATTGTTTCTTGATTGAGGCACTAGCTGGTGAGCCCCATTTGAGCTGCCTAGTAAAAAATGATTCGGGGTCAATGCTTCACTTTCTTCAGAGGCGATTGGCAGATATGTGAGCGGGCGACTATTCACTATACCTTCTGCTTCTATCACCAGTGTTTCTAAACTTTCATCATCCAATTTTGCATGACTCTGGTACGCAGCGTTCATGCCATTTTTTATTGAGCGCACCATGCGCTCCCGCGCGCCTCCCATGTGGGGTGTACCGGGAGGGATAAACATCCACTTAGTTGAAGTGCTGGTGAAGGTAATGGCTAGCTCTTCCATCTGCTCCTGCAATAATCTATTTGCTCCCTGAAAATTCGTTCCGTTATCGGAGTAAATAGTAGCTGGTGATCCACGACGAACGACGAACCTGCGAATGCTTTTTATACAGGAACTAGTGCTGAGGCTGTGAACCACCTCAACATGAACTGCTCGTATAGTAAGGCAGGTGAACACCGCAATCCAACGTTTCGCATTGCTCCTACCAATTTTCACCACTAAGGGTCCGAATAAATCCAAACCGGTATGCGTAAATGGTCGTTCAAATGAAGCCAGACGTACAGCTGGCAACGGTGCCATTCGGGGGATGCTGGGTTTTACTTTGTACACTTTACACCATTGGCATGCTTTAGCGACCTGCTTCACGGCAACTCTTAGTTGCGGCACGTAGTATTTTTGACGAACCTCGTTCACGACTGTTTCGTGGTTGCAATGGCGAAATCTGCGATGGTAATCATCCAACATGAGATAAGTAAATCTATGTTTTCTGGGGAGTATAATTGGAAACTTAGAGCTTTCTGTCACGTTGGGGGCGGCTGTTATGCGCCCTTCCATCCGCAAAATTCCAAAAGTATCAAGCATAGGCGACAACCTGTACAAGCTGCTTGATTTTTCAAGCTGTAATTGTTTATCCGTCGAGTTCTGTTGGTTGTGCGTTAGAAGCACCATTTCGTCTGGAAACGCTTGCCATTGCGTTAAACGAATCAGTGTCCGTTGCCCTTTAAGCAGCTCCTCCGAAGTCAAATAGCTGCTGTTCTGGCTTTTCACGATCGACATTTGTTTTCGGGTGTCGAAAACGCGATGTACGTATGCGGCTGAGCCAATCAGGCGTGACAGACGTGAGTACCGCTGTAGGTCGAACACCATTCCGGGTATGGAAATATGGCGGTGTACGTGACACGGTCGCAACTCTTCTTCCGTGGGTAACAATTTAGTTTTCTCACGAGGCCATTCGTTTGGGGAACCTTTCAAAAACTCCGGCCCATTGAACCAAGCGCCAGCTATGTTTTTGCATGGACCCTTCCCCCACTTTGTTGCCATATCAGCTGGGTTTAGTTTGGTTGGCACCCAATGCCACTCTCGTACGTTGGATGCCTCGAGTAACTCTCCTACTCTACATGCCACGTATTGTTTGTACTTTCGATGATCGGCGCGCAACCAGGACAAAACGGTGGTTGAATCACTCCAAAGAAAACGCTGTTGAATCTTGACGCTGTGGCTCTGTTCAACAAATTGCATTAACCTTACTCCCAGCACGGCGGCCCGTAACTCCAGTCGAGGAATTGACAAAGGTTTTAGCGGTGCCACTTTCGTCTTTGCGGCAACCAGTGTGCACTCCACTATACCGTCTGGGTTTGTGATCCGAAAATAGGCTGCAGCGGCATAAGCTACTTCGCTTGCGTCTGCAAATATATGCAACTGGAGGTTTTGATAGTGGCGAACGGTTGCATTCTGAAAATAGCATCGGGGAATGCGTATCCCTCCGATATCCTGGAAAAGGCTCGCCCATCGAGTCCAACGTTCAAAATCGGCATCATCGACTTTCTCGTCCCACTGCGTTCCTTTTCGCCAAACATCTTGCAGCAAAATTTTCCCATGCACAAGCAGCGCGCTCCACAGGCCCAGTGGATCAAAAAAACCCATTAGACATTTCAACAGTTGTCTCTTGGTTGGCCGCTCTCCCTCATCGATTAATTTCTGGATAGCTTCTTGTACTACTGTGGACAAACATAAAATGTCCTCATTGGTCCACCACATCATCCCCAGTACGCGCTGGAATTCTTTTCTGTTCGACTTAATATCCTGACTGGACGACGGTTTTATTTCACCGAGACGGTGCAGTACTTCTGTGCTGTTGGATAGCCAGTTTCTTAATTCAAAGCCAGCATTGGCATGTTTTAACCGCATCTCCTCAGAGACTCTGATCGCCTCTTCTATGCTTTCGTAACTTTCCAGCGAATCGTCTACGTAGTGGTTTTTTATTATTCCCTCCACTGCTCGGGGATACTGTTCTTGAAACTCCTTCGCATTCTTGTTTTTGACAAATTGTGCGGACGCCGGGGAGCATGTTGATCCGAAGGTCGCCACATCCATCAAATAAATTTCTTGGAGACACGACGGATCTTTCCGCCACAGGAACCTCTGCGAATGCCGATCTTCGGCACGAATTACGATCTGGTGGAACATTTCCTTTATATCTGCTGAAACCGCTACTTTAAACTGCCGAAAGCGCGACAAAACAGCTGGTAAGACGGTCAATTGGTCTGGTCCCTTCAACAGGAGCGTATTTAGTGATATACCTCCCACCTTCGCTGCTGCGTCCCATATTAAACGAACCTTTTCAGGTTTTTTAGGGTTTATAACTACCCCGAGCGGTAAATACCAGATCCGATCTTTGTTCTCCAGTACCAGTTCCGCTTCTGTCGCGCGGTGTGCATATCCTTTCGCCTGGTATTCCATCAGCTGTCTTTCGATATTCTCCCGTAACTTAGGCTCCCGGTCCATTCGCTTCTCGAGACACTGCAGCCGGCGCAGTGCCATGGAATAGCTGTCAGGGAACTGTACCCGATCGTACTTCCACAAGAGCCCCGTTTCAAAGCGGCTCCCAACTCGGACCGTTGTTTTCTCCAAAATTTGTTGAGCCCGCTTCTCTACCGCGGATAGCAGAGGTATTGTAGATTAAACGGCAACATCTTCAAGTGTGAAGTAATCCTTTACTATTTTGTGTAGTTCATCGTCGTTAGTGCAACTACAAGAATGGCAGTTCAGCGATTGCTTCGTGTTTTGTCCGTCATGGCCGCCATAAACACACCATCCCAATCTAGTTTTCGCAGCAACCGGCTCACGACAGCTTCCTTCCTTCACCTTTAAGGGAACGATCAAATTCAAATTGTTCACACCAATAAGCAACCGAGGCGTAGCATTTACATAGCTAGCTACGGGAAGCCCTCGTAGGTGTTGGTATTTTGCCACTAATTTTTCGTACGACAGAGTTTGTTTCGGAAGTGAAAGTTCCTTAACTGAGCGTACATCATCTAGAGGATGCATACTCTGTCCGCCAACCGCGGAAATTGATAGAGACACTTGCTGTGATCTTGTTTCCATTCTAGTTACGTTACCCGTCCACATTAGGCACAGCGGTCGCTTGTCACCGTGCACACCAAGTTGATTCACCAAAGTCTCCTCAATCAATGTCATTGACGAGCCGTCATCAAGAAATGCGAACGTATTAACCACTATGCGTGGTCCGAAGAGAGTCACCGGTATGATACGGAAAAACAGCGATTGCTCTACTTGTCGATGTGTGTAGTTTTCACCAGAAGATATGTACGGCGGGCGGCTCAGTGCATTATTGGATCTCATAGTGTGAAGCAAAGGATGATGACGGTATTGACATCCATTCGTCCCACAGTAACTCGAACGCCTGCAGCTCCTCCTGCCATGGTCACACAAACAGTTCCGACACAGTCTCTCGGCATTAATGTATTTCCAACGTTCATCGACAGATAACGCTTTGAATGTTTTGCAATCGTGCACACGATGTCCAGTTTTCTTACATACGTAGCACAATCTTTCCTTGTCACGCACCTCCTCTGTTATGTCTGAGTGTGCGTTTAAAAGTTCCGCGATATTTTGGTTTTAATTTTTCTCTGGACTCACTCTTGATATTTCTTCGTTCATACATTGTCACTTTACTCGCAGATATCACGATGTTTGACATGAAGTCTCCGAAAGTTTTCAAATTAACTTCCGAAACGTTTCGCAAAAAATTACCCCACTCCATCTTTATATGAGCGGGAAGTTTTCCAACCAATTCCATCAAGAGTGTTGGGTTAGACAAATGCGCGAGTTGCCCTGCAGCTTCAAGATGATCACAGAGGCCAAAATATGCACTGCCATCCCGAAATCGATTAGTGTTTCTAGTCTATCGGCTTTCGGCACGGGCACGGAACGAACTTTCTCCAGTAGCGCCTGTATAAGCAGCTCTGGTTTTCCATAGAGCAAATACAAGGTATCTAATACGTGCGGAACTGACTCCGGAAGAAGAAGGCGGCTTTGTACCGATTCATAGGCAGCACCTTTGAGGCTGCGTTGGAGACGACATAAATTTTCAGCACTAGTGTATCCACAAGCAAGCGTCGAATTTGTAAAGCTGCTTATGAACACAGGCCAATCGGCAGGGTTGCCCGAAAACTGAGGCAAATCCCGTGACATAACCTGACGAGCGGCTAGCTGCGAGAGGGTGGGGATATATTCGGTAATTCTCGAAAATTCGATGGGGGTTGTTACATCTTCGTGTAGTGAATCAGTACTTGATTGAAACTGAACACTTGGGTTTGGTTTAGGTAAAGCGGTGGAGTATCGTGGTGGTATTGGTTTCGGTTTGGTTTGAAACATATTACCAAACTGATCAATTAAACTTTGAAAATTTCCATCTTCAGCCGATGGGGCGGATTTCTTATTTATTGTTGGCTTACCTTGCTGCGGTGCTACGGGGGGTTCAGGAATGACTTTACCTTTTGCTTTCGAACGATTATCTCTTTGAGTAAGATTCGATTCATTTTGCAGCACCTTTGGTACTGCTCCTTTGCTCTTCTCCAAAATAGTACTTTCCCTCGATTGGTTAGCGGTTGTTGCCAGCATGGATGAACTACTTGGGTTCATCAGTTGTTGCTGAAATTTGGCGAACAAAACTGCTGCATTATCGGTGTGTACAGCAGCAAATTCTTTATTAAACTGTAAAGATGATTGCAAGTTCGTTGGGTGCTTCTTTGCCCCAATCGACTGCCTAAGCTGAGACAGTATCGATGGATGTCTCAATGGACTGGATGCGGGAGCAATCATATCGGCAGCAGCAACTTCAATAGGGTCGAGTGGTGCGGGGGGCAGCGTCGAGGAGGCGGCTTTGTTGTCCTCATTGTGGCCTACTGCGCCTTCAGCTTGACCTGCGTTCTCGTCGATCCACTTCCTCACCCTCTCATTGTTGGCCCGTTTACTTGCTTGTGTCCGGACACTATCGTTCTCCTCAGACGCATCCAGTTCAGCCTCAATAAGCTTGTATTTTTCTTCGATGTATTTTCGCTCCACTTCACGCTGCTCGTTCAGCTTCTGGACCTGCAACGCAAGGCGAGTCGATCTTGCCACGGATGACACAGTGCGTATAGATGATACATCGTGCACACACAAACGACAGCTCCAGTGTCGATCGGCTATAGAAGGCGTAACTCCAGCACAAGATAGATGCCACCATGCATCACATGTGTCGCACTGGACGAAATTATCATCGCTGTCCGGGCGGTCGCAATTCACGCAGCTCGATAAGTCCGCATTGGGTGTATTTGTTATTTCGTTATCGGCAGCTGTGCTATCCATGATCGATCGATTTTTCTAAAAGATTGTTCCGAAATAGCGGAGTTGTATGAGGAACCGAATTCTTTTTAGCAGCACGCAGTTTTTTAGCGAATGCAGCTTTTAGCTGTGAAATATTTATTTTTAGTAGATGTTTTAAAAGATACATTTAATGCGACTTACAAAAATCGGTCTTTCCTCTAATAATAAAGGCAAAATTCTGCTTTCCTTTACGGATTCAGGGATTTACGTAAACCCTGCTCAGACACAGTCTGTTAGGTTAGATTGCTAATTATATAATTAATTTTTACTCACGTAGTAACTCGTAACTCAATCCAATTTTAATCTCTAATTCTATTTAACGACAAATTTTATTCAATAAGAAAAATTTTAATATATCTTTAATTGTTATTCACTGATCTATTGTAATATAATTCTAATTCGCAACTTCACTCTAAAAAGGTGTATGCTGTTGGTCTCCTAATCGTCGTCTGCTGCTTCCGCCTGCTTGACAGCTCCACTTTCGTTTTGGGTAGCAACTTCTTTATCGGAGATATTGGTAGCTGGCATAGCAGTGTCGCCAGAGCCAACACGTCTGTTGCAACATTTCTAATGAAGAACTGAGGTTGTCAAAGCACAAATCAAAATGAGTATATTTATAATGTGTCATTCGGTGTAAGAAGTTTAGGTGGTCCACTAAAGTAAGTAGTTTATATTAAGAAGATCTACTCTAGCTGACCAATAGTATAAGTCCAGTCCGGTATTACACTTCGTGTTAAGTGCACAACCGTACTTTTTTATGTCACTTTTGGGGGATTCATCACGGATCTGTTAATGTGAAAGTTTCTCGAGTCATTGCCCAGAAATGTACCGTTCGCTAAAAACCAACTTTTGACTACCTTTTCTTATTTCTGGACCACAGTGCAGAAACCGGGACCACCGCGTTCAAAACATCGCACTCAGGTTCAAGTATTCGCAATCGTTTTTCAAAATTGTATCTTTTCTCCATCCAGTATTCATTGTTGACTACTAAAGAATTGATACGAAAAATATTTAGAATATTAAGATGACCTGTTAGGTCACCCTCGAAGAGGTTTAAAGATCTTATGATCTGTAAGGCAGAAAAGCTTCCAATGGGCTCGGTAGATGGCTTCTTATTGCATCCGTTATTGAGAGAGTGGCGGAAGTTTCTCCAACTTATCTTGAACACCCATCCCCTTCGTTTTTGGCCAACAGACCACTCAAGCATAGGTAGAGAAATTCAGTTGATCTGACGACTAGTCCACTATAGGTTAATTTACCCTATTTAAAACTTATCGTCAGTTACGTAGACGGTTATCATGTGAAACGTTGTTGAAGTGTTTGTTTTGACGATTTCAAGGGAAAGTTCACCTATAGTGGATCCCTTGCCTCTAGTGGATCACTTGTCAAATTACCTGAATTCCTCTTAACATAAATCGGAACTTACAAATGTTTAATGTGATTCTGATATAGATTGACTGAAGAAGATGTATCCCGATGTAAGTTTTCGGTCAATCCCTTGAGTTTTTGTAGAAATTAGGTATTTCCGACGAGTGGCCCACTGTACGGAAGGGGTGCCATATAGATTATTTTACCCAACCGTTTCACCTAAGAGGCAAACCATTCTTTCGCCCGGGATGGAGTGTCTTTATTGGAAAAGGGGTCGATTATAGGAAAGCTGCCCCACGCTTTTAAATCGGTTATAAATACAAAATGTTCGTATGAAACGATGTAGAGTAAATTAACCTACAGCGGACCCTTTTCATATAATGGACCACTCGTCAGATTAACTCAATTTCTCATAACATAAATCGAAATTTATACATACTTTGAAAATCTTTCGAGTTTTTGCTTAAATTGCGATGATATGATGAGTGGTCCACTACAATACACTGGAGTCGCTTTTCACGCGGGTTGTTTTTATGCGTTTTTTAAACGGGATATTTTTACAATTAATCGGATTATTTTCAGTCGATTCGAAATATTATTTGTACGCGGTATCAAATTAGTTTAGTATAAATATATCGAATCTAATATTCTAAATGCGGTACAACCAACCGCGTAAAACGCGACCCCAGTGTCAAGTGGTTCACTGTAATTTAACTTACCTTAATTTCAAAACAGGCTTTATGTCCATTTGTTAACGCAAATAGGACGAACTGTTCTATTTCTCGAACAATACTTCAGATTTTTTTCTGCATAAGGCCGATACAATTTTCATTTTCATTTTATGCCCACCTCCCTCCCCCCCTTCAAGCCGTTTTGTTAATATTATTGTCTTTTCGACAGCGTGTATGCTTAATTTAGCAACAAACAAGTCCAGTTACAGTGAGAGTGTCATCAAAAGGCAAGCCAAATGATTAATAATGATAATAATGTGATATTTTTCAACACACTTTTGCATGCAAGTTTTTTTCCCTTGTAGAATACTAAACCACTGCGACCATTGTTTGATCTATTGTGGTATTTGCATGCAAGTTACAAACGACGTAAATTGCACACAATTTTTTATGAAAGCTATTTCTTTTTTCTTCTCAGTGTTCCTTTTCTTTTCATTCCGTAAGTAGAGGAGTGTTTCGCGTAAATGTGTTCAAAAACACATTTTTTCAATAATTGTTTAGTTGCTGAAAAAACCAATAGAAACTATTGATAATAATATATTCTAGTAGTTAACTGTTGACATTATTTTTGTATCATTTACCAATGTTCTGCAAGCATATTTTTTCACGTTTGGGATAATTGTAGTGCAAAACAACCAGTAAAAAACTCAGTTGTGAAAAGTCGAAAAGAATTTTTTTTCAGTTTTTTCTTGATTAGAACAATACAAGCCCGCAAAAATCATGTTAAATAAAAATCGGGATCAAGGTCCGGTCTATAATGGGTTAAAGATGTTTACGAACCAAAAAAACAGTGAAGTACGATCCACTTGATATTTGATCTCAGCTCTCTATTTACTGTGGTGCTTCTAGTGATGATTACGAGAAACCAATGGTATCGCAGTCATGCGGAAGGTTTATTAAAAAAATGGTGTAAGTTTCATCAAATTTGCGTCAGTGGGTGAAAAGTTTCCGACGATGAACGTGAAAGACGTGAGAAAATTTTGCACACTCACTTTAAAAATTCGACGTGGTCAGATGCAAAAATTGCGAAGTGCCTCAAATCCCCCAATTAACCGTAAACAGCGTGCTGAAACGATTAAATAAAACTCTAACGCAGGATCTCGCTGATCATAGCAGTCGCCGAAGTGGGACGATTGACAAGCAGTTACGATTGAAAGCCTGCAGTGCAGTTCGGACTAACTCTGGGACCACCCTGCGCGATTTCGCTGAGAAGTTCTCGGCACCGTTCGGCACTGCTCGACGAATCTGTCGGCGTGAAGGCCTTAGGTCGTTCCACGTCAGCAAGTAACCCCAACCAAACCTACAGACGTCGCAAAACGCCGCGCTAGGATGCTATATTAGACAGTCTTGGCCAAATTCGATGGCTGCATTTTAATGGACGTTAAGACATATGAATTTCGCGCAGCTCTCAGAACATAAATTCTATATGTCAAAGCGTCGCAAAGCGGTTTGAATTCGTGTTTGCTGACAAGTTCTCTCGGAAGCTGATGGTGTGGCAGAGAATCAGCAGCAGTGGCAAAAAAAAACCAAGGTTTTCATCACCGGATCAACCATGAATGGCTAGGTGTACGAGGAACAGTGCCTCCAGAAGCGGATTTTGCCGGTAATCCAATCACTTGACGGTTCGGTGAAGTTCTGGCCTGACTGGGCCAGCTGCCACCACAGCCGGGAAGTCATGGATTGGTACAACGAGAATGAAATTGATATCATCGAAAAAGCGATCAAGCCACCAAATTGCCCAGATATTCGTCCAATCGAAAAATATTTCGCGATAATCAAGAGCTAGTTGAAGAAAAGTGGCAGTGGTGGAAAATGGCGGATCGAGTTGACAGTTCCACTGTGCAGAATATGATGGACACCATCAAACCAAAGGTGTGTGAAATCGTCTGAAACTCAAAACTTTTTCTATATTTTTTCTAAATAAATTTGCAGTAACATTTTTTCTACGTGTATATTTTGACGAAGATATGGTGCAACCAAGTATAAAATGGATCAAGCTTTAACTTCGTATGCATAAGATAATCAAATCATATGGAATCAACCGTTGCTTTTAATAGAGGGTCCCCTGTTGGTCAATTTAACCTATAATAGTTAAAATTTACTCTTAAAGGCTTTTCTTATTATATCTAATAATATTCTGATAATATCGAATAACAATTAATTAACTTATAGTGGACCATTCTGCTATAGTGGACTCGACGAATTTTAGAAATAATCTGACGAGTGATCCACTCTAGGAGAGGGGTCCACTGTAGATAGTTTCCTAAATTGCATTTTAACGATATTTTTTTGATTTTCCATTTTAAAATGGGTTTAAATTGGAAGATTTCTCTATTGCATAATATTTTCCTATGTGCTGCTTCCTTCCTTATTCTTTTCAGTATACACAACAGAATTAAAGAAAATCAAAAAAGCATTATTTCGACATAACGATCAAATAATGTGCTAGATGAAAGTTTCATTTATTACCATCCAACTCCAGCAGTTTTCGTCTTTACTAATACCGTTTAATCATAGACATGACACATAAATCAATTTTTTTCATTTCATGTAAGCTTTTGTTACCGTTTTACTGTGAGCAAATGCCACATAAAAACAGCAACTCCATCGACACGGTCAGAAGAAAACGAAAATAACCGACATAAATATAATATCATATCATGAGAATTGGGGTTTTTGTGCTTTACTGGGCCAGCCACCGAACACTCGAATAAAGAGAGTAAAATACACCGCACTGGAAAGTTGCTTTCCCGTTATTCCGACGATCCCTCGGCTCGACAGTGAAAGTTTTCCGCTTCAGATATGAGCCCTGCATAAAAACCCGGACACACTTCTTCGGGAACCCGGGAAGCTTTTCTCGAGAGAAGCCTGCTACATTCGCATATTACGAACCGGGATAGCGGCAAAATGCTGTCGTAATCGATTTTACATTCCGGGTTTATTCGGGACACAATGGAAGTGTGGAGTGCTAGATGGAGCCCTGTACGCTCGTAGTCTGTCCTTGCTGTATTCAATCCGGTTGATTTGCAAATCTGCGGAATTTAGGGATTCAGTTTACAGCGTGTTCCACTTGTTTTTTCGTCAAGCTAAATTGCGACTGGTTTATCTTTTCTGTCGCTTTGCAATCATGGTTATGGATCCCTATTTGTCTCCGCTGATGTGGGTTTTAGAATCAATTGAAACATATTGTGTATTTCTTTTTGTTTGCTGTATGCTCATCATTCAATTTTGGGTTGATTTGTATAACAGGATTCTAGAACTTGATCCAGGTTTTTTGATTGATTCTATGTTACAAATTGACATATAGGGGATTTAACGAGATGGTAAAAGGATTTAAATCAATTTATTCACAAATCGTTACAATCGAACAAAATGATGGAATCAAAATCAGGAGTGAAACAGTTTTGAATAATGAACAAAGAATGAACTCTTGGTAGTAATTTTGCTCTCGCTAATTGCAGCATCATTTAAAAAAAGGTTACTTCTGTTCAAAAAGCCACTCAACCTCAACAGAATCAACCAATTGTGGAAGGTTGTTTATCTCTATAGCTGCAAGCAAAACTAGGCTCGCCTACAATGACAAGGTAGTTTCATTGCTTCGCTTATCCTTTGGCTGTTCTAATTAACGAGTGCAAACCAATTTGGTATGTGCATTTATAGAGCTGGAGAAGAGAAAAGCTTTACACAAAGAAGCTTTTCTCACATAATTTGTTAATTGCGGTCCAATGCTTTCGGCAGACATTCGTGACCTATTTCCTGAACATAAAAAACTGGCTGTTTTAATTCTGATATTACAACAAGGATGAAAATGCCGTCACTAATTGTTATATTATTTAATGAAGCCATGAATGTTTATTCAACACGGCATTTAATGAGGGAAAATTCTTTCCCGTCCCGTCACTAATAAGTTTTTATCTCAAGTTTATTCAACCAGTTCTTAAAAAATGGTTCCCTTCTTCGTTGTTTTCTCTACAACCAACACTGTTACAAGTAATGGAAACATAACTCTTCAGAGCAACATTGAATGCCACCACGGACGGTTAGTCTGTTACTACCTAACTGCAACCCAACCCGGCCCGATTTGACATTGCAGATACCACAAAAAGGGTCCTTCTTCCTACTCTGCGAATCTTGACCGAAAAGATTGTCGTTTAAATGTCACGTTCCAACATTTCATTGTCCTTAGTCGTTTTCGTGATTCTACATGAGATAGCAGAACAATTCTGAACATGCTAAACGATGCTGCGCTCAGTATCTGATTCAAAACTGATGTTCCATAACTAACACAGGCCATAATTTCCTTCATTAATATTTTTAAATATTCCTTCAAACTATATTTTCCATGCAAAACTGAATTTAAGGAGTACAGTTTCTTCATTGTCATTTATAATACTTCATATTTTTTCTTGTGAGTTTTATATTACATGTACCATATCACATCTCCTGTGTTAGCACGTTCCTCGCCCATAAAACAACCCCTTACCAACAGCGCTAATAAAGTTGCAATTTTAAGAGGATTAAAATCGATAGATCGCAAGCGACAAAGTGTTTCGTCCTTCTGCGGTTTCCACTACCGTCATCCCAGGCGCGTTTATTCTGCTGTTTGATCATAGAAAAAGTTTAAAGTGGTTTTCAGTCTGGAGAAAAGGATTCTCAGCAGAACACCTTTTGAAAGTTAAATCGTGTGCGTGTGTGCTTGAAGCAAAACAGGCTCTTTATAAATGAAAATGTTATAAGGAGGTTTAATATTACTTGGCTGATTGGCTTCATTGCAGGATTGGAAATTGAAAGCTTACCGTGTTTAATCGCGACTTGTTATACCTACGTTGTAATTTTTATATGTATGGCTCAGTTGTTGGTTACACATTTCTTGCAAGAACATTTAGGGCTTGTTTCCCCAAATATCGGCATTCTTGGTATACATTTCAGTTTACTGTAGATTTAGTAATCAAAATTCAATTCGATGGGTCAATTCCAGCTCCGCAAAGGATACCGCTTATCTCAGAGATACAGCTGAAAAAATGCGTCGTAACCATTACGTGTTAAAAACTATATATTTATATTTATAGATGTCGAAGAAAAAAAAACAACTCAGGCATCCAAAAGCAAATAATAACTGCATATATACATTATTACAGATCGATAGAATACGCAATATTTATATAATGTTATTAGGGAAATATCTTTCTGCATTCATTGCCCGATAGCGTCCGCGCAAGCAGCTCTGTTCAAACTCCTTCAGACCATCAGGTAGGTACATTGCAGGCTGCAAGGGGTTCCGCACTTTCCCAAGGAAATGGCATGGTTCTTGACTGGCAAGACTAACCCACTCGACACGTGCTACTTGCCCACGAATAGATGAACCGAGCCTCCGTCCGACACTGCACCGGCACCGCAAAGGACGACACAGGTGGTAAGTATCACAATCGACAAGGTTCGTTAGTAGAGCCGCTCGCTACACAACCGTACCGAACCGGGGTCGGAAGCATGTCGAGTTGTTTTATTTCAGTTAGCATCGGCCGTCGACGGATGTGTACGTGCCACTTCGAGCATGCCAACGTACAAACCAACGAGCAACGCTCCTGATAAGGACCACTCGACTTTTTGTGTTGTTCCGTGGAGAATTGTTATGGTAAAGGGACTTCTGCTGTTTACTGAAGTCTCCGAAAGGAGAGATGGTTATGGAAAGATTCCGCTGCAAGAGTAGGCGAATCGTTTATTTCTATGTGTATTTTCGATTATTTACTACCGGCTAAAGATTTAGGAAAAAAATAAATTGATATTCTAGAGACTTCGATATTTCTATTTACGTTGTGCTCTGGCAGCGGGTAGCAATCTATAATCTAATTGGAAAAGAACCCATTATCATCGTGCAAGCTGATTCAGTGATATTATGTTGAAAGACAGATCAGATAATTAGAATTTCTCTAACACGTTATTTTGTTAATATTAAATTTAGTTACCAACCATCAGAAAAATAAATTATTGAAGGTTTGATAATCAAAGTTCACACCAGCTCTTGCTCTTTGAATATTAAAAATTGTTTATAATTCAATTATAAAATAAAATAAAATTTCTTATTAGAATTGCTTTAAGGAGTTATATACCTTTATTCTCGAGAAAAAAGAGCAAAATTTAGATTTTCAGCGCCGGCATAAAAGGCATTGGTTTTTCGAAAATGGTGCAACAAAAATTTACCGTGCTATATCAGCAACTCTGAATGTCTCGCATTCGCTTCCGAATTGAATCCATTAGACTTCAGCATTTGGGGCTAAGAAGGCTGAGTGAAATAAAACGCATGACTTTGGACACTTACAAGAACCGCTTGGTGAGAATCTGGGCTGAAATGCTGATCGAAGTCGTGCGTGAGAAGCGTTTGCAGACCGTAATCAAATGCAAAGGCGGATTCGAGTTGAACTGATTTAACTGTAACTTTACTACTCTACCATGTGACAATAAAAAAACAGAGAATAATTATTCAACTATTTCAATTTTATTGCATAAATAAAGTGTATCACTTTCACCATGACATGTTGAAAAATTTCTCTAGCGAATTGGTGGTCAAGCTGTTTAATTTCTCTGTATCAAGGATAACAATCTGCCAGGTGGAAAAATTCAATGCTCACGTCTGTTCATAGAAATGGGAACACACGCGCAATAGCCAACTATTGATACTGTCTGCAAAACCAGGATAAACCAGGGCTTTCCGATGGGCTTGTGAGATGGTTTCGATCATACTTGACTTACAGAGTTTTATGTGTTAGTCTTGGGTTGTCATATTTTGAGTAATTCACAACCTCTTTTTGAGCGCCGCAAGGAGGTAATTTGGGCCCAATTTTGTTCTCACTCTTCATTAATGACATTGCAGCTATATTATCGCGTGATACACAGCTCCTTTTTACAGATGATTTGAACATCCTAATGATTATTGCCTATCTTAGAGACTACCTGGAACTACAAGAGTTTATTGATGCCTTCAGTGATTGTAGCACCCGAAATCACCATACATTGTGCGTAGAAAAACGTAACATCATTACCTTTAGCAAAAAATTTCAACCAATCAGATTTTCATGCAGCTTGTCTGGACACGCTTTCCAGCGTGTATGTCATAATAGATATCTTGGCGTAGTATTGGATAGCCAGCTTACGTACTGGACACAATAGCAGCTGGGGTTCGTCTTCAGAACACTTTTTTGCATCGCCTAAGTATCCACTAAGAATATTTTTTGTTAATCGTCTCTATAAGTTAATTATATTTATTTGGACAAAATATTGTCCGATGAAATTTTTGATATAACAACAACATATATTTGAATTATTTTCAACTGATGTATTTTTATTTTTGACTCAGCATGGATTTTATTAGGGTTCAAGAGACAGCGTTCATTTGACATTACTTTTGTTCAAATTGGTTACGAAATTTAGGTAATAAACAACGCTTCAACATTCAATTCATAATGAATAAACCACAGACAACCAGACGTGCCACTCGATTAAGATTGTTTCGTCTAGAAAAATAACAATTACTTTGAAATTTTGTTTAGAAGGCAGTAATGGTGTCGCTATAATATAGAATAATTCAGTCCTACGAAACATTTTATTTAATTCGAATACTTACCTACTTAAATTAATCTGTAATTGGCAACACTGCTTTCCAAACTGTACAATCAATGAGCGTCGTCGATGGTATTCTAGAATCTCTGTGTTCTCTAGTGCGAAGCGGTGTTTTGACGTTGACTAACGTCTATATCGAAGTTAGGCACCTGAATTTGAAAATCTAGTAATTTAACCAGGGAAAACCAGGAAAAAGTGGTCAGGTTTCAAGCGCTTATATATCAGTCATTTCTTTTTAGAATTTCGAGGTTTTGGCATCAAACGATCAAAAATTCTTTTACGGTTTAATTTATGTAACAAAAACGAACTATTGTTTGAGATACACTATTGAAACATTGGTAATTAATATCGATTGTCTAAATCATACCGCGCAGCCAATCATTACCTCTCTTCCCAAGCACAGTCGACACTAACGGATACAATCGATCTGACTTTGTTGTAATTGTTGTTGTCACTTTCTGTTTACGATGCTTATTTACGTTACTTGTCATTTCATTAGCTACTTAGCTCCTCCTTCTTTCTAACTAACTGACGAAGCCTTGGTATAAAGGTACCGTTCGAACATTTCACCCCATCAGTTCAGTTTACTAGCAGCAGGCAGCAGCAGCGGACATTAACACCGATGACAGTAGGCGAAGTGGATCAGCAGCGGGCAACAGCGGCGGTGGTAGTGGTTAACTGCAGTTTCTACCTCTTTCAGTTCGGCTTCCCTTCGATCTGAGTTGAACCCCGCCAGCGGTAATCCGATTCAGATATCGTTGGGTGAATACAACCCGAAACTGAAAGAGCCTCGCACCGCCAGGTGGTTTGAGTTGCCACCATCATCCAGCGTATGTATATATAGGGTGTGTGCACATAACGTGTGTGAATATCTGTAGCGTGTGTCCCTAATATATAAGGTGTGTGGCTAGCGTGTGTGGCTTGCTATATAGCGTGTGTGTATGTTTATGGCGTGTATGAATGTCTGTTGCGCGTGTGTGCATGTTTATAGCGCGTGTGGCCAGTGATGCCACATATACAGATTTATCTGCATTTATACAGATTTTTTGCGTATTTTACATACAGATATCTGCCTATACAGATTACAGATTTTCTGGAAAAAATACAGATTTTAACAGATTTTTTTGGTTTTCACGGGGTCGTAAATTAAACTTCTTTATATAGTTGAAAAACATAAACTAACTCAAATGCGGTGGAGCGTGTCGGAGGTTTTATTATGTTCATATGCTACGCATGAACGTGTGCATGAATGAATCACGGAAAAAATGTTAAACAAGCTATGTTGCTTTTTTTTTCAAGAAGGATATGTCCAGTACATATGCAGATTTTATTTTACACATTTTTATAAAATTTTACCAAGGTGATAAGATTTTTTGAGCTCCAAAATACAGATGAAAAGGTGGCATCACTACGTGTGGCACCGCCAGGTTTGAGAAGCCACCATCATCCAGCGTATGTCTTTGGGCTATATAAGAGACTGTTTCTCCTCAAGCAAAGCAGAGGGACGAATGACCGTTTGGGGCTAAAGTCCCTTCAAAATCAATCAATCAAACCCCATCAGTTTCATTACTAAACCGTACCGGTTACATACGGACGCTAGGTGTCAACAACTGAAAGGAGGAAAGACAAAATAGTACCGGTCATCTCGGGCCGATTTCACCCGTAATGGTGGCTGTTAGTAGTACATGGCTACTGCAAAATACTGAAATGTCTGGAATTCTGGACGGACTAACCAGTAAACAAGAATAATCGGCAACTGGTACCTTTTGGTGCCTCGAAGTTTTGTAATAGAAGCGTTGCAATCCCCTCTACTATTTGTTTTAATGGAATATAAGAATACGGTAGTCAACGTCATGCGGTCGTGTCTTGAATACCACCCTCCTACTATTTTGTCCGCCGAATGATGCAAGCGAGCTGTTTTCTTTTTTAGTCATCCGAGTTCATAGCTGGTATTATCGCCCATACTGTTGTCGTCATTCGTGAGAGCATTTAGTTTCTTCAAATCGCTCTTATGATGACCAACTCTCTTCTTCAGAGTTGTAGTTGTGAGTCCAACGTAACTAGCATCGCAATCGGCACAGGGAATCCGATAGATTACGTTGCTGCGCAATTCTTTTGGGATGCAATCTTTCGTTTGTGTAAACAAACCTCTGATCGTATACTCGTTTCTCATCACTAGTCTGATGTTTGGGAAATCCTCATTAATGGCCTTCGCTAGTCGACTCGACAGGATGTTTACGTGGACCATTGGTTTGTATGCTATATCCTGTTGTTGATTCGAACTCACTTCAATGCTCCTTTGACTTGATCGGTTGATCATACGGTGCCGAAGAGAGACAGGATAGTGGTTGATTCGTACGTTTTTCTCAATAATGTTGTTCAGCGACAATGTTGGTAAATTCGTGCTGAGTTTGCGAACACGGCTAATACAATTAGTGGCCATTTTTATTTTCATGTGCATTGGATGACTAGATAGGAAATCCAAGAAACGTCCAGACGAAATGTGTTTGCAGTACCATTCCGTTTCAATGGATTGATCAGGCTGGCGTACCAAAACCATGTTCAAATATGGTATGCAATTCGTCCTTCTTTCTTTCGTGTGTAAATTGTATGTTCGTGTTGTACTTGTTGAAATTCTCCAATGTTTCATCCACCTTGTATTCCGGTACCACTAAAATCAGATCATCTACGTACTTTTTGATAACCGGTACGGGAAAATTAATCTCCGATAAAACATTTTTTAGAAGAACTTTCATGACCAGATCGGCAACAGTGGGAGATAAAGGGTTGCCCATCGCGGTGCCCGAGACTTGTTGGTAGTAGTTGGCAGTAGTGACTACGGTAAGAGAAGTAACTACACCCAATACAAAACCTCGTGACTTGGTAACGCACACGATCATAAAATGTTGGGAATATATCTAACTAAATACACACATTAACCTCGACTTGTTTTTAGAGATAACCATGTTTTGAGCGCCACGAAACTGATTGTTTGCCCGAAACCGAAATCTATCAAAACACCACGATTTTGTGTGTTTTATACAGATTCTGATTTCGATCTCTGCCAATGTATTCATTGTGCAACTGTTGCGTTATCCTTTTGACACACTTGTTGTGCAAAATCAGAGCATTTAATGTGCGTTTTGAGTGGACACATCGGTTGATGTGAGCTTGAACTTTTGTGTGTACGGTGGAAACAGAAGCACTATCCATTCAGCTATTATACAAGCTTTCATGCAATCCTTCACGTTGGAGCTTTTGGAGCTCTACATGAACCTCGTTTTCAATACTTGACGTATGTTTGTTTGTAACTTCCAATGTATGAAGAACAATTTTGTGAAACTACATCTCTACTGCTCAGTATGGTTTTTACCCCGGCAAATTCATGACGACTAAACTCCTGGAATTCCCATCATTTGCTTACGAGGTATGGATCAAAATTATCAAGTTGATGTGGTCTATACGGACTTGAAAGCTGCATTCGATGTGCTAAATGCAATAAATTAGTTGCTTCAACTGAGATAATAGCATGGATTGATTCGTATCTTCGTGGCCATTAAATTGGTTCCGTTGCAACTCCGGAGTACCTCAAGGCAGTATTTTAAGACTTATACTATCTTCTGCTGACAGGGAAGGGGGAGTTGTTCTTCTTGGAGAGCAGCTTGCCTGAGCGTCTGTTCCCCAGGTCAGGGGCGGCTCAAACAGTGACTGATCCGGAGCGGACGGCTGAACTATGAAATGCGGTGTCTCGCCAGCTACACCCAAGACGGCAGCCCCGTCGCGAGACTAGGCATCGCAGCCCTAGTAAGGCAGCATGCTGAAAATAAACATACTACGAACAATCCAGAGAATGATACGAATCGGAACAATCGGTATAGACCTAGGCAAACGAAAAAATCACAATAAGGTTGTATGCAAAGCCACGACCGCAAGGTTGAAGTAGAATACTTTTACAAGAAAGATAACCCGGCTGCTTGCGTGTCAGTCATTTTTTCTAGTAAATAAATGTTGACCGTTCATTGGCAGTATTGTAATTTCTTTTTGTCTGATATTTTGAATGAAGTTCATTGAATATTTTTAAATTTTGTGCAAATGAGAAGTTGAAGTGCTGCCGAATTGGAATATGCATATTTAATACGACATCATTGAACGGGAACGGAACAAAGGCTACGGTTATGCAGAACGCGAATGCCGGCGCGATGCGATTCGCCTTACCGTGGTGAAATGTACAGCTCTTTTTAAAGCGAAGTAGAGCTATACATTTCAACAGATTTCGTCTTGCCGAATCGCATCGCGCCGTTATTTGCGTTTTGCATGACCGTAGCCAAACACTAAGCGACGCAAACACGTAATAATAATCAGAGTATGCATGTAGATAAAGATAATTAACTTTGGATTATAGCGCAAAACGAGTAAATATTAACTCTTCAAATAATCATTCGTGTTCTTCTAATTTCAGTTGTTCAATTTAATATCCGATGAAATGTTTGTTTATTATCTGATGAAGCTCTTATATAGGCCAAATGATGCATTCCCAATTTACTAGGTCCATAACTCTGCCGACCGTGCTTGGGAAAGCGCGGTATAACGACCAATCAGAGGTCGAAGTTTGTGTTTTGACAAGGCTTAAGAGTTTTATAGTTCGAATGATAAAATTGCAATTGCAAAATTGCAATTTCATGCATTTGGTAGGAATCTTAGAAGATTTTCTAATCGATTGCTGCGAAAACGAAGGAAATCCATCGAAAACTAACCGATTTATTAGCATTTGAAATTTTTCTCACTTTTTTCAGTTTTAGATTTTCATTTCACATCCCTATGTAGCCGAACTTCCTGAGAGAAGTATTGTAATTCAAAATTAAATCTTCATTAATTCATTTGTTGTCCTTATAAGGACAATTGTTCAATTTATCATAGGATGTAGTGTTTATCTTACATCTCTGTGTTACCTTGATAGTGAGGACTAAGGCGCACGGTCAACACAATGAGAAAGGTGTTTTCACATTGAAAACTAGACACGGCTTTACTGGAGGAAGTGTTGGCAAATGCATCTACCGCTAATACCACCGATATCATACGAAAGCGCGTCGTTTCATGTGGGGAATGTCAACAACGAAAAATGACGCGCGTCTAAGCATAACCCGAACTGTTTCGCCGTGCTGCTCCCATTTACCTTTACATCGGCCTCAGGGAAGTACCGGCCGCATCTGCATCTACCGCTGAGGCTGTCACTATACTGCTATTGGTACCAAAAGCTATTAACTCTTCAAATAAGTGTTTTATTTGTTCTCAGAAGAACAATTGTTCAATTCAAAATCGGATTTACGCAATCGCATCTCTGTAATATTACCGACAATAATATTCTTCTGAACAAAATGATTCAACTTTCCCATTAGGCCTCTGCCATAATAGACGCGAAAAGCGACGCGAACCGATTCACTACGGCCGAGCGAATCGGTTCGCGCCGCTTTTCGCGTCTACTATGGCAGAGGCCTTAGAGAAAGTTGCTGGCTGATGTATTCACTTCATGCAAGCCTGCTGCTGATGCTTCTCGCTACCACACTGAAACAGCATTTTAGTGAAGGGAGTGTCGTTGCATCAGCTGACCCTGCTACTATCGATGCTGATATACCCGCTGCAACAACTACGCTATGCATAGCCATGCCACAGTTGTGGCCGCTATACGCTGGCCCAACTGCTGAGCAACTGCAACGCTATTCGTAGCCATGCCACAGTTGTGGCCACCATTGGTACCCGCTGTACCTGCATCTGCTGGCCCTGCTGCTATCGATGGTGAGATCCGTTGAAACTGCTTAGCTTATCCGCAGCCATGCCACAGTTGTAGCCGCTATCCGCTATCGATGGTACCCACTGCTCTTTCCCGCTGCTGCTGAGGGAGGACTGCTGTCGTCGCTGTTCAGAACTATTATGAGCGGCTTCGATTAAAACAGGCTCTTATATAGGGATGAAAATAGGAATGAACTATTTTTCGTACATGGTGGAATGATATAACTTGAAAAATATGTGTCAGAGCGATTATTTGATAAGCTCCACCTCTTTTTTCAGTTTCTAAAGTTTTTCTTCAGTTTCGTAGCACGGATGCACGAAAATGATTTCTTGTGAACATTCTGTCGAGCCGGACTGATAGCACTCTCATTGAAGCAACAAAATAATATGTTTTGTGTCGTGTTGTGCACCTTGGTAGAAGAACATGTTCCCGTCCCCGTGTCGCATGTAAGCAGATTATTGCGTTCAGTAGACAGTATAGAGATAGTGTATCCAGCGAATAAACACCGATGGTGCTCTCACACACGCAACGGTTTTAACCCGTATCTTATTGCGGTTTGTAACATCAAGCGATTTCGTTTGCTCGCTGTTGCGTGTTGCATCATGTTGCAACTTGGCAGCTGGGAGACGACGAAATTCTGTTAATGCTGATGGATTGAATCGACTTCATATTAGCTCTGCATAGTCGAACTAACTGCTTTTGTGAATGCGTACTAACAGGGCAGTTAATTATTCAAAGTCGGTTATGCTGATCGCAGCCTTTGCGCTGCCCCTACAGTGGGGGGTTTACTAAATAAAGTGAAAGTAAAAATTAGACAACTACAACAGAATTTGATTGCATCCCGCACAGAATGTCTGCTTGTGTTGATGCCAGAAAATTATTAACCTTCAATTATTTTTTTATTTGCCTTGAAAAAAGCATGTTGCGGTTCAAAATCGGTTGCTAATTACAACCTTTGAGCTGCCCTAACATTGGGGGAATTAAGATACACGGACAACATGCACTGTGGAAGCTATTTCACATTCAGTAAATTAGACGGGTGCGACAAATTTGAATTGCTAGGATGCAACACAGAATGCTTGCTTGCGTTGACAAAAATTATTAACTTTCAATGACTTGTTTATTTGCCTCAAAAAAGGCATTTTGATTTCCGAAATTGGATTTCCTGATGGCAATCATCATGCTGCCCCAACACGGGGGGAATAATGGCTGTCTGGCGACACACGCTGAGAAAATCCGCGCTGCTCCTGAGACGTGGTGACCAACCACAGGGCTAGTGCTGCTGCTAAGGAAGGACGACTGCTGTTGTCGCTGTCTAGAACTATTATGAGCGGCTCCGGCTGAAACAGGCTCTTATATAGGCCAAATAGCATGTTTTCAATTGCAAGGTATATGATCCTGTCGACCGTGCTTGGGAAGCAAGCATATAACGACCAATCAGAGGTCGAATTTTTCGTTTTGACAAGGCTTGGCTATTTTCAATAGTACAATAGTGTGAATAATAAAATTACAATTATCTTATTTTGGGAAGAATCTTAGAAGATTTTCCAATCTATTGCTGCAAGAACGAAGGAAATCCATCGAATACTAACCGATTTATTAGCATTTGAAATTGGACATATTTTTCACTTTTTTCGGTTTTAGATTTTCATTTCACATCCCTATGTAGCCGAACTTCCTGAGAGAAGTATTCTACTTCAAAAGGACAACGATTGGAAACTTGGTACTTGGAATCAGTGCTGATAAAAGTCATTTTCCCCAGCAAAATTCTTCGAAAATTACAGCCAATGATTTTCAATTTTCACTTCCAATGATCACAGCACTCTTTCAGATACACTAGATTTTCGTCCTAGTAACGTGCTGTTATACTCACATGAAATATAAATTTGACGACAAATCCAACCAAATGATCTTCACTTCAAAGCGAAAAAGAAAAACAAACAGTTCACTCAACCAAAATAAACCTCACCGAAACACTTTTTCACTGATACTGACCGATGCCTTGACAATCTTCGTTAACTGATAAACTGATTTTGTTGTCTTACTTCCATCGCATGAAATATAATGAGGTGTTTTGACAGTTCACTTCCATGCAAAAAGCGGGAAAGGAGAACTCTGAAAGGATTGTAAAAAAATAACGTTTATGGATGCTTTTTTTCACTTTCACTCAAGAGTGTCAACAAATATCAACCCTGCTTGGAATGTTAGGACTCTGCTCGAACCGACACGCGTGGGCATCTTGGCCAGGGAGCTACGGAAGGCAAAAGTGGAGGTAGCAGCCATACAAGAGGTGGGTTGGCCTAAAACCGGAGAACGTGAATTCCGGGCGGTCGATCGGACCGCGGGCACTTCTTTCAAGTATCACATCTACTACAGTGGCGGCGATAGAGCGGAACGGGGCGTCGCACAGTGGGTCCGTTTTGAAAAAAGACGGTCAAAAGTCTTTTCTCACTTTTTCTTACATTTTAGGGGTTTGGTGTCTTCGGAAGAATTGTTCAGAATACTGATTAAAGTTAGCTGACATTTTCATACAATTGCTTATTAAGCTAGTATCGCACTTGGAAAAATTAACTTTTTTATTTTACGAGATATTCAATTTTGATCTTCGGCAAAGTTGTAGAGCTATCGATTTCATGAAACTTTGCCCAAGACACAAAATTCCTTTGTCTTATTTCTGAAGAAATATAACCGTTTTCTTTAAAAGACTACCTTAAAACTATTTTTTTCACTTAAATTATACCTTAACTACTTCTGATCCACTTGAGATGTTCTAGAAAGTTTCAGATAATAACAAAATACAATTTTTTCTAAAAAAAGAAGTTAATTCTGTTGATCCAACTCCGAGATAGATCGATTTTAAGGTAAAATTATGTCAATTTTCAAAATCAAATTATTTAAAATTGTGAATGTTTGTGAAGTATTACTCAACGTCATTTGTTTTGGCATGTTTCGAGGTACAAGTACACATATTTTTCAGAGTCGAGACTCTTCGGGAACTCCGTCTTTTCATAGCTTTAAAATATTACTTTTTAACTACCTTTTTTTTTTCTTCATCTATAGGTTATTTGACACGGCACAAATACAATTCAATGTTTAACGGCGCCAATTATATCTGGTAGCTTACTTTCTAAAGTATCTTAATAACTAAAAGCAAATTTTTTATCCTCGCTGCCGACTACGAGCTGAAACTAAATCTAACTTAAAGCTAGAATATTTTGCATTAAAAGCACAGGTTTGCTGTTTGATGGTTTTCATTGCCATAGGTAAGCAGCATATTAAATTTGTTCCGCTGCTGGGCCAAGATATTACGGACTGGCATGTTGGGTTGTTTCCATCGGGCCTTGAGAGTATCGTGCGGGTCTGATTGCTGTTTCCGGATCCGGGGTCTTAACTTGTTCTTGTCGTTTGGTTGGATGTAGGCGGAAGGGGATAGGACTAAACTGGGGCGTGGATGGATTTCATGAAAACGTATATAAGGGACATGTAGGATAGGTCACGGCTCGCCAAGACATCACGAACAGGAACAGCCGGCTGCCTACATTCGGCCTGCAGGGAAGCTATTAATCTAGACCTGGCGTCACGGTGTACAGGGCATGACCAAACAACGTGCTCTATGTCGTGATAACCTTCACCACAGGCACAGATACCACTTTCCCCGAGCCCAACACGACGGAGATGCGCGTCAAATCTATAGTGATTGGACATAAGCCGGGACATCACGCAAATGAAATCCCGACCTACATCCAACCCCTTGAACCACGGGTTCGTCGACACCTTGGGGATTATGGAATGTAACCACCTTCCCAGTTCCCCCTTGGCCCAAGAATTTTGCCAACTGATGATCGTATTCTGACGTACAAATGCGAAAAATTCATTAAAGGCAATTGGTCTTTCATAAATATCACCGTTTGTTGCGCCCACCTTAGCCAAAGAGTCCGCTTTCTCATTACCCGGTATCGAGCAGTGAGAAGGGACCCACGCTAAGGTAATCTGAGTAGATTTTTCGGATAAAGCACTCAGATGCTCCCGTATTTTCCCCAGGAAATACGGAGAGTGCTTAACATCTTTCATCGATCGGAGAGCCTCAATGGAACTGAGACTGTCCGTAAAGATGAAATAATGGTCCGTGGGCATTTTTTCGATAATCCCTAGGGTGTACTGAATTGCAGCTAATTCTGCGACGTAAACAGAAGCAGGATTATCGAGCTTATGGGAGACGGTTAAATTGTTATTGAAGATACCGAAGCCATCAAGAAGTGATCCGTCAGTGTAGTACATATTGTCGCAGTTGATGTTTCGATATTTATTGGAAAAAATTTTAGGGATCTGCTGCACGCGTAAATGATCCGGGATTCCACGAGTTTCTTCTATCATGGATGTATCGAAAAACACAGTAGAATCAGAAGTATTTGATAAGTCGACACGATTTGGAATATTCGAAGAAGGGTTAATATTTTGGGACATGTGATTGAAATACAATGTCATAAAACGGGTTTGAGAATTAAGTTCGATTAACCTTCCAAAGTTTTCAATCACGGGACGGTTCAAGACCTCACATTTGATTAGAATACGAGAAGACAGGCTCCAGAAGCGGTTTTTCAATGGTAATACTCCAGCTAAGATCTCCAAACTCATCGTATGGGTCGATTGCATGCAACCCAAGGCGATACGCAAACAACGATATTGTATTCGCTCCAGTTTTATCAAATGTGTGTTTGCTGCGGAGCGGAAGCAGAAACACCCGTACTCAATAACAGACAGTATCGTTGTTTGGTAAAGCCTTATAAGGTCTCCTGGGTGGGCTCCCCACCATTGTCCGGTTATTGTACGAAGAAAATTCACTCTTTGTTGACATTTTTTTATCAGATACCTCACGTGACAACCCCAGGTGCCTTTAGAGTCGAACCAGACACCAAGATATTTGTGTACCAAAACCTGAGAAATCGTTTTACCCATTAATTGTGTGTCACATCCATGTTCATTACATACAATATCTCAGTAACCGCATGAGTTTTGCATTATATTTTTTTCTAAACTGTCTAATGCATCATAAGTTGACCAAAAGTGGTTAAGATATCATTAAAGTGAAAAAACTAGTTTTGGGCAGTATTTAAGAGAACAAGGTAGTTAAAAAGTGATATTTTAAAGCTATGAAAATACGAAGTTCCCGAAGAGTCCCGATTCTGAAAAATATGTGTACTTATACCTCGAAACATGCCAAAACAAATGACATTGAGTAATACTTCACAAACATTCACAATTTTAAATAATTTGATTTTGAAAATTGACATAATTTTACCTTGAAATCGATCTATCTCGGAGTTGGTTCAACAGAATTAACTTCTTTTTTTTGGTAAAAATTGTATTTTGTTATTATCTGAAACTTTCTAGAACATCTCAAGTCGATCAGAAGTAGTTAAGATATAATTTAGGTGAAAAAACTAGTTTTAAGGTAGTCTTTTAAAAAAAACAGTTATATTTCTTCAGAAATAAGACATAGGAATTTTGGGTCTTGGGCAAAGATTCATGAAATCGATAGCTCTACAACTTTGACGAAAATCAAAATTGGATATCTCGTAAAATAAAAAAGTTAATTTTTCCAAGTACGATACAAGCTTAATAAGCAATTATATGAAAATGTCAGCTAACTCTAATCAGTATTCTGAACATTTCTTCCGAAGATACCAAACCCCTAAAATGTAAGTAAAAGTGAGAAAAGACTTTTGACCGTCTTTTTTCAAAACGGCCCCACTGTGCGTCGGTTTCGTACTACTTGGAAACCAAATGAAGCGTGTTATAAGGTGGAAGCCAATTAATGACCGTCTATGCGTATTGAGGATCAAGGGCAGATTCTTCAATTACAGCCTTATCAACGTGTACGCGCCGACAAACGATAAAACCGATGACGTAAAAGAGGAGTTCTATGAGCTCCTCGAGAAAACGTATGGAGAATGCCCACAACACGATATAAAGATCGTCATCGGAGATACGAACGCACAAGTCGGACGAGAGGAGTTCTTTCGTACCGTTATTGGTAGGGAAAGCCTTCACTCTACCACCAACGACAACGGCTTGGGGCTAGTGAACTTCGCCGCGGCCAGGGGAATGACCATCTGTAGCACCCATTTTGCACGTCTGAATATTCGGAAGCACACCTGGAGACACCCCAATGGAGAGGCCTGCTCCCAAATCGACCACATGCTGATCGACGGCCGGCACTTTTCAGACGTCATAGATGTGCGGTCCTTTCGAGGGCCAAACATCGACTCGGATCACTATCTCGTGGTAGGCAAGATTCGCGCCCGGTTGTCCAATGTATTTAAATCGAGATCGGGGAGGAAGATACATCTGGACATCCAGAGGTTATCAGCGGAAGGAGTTGCTGCAGAGTATACTCAGAAAGTTTATAGACGGATCGGTGGACCAGCTGGAGTGGACCTGAACGAGCAGTGAAAGCACATCCATGATGCGGTCAGCGAAACAGCGCGAGAAGTGATAGGCATGACAACGGGAACCACGCGTAGTGGGTGGTTCGATGCTGAGTGCCTAGAGGTGACGGAGGAGAAGAATCGAGCCTATGCCAACACGTTAGTAGCAGCTAATCGTGTAACGCGTCAGATGCGGGAGAAATATCGGGAGGCAAGAGCTGCCGAAAAGAGGCTTCATCGCCGTAATAAACGTGAGCACTACGATTGCGTCCTCGCGGAGGCAGAGAATTGCTTCACCAGGCACGACACGAGGAGCTTCTATAGAACGATCAACGGAATCAGGAACCGGACCGTGCCAGTAAATGCCATGTGCGATGACAGGGAGGGGAACCTGATTACCGATAAATCGCAGGTGGCCAGGCGTTGCACAGTGGTCCAATAAGGCAAAAAGTGGAACTTAATTCCATAGCACCTTTCAACTTCATCCTAGCTTAATAATGTCTTCGTGGCAATTGTTTGTATGAATGACCCGCATAATTGCAAATTGTCAAAAAATATGAAAAGTTTACTATACTAAAAATAAAAAAATTAACTTTTTTGTGTTAAGAGATAGAAGAATAGTTAATTCAGCAAAGTTTTAGAAAATTCAAAAATATGAAACTTTGTTGAACAAATGAAAATCCTATCTCTTTTCGGTACAAAGTTATAAAGTACACTACATGGAACTTATTTAAAAGTTAGTTTTTTGTACTTAACTTTTGTTAGATGCATTTTACACGAAAGCGTAGTTCGGAGGAATTGTTATGGCACACAAAACACACATTTTTGCCGAAGACCATATATCTCCAGGACTTTTCCTTACAAAGTTATATCATATTTTAGCTTATTTTTTCGATAACTTCAAGAACGTATAGGTTAAAAAGGGGCAAGTGAAATCATGATGTCAATACTTTCCCTTGAAGTTAAGCTGAAGTACTATAAACTTCTTTAAGTTCCATTTGTCCCAATCCACCCATTTTAGAGTACGGCGAGCATATGTCACAGTAGGTTTTCATATATCAAAAATACTAACTTTTTTGTGTTAGGAGATAGAGGAATGGTTTATTCGGCAAAGTTTTAGAACGTACAAAAATATGAAACTTTGTTGAACAAACAAAATTTCTATCTTCATTGGGAACAGAGTAACAGAGTGTTTCATGTTAAAGTTACTTTATAGTTAGTTTTTTGTATTTAACTTTTGTTAATTACATTTCACAAGAAAACGTTGTTCTAAAGAAGCATTTGGGCATACAAAACACACGTTTTTGTTGAAGGCCACACATCTCCAGGACTTATCCTTACAAAGATATAGCACATTTCAGCATATTTTTTCGATAATTTTAAGAACGTATAAAGGAAAAAGAGGCAAGTGGAATCATTATGTCAATTCTTTTTCTCAAAGTTTAGCTCAAGTGCTCAAAACTACTATAAGTTTCATCCGTCCCAATCCACCAAATCTTTATTCTATACGTTGTTGAAGTTATCGAAAAAATATGCTGAAATGCGCTATAACTTTGTAAGGAAAAGTCGTGGAGATGTGTGGCCTTCAACAAAAACGTGTGTTTTGTATGCCCAAATGCTTCTTTAGAACAACGTTTTCTTGTAAAATCTAACTAACAAAAATTAAATACGAAAAACTAACTTTTAAGTAATTTTTACATGAAATATTCTGTAACTCTGTTCCCAATGAAGATAGAAATTTTGTTTGTTCAACAAAGTTTCATATTTTTGTACGTTCTAAAACTTTGCCGAATAAACTACTCCTCTATCTCTTAACACAAAAAAGTTAGTATTTTTAATATATGAAAACCTACTGTGACATATGCTCGCCGTACTCTAAAATGGGTGGATTGGGACAAATGGAACTTAAAGAAGTTTATAGTACTTCAGCTTAACTTCAAGGAAAAGTATTGACATCATGATTCCACTTGCCCCTTTTTAACCTATACGTTCTTGAAGTTATCGAAAAAATAAGCTAAAATATGATATAACTTTGTAAGGAAAAGTCCTGGAGATATATGGTCTTCGGCAAAAATGTGTGTTTTGTGTGCCATAACAATTCCTCCGAACTACACTTTCGTGTAAAATGCATCTAACAAAAGTTAAGTACAAAAAACTAACTTTTAAATAAGTTCCATGTAGTGTACTTTATAACTTTGTACCGAAAAGAGATAGGATTTTCATTTGTTCAACAAAGTTTCATATTTTTGAATTTCCTACAACTTTGCTGAATTAACTGCTCTTCTATCTCTTAACACAAAAAAGTTATTTTTTTTATTTTTAGTATGGTAAACTTTTCATATTTTTTGATAATTTGCGATTATGTGGGTCATTTATACAAACAATTGCCACGAAGACACTATTAAGCTAGGATGAAGTTTAAAGGGGCTATGGAATTAAGTTCCACTTTTTGCCTTATTGGACCACTGTGCGTTGGAAGCAACATTTCGAAGTGGTGTTGAACGGCGAGGAAAGGAGGAGAGTCGTCGAGGGGAACAGGATAGAAATTGGGGAGGACGGACAAGCTGTGGACCCACCAACATTGGACGAGGTGAAGAATGCTTGCAAAGAGCTAAAAAACAACAAAGCCGCTGGGAAGGACGGCTTACCGGCCGAACTTTTCAAAGTTGAGAGCGAGCGGCTGTGTAGTGCAATTCACCAGATTATCCTAAGGGTATGGTCTGAGGAACAACTACCTACGGACTGGTTGGAAGGACTCATATGCCCTATCTACAAGAAGGGACATAGACTCGAGTGTAGTAATTATCGAGGCATAACTCTCCTCAATTCCGCGTACAAAATTCTCTCCCGTATCCTGTTCCAGCGACTGAGGCCGTTACAGGAAGCCTTTGTTGGAGAATACCAATGCGGTTTTCGAGTGGGGCGATCTACAACGGACCAGATGTTCACCTGGAGACAGATCCTCGACAAGTTTGGAGAACATAACCTGCAGACACATCATCTGTTTATAGACTTTCGAGCGGCGTACGATACAGTGAAACGCAACGAGCTGTGGTAAATAATGCTAGAACATGGTTTCCCAACTAAACTGATTAAACTGATACGTGCGACGCTCGACGGTTTCACATCATGCGTCAGGACAGCGGGCGAATTTTCGGACGTGTTTGTGACGTTAGATGGTCTAAAGCAAGGTGACGGGCTCTCGAACTTGCTATTCAACATAGCTTTGGAAGGTGCAATACGAAGGGCAGGTGTGCAGAGAAGCGGCACCATCATCACTAAGTCCCACATGCTTCTGGGCTTTGCGGACGACATTGATATAATTGGTGTTAACCGTAGAGCAGTTGAGGAGGCATTTAAGGCTCTCAAAAGGGAAGCTGCGAGAATTGGACTCACCATAAACACTGCCAAAACGAAGTACATGGTGGCGGGCAGAGAGCGTGGTAGTTCTACGGGTGTTGGTGCTGCGGTGGAGATGGATGGGGATACCTTCGAAGTGGTCGACGAATTTATTTATCTTGGTACTCTCGTGACATGTGACAACGAGGTGAGCCGCGAGGTGAAGAGGCGGATTGCGGCGGCGAATGGGGCTTATAACGGATTGCGTAGCCAGCTTAGGTCCCGTAGCCTACAGATCCGTACGAAATTTGCGCTCTATAAGACTTTAATCCTCCCGGTGGCGCTCTACGGACACGAATCGTGGACGTGGAAGGAGGCCGATCGACGAGCGCTTGGGGTCTTCGAGCGTAGAATCCTGCGATCAATACTCGGAGGCAAACTAGAGAACGGGGTGTGGCGCAGGCGCATGAATCACGAGCTGTACGAAGTATACAAACACGCTGATATTGTCAAGCTGATGAAACACGGCAGGTTACAGTGGGCTGGCCATGTAGCACGGATGGCGGATGAGCAACCGGCAAAGATAATATTTAGTAGAGAACCGGATAGAGGCCGACGACTTCGAGGCAGACCGCGCACGCGCTGGATGTGTGCTGTCGACGAGGATGCCAGAGCAGCGGGTGTGAGGGGAGACTGGAGAGCCGCAGCCCGAGACCGAGTTTTGTGGAGACGTATTCTGGATTCAGCATAGGATCTTAATGATCTGTCGCCATATAGACTGTTCCGAAAATTATGAATACATCTTCTTTCTTGAATAAAACAAAAAATACAGGATTTTTCGGGTCATTTTATTCTGAAATATAGATAAAAAGTGTTTTCTTTCCAGTTTCAATTCAAGTTGGGATTATTTTTCGTAGAATACGCGAGTTCTCTAACTTTTCTCTTAACACTACTCATAAGCTTTCGCACAGTGTGTTCTCCGACCATTTTTACCACTTTAAGCCAATCTTTTTTAAATTTTTCAACATTGTCCGCTGGTTTGACATATTTCCTCAGCTTTGCCTTGGTCAAAGCCCAAAAAGTTTCAATAGGGCGAATTTCAGGGCAGTTTGGAGGTTTCATCTCCTTTGGACACATGTGACATTATTTGTTTTAAACTACCCTAGTGCATCCTTAGAGTAGTGACAGGAAGCAAGATTGGGCCAAAAGATTGGAGGATTGTTATACTGCTTAACCATGGGTAACAACCTTTTCTGCAAACACTCTTTAACGTAAATTTCACATTCATTGTGTCATTCATAATGAATGGACGAGATATTTTCCCACATTTACAAATGGCCTGCCAAACCATTACCTTCTTGCCGAATTTTTCGGTGTAAATGGCTTTCACTGGTCCAGGGACATCCTTTCCCTTCAGTGATGTATAAAATTGCGGTCCTGGCAGAGTCTTATAGTCCAGTTTTATGTAGGTTTCGTCATCCATGATAACACACCCCATTTTTTTGGTCAGAAGTTTGTCATAAAGCTTCCGAGCTCTCGATTTCACAGATTCAGCTTGTTTTGGATTTCGTTTTGGCTGCTTCTGCTTCCGACGGGTCTGCAGACCCATTCTTCCCTTGGCACGCATAACGTTACTCGCCGAGGTTCCAAGCTTCCTCGCCACATCTCGTACTCGCTTGTAGTATTCCTTAACCTTTTTGTCCATTGTGGGATCAACAGGCCCGGGTTTTCTACCACGTCTTGGAGCATCAGTAAATGTGCACTCTTCACAATACTTCCGCAATGCGGTTTGAACTGCTCCGACACTTATACCTTCTTCTCTGGCTAATTTTCTTATAGAATGACCACTCACGGTGCACCATTTGTGCACAATTCGCTTTCTTTGCTCGGGAGAAAGGCCACGCATTTTCAAAATTTCGCACTAAATGTTAGAAAAAATGACAGCATCTGTTTCTTTTGGATGTAAACAACAGGACGCAGCCAACGTTTGGTTGAATACTGCACGTTATTTGAAATGACGGTTGATCGTAAGTGTATTTATAATTATTGGAACGGTCTATAAAAGTAAAGTAAAGTACTATCTTCTTTATTTATATTTATGATTATATTTATGATGTTTTTGAATGACCGGATTTATGATAGCGAATCGATCAGTTCATATTTGCATTAAGGGGGGACCCTACTCTGAAAAGTGTTGTGGTCCCCGTGATTCTGTGGTTAGCGATGTCGGTCGGCTAGCTCTCCCACACGGTTGTGATATCGGGTTCGATTCCCGATCGAGTCGTGGATCTTTTCGAGCTGGAAATTTTCTCGACTCCGCACTGGGGCACGGTGTATCGTTGTACTTATCCTACACATGCAAAATGTGCCAAAAACAATATCGATAACGAATTCTCTCAACTAATCTAGTTGATCGAGACCGCCATTAGCCCCAAGGCTAAGCGTGCGATAATGTTGTCTACTCTGAAAAGTTGAAAAATAACGAATTTTCGTGATACTTTTTCGGATGTTTAAAGAAAGGTGTAGTATTCGGATGTTTCACAAAACCATGGCGGTAAGTTTTTCTTAGCATCTACTGAACCGACTTGGCTGAAAATTTTTTTCAGCATGTAAGAATGGATCATCTAGCTTGATACATAACTGTTTTTTGATATCTAAATTTTTCAATGTTCTATGAATTTTTAAATAGGGATTTTTCTTAGAAAAAAAGTATTTTTTTTTACTAAAAAGGCCGCCATTTTGGCAATTTTTGTAATTTTCAATAACAGCCTTTATAACAAGTTAGATAATCTATTTTTACGAGCTAAAAGAGTTTCAGCCAAATCGGTTTGATAGATGCTGAGAAAAACGTACCACCAGTTGCAAAACATGGTTTCGAGAGAAATGCTGCCAACAGCGTAATACTTACTATATTTGAATCCAGGACATGCAAAATATATTTCCACATATACCTTAATCAATAGCCAAAATACCCGAACACATCACTTTACTCTGAACATCCGTCAAAAAATTACAAATTATTATTATTTTTCGAACCTCCAGAGTAGCTTAAGCTAGTCAGTACCAAGATCATCACTATTGATTACTGCTTGCACTGCTTTAACGATAGCAGCATTCTGAAAAATATTACCAATACCAGTACAAATTATTCTGACAATACTAGCACCGGTTAATACTTTAAAAGTGTTATGATTTTGAGCCATTCAATACATAGAACATTCGCTAGAGCACCAAATGCGTTATGAACAACACACCCGTTGTACTGGATACAAAACAGTACAAAAGATGCTCTAAATTGATAAAATATTGATATGGTTTCGAACAGTCCAACTTTTGCGTGTACAGAACAACGATAATTTGCTTATTTTGTTTTTTAAATGGCTATTTTTAGTGTAATTCGTTTAGTATTGTATTTGCCAGACTTATTCATTGTTTTGTACTTTTAATTATTTAATACTGGTCAGAGCCTGACTTGAGTTATGGGGGGCAAAGATTGTGGCAAATTGTGAAATGGCTTAACGCTATGGCGATGGCGCGTAAAAAAAGAAAGGTTGGCCCGCGGTTGGCTCAAGTCGGGAAACCCGGGGCGTTTGCTTCCGTTGCCTCCCCTTAAATGCGGGCATGTTCTGGCTCTATTCTCATTTTTTCACTCGTCGATTTATTTAATAAAACGTAAGGGGGATTAGGGGCATAATGAGCACACGGGGCGAAATGGGCACCCCTCTTTTATGCGAAACTACGCATTTTCTAATACAATATGGTATATGGAACTCTTTCGTAGTTACTACCAGAGCCTGACAAAGTCATTTTCAATTGACAATTGGTCGGCGTGCGACCAGATCGAACCAAGCGCCAAAAAAATTATTTCGAGTAATCGGGGTTCAAAGTTTTACCACCTCGTTTGTTTTCTGCAAGCTACTGCAGGAAATTTTTTTTTATAATATCATCATGAACTGTTCAAATGATTTCATTGTTTCATGAAAGATAGATTATTATTTTTCACAACCACTGGTGTTAAAAACTCAATTTTCAAAAAAATGGCGCTTGGTTCGGTCTGGTCGCACGCCAACCAATTATCAGGTTATAGTGACGCTTTGACCCGTCGCTTTCAATTGAAAAGCTTTTGTATCATTTTCGAAACTGTTCGAATCGAAAGGTCAGCGCGAGTATATCAGTTTCATTGTTTTGTTTCGAAAATGTAGAGCCCTGGTTACTACAGTATCTTTTTATGTTGAACAAAAGTGATTTGTCTGTTTAAAATATGGAATTATAGTGAAAAAATCAACTTGGTTCCTGGATGTTGGAAAAGTTATTATTATTACGCACTACAAAATAAGCTTCTACCGTCGTTTAAATGGCTCAATCAAGTATGTAGACACATCTATCAATATGACGTATGGGTCGTACCCCAAATTTCACCGTCATTGAAGTTTTGATTTTAAGCTTTAATTAGTGTTAAAATCTCATGTTACTTGAACTAATTCGATAGGGCGAAATGGTCACCTTTAGGTGGGGTAAAATGAGCACACCTTGCCACATAAACTTATCTGAAATTCATCTCAGTAGACTTGTGAGTTTGTCTGTTTCCATAGTCAGTGTTTGTTTACAGTGATGGTGCGAGATCTTTTCGAATAGAAAAAAATTTTTGAGACCGAATCGGTCAGAAAAAGGGACTGCAGGTAGAATTGGCCACCATAAGGCGAGACGGGATATTCACGAAACAAGCCGCCAGCTATCACGGTATCTCGCGACAAACGTTGGCCCATTAGTTGTACTTCTACACAGTTTCAAGATATGTTCTATAAGAGTGCTCATTATACCCCGTGGGTGCTTATTATGCCCCAGTGGGGTGCTCATTGTGCCCCACACATCGACTGATTGCTAGTTTTTGATGCATGAATCTAATTTGTGTTTTTCACCTCTATACGATAAACTTTTCAATTTGTGAATAGTGTACCTTTAATTATAGATAGTTAATTCAAGTTTCGCATTGAAGACAGCCTAAAATTTTTGTCGTTCTCCATGCTTAAATCTGCAACCAAGTTAGGGTGCTCCAATATGCCCCTATTCCCCCTACGATCGTTTAATACGCGTCAATATATTTGACATATGAATTGAAATTATTAAAACAATAATAGAATTTAGAACATTTTAATATTGTTTAGAAACGTGGCTTGCCGATTGGAAAATGGCTCCGGAATGTACAGCAATTGATGGTCGCAGTGGTCCCAAACTTTAAAAAAAGAATCTTCAGAAGGTTTTACCGATTTACGAAAGGATCTAAAGGACCCGGGCCTCCTCATTTTCAGGGCCCCCACAAATTTCGAAAATTGCGTGTTCATTTGAGTCACATGATTTTGGATTTTGAACGCAACTGAGAAAAGGTCTTTCTCGAGATTAACCTCAATCAAAATAGGTTGCGTACGACTATAGAGAGTGAATGGATGTCAAATTTGGCATTACTATGTTACATAACAAGCCATAACAAGCCAGTCGTCGTAGGTTCGAGTCTTGGCTTGGTAGAGACTGTTAGTGTCAGTAGGATCGTAGCGCTAGCTCGCAATTGTCCTGTACACTAAACAGTCGGCTGCGAAGTCTGTGTATAAAAATCAGAAGGTCAAGTTCCGAATCGGAATGTAGCACCCCAAGGCGATGTTACAAATACGTTTGACTGCAGAAATTTAGTGTTGATTTTAAAAGGGATAAGTTTTCGTCAAATAATCCTTTCAAGAAGATACTCTGAAAATGTCTGACTGTTTCCGTTAAATTTTTAAAGACAAATGACGGTTTTGAATGCGTATGATCAAAAAACTGTTGTATTATTTTGAGGCACCCACACAAAATTCGGGCCTCGAGCCCCTGCAATCGTAAATCTGACTCTGGCCAACACCTTCTAAATCCAGAAACCAAGTCAAATAGCCTTTTGCTTAAGATGGAGAGTCTAGATTAATTTAAAAAAATATTTGTTAAGAGCCTTCCAATCGCAGCAAATTACAGTGTTTGGGGAAGATACTTATTCTTGAAAAAATCATGCGGAATAATGGTCCTCGAGTAATAGGTTCATCTGGAAAATTTATTTTTCGGAAAATAACTTTTGAGACAATTGTTTCCGGAGATTTTTCATGTAATCAGTCATTCTTTGAGGTAACATTTGCTGATCAAAATTCTGAATAGTAACCAAAGCAAAACTCAGGTGCCACGTTCCAATTCAGAATTTGACTTTCTGATTACGTGACACAGACTTCGAGGCCAACCGTTGATGTAGAGAAAAATCGCAGGGCTATCGCTGTTATTGGCACTCTGACGGTCTCCTCCAGCCGGAATTCGCAAGAGCAACGCCTAGCTGCTAGGCTAGCAGAACTCAATATGGTAGTTCTGGTCAAACTGCTTCCATTTTTATCAGTTTAAGGCAGTTGCAATATTTCTACAAAATATTTAATTATTTTGATCCGTGATCAATTAAATAAATTAGGAAATAAGTATGAATTGGAAATTGGAATTGGAATTGGAAGAGTGCATCTCAAAATACAATCATAGGATGTTTAAGAGGTTACACATGGAACATTTAGTAAAATATACAAAGAATGAAGTGGAATGATGCTTTGATTACAAACCACACATCTGTCAGTAAACCAGTTGCAATCGGATTTGAGTTTTTTCAGCAGAAGACAAAACTTTTGTTTGTCAAATTGAAATAAAAATTCTCTGCCAAACGTCCGTCGTACTTTTTTTTTCATTAATCCTCATTGGCAAGGTAAACAAACCACCCATAATTTGGTGAATCCCGTGGAAAGTAATGCCCTGAAGTCGCATTCAAAGTTTGGCCGACGTTACACCATATCATAAGCAGAAGAGGGGTAAAGGACGTTCCAATTTCAACTTTCTCAGTCGTAAAAGTTTATAAACTACGCAAACAACAATCCAATGCATTATCCCCACATTCCCTGCTAGGGAGGATCACGCATGAAGGAGAAAATACTTCCCCCGAAAAAGGTGAATTTTGCTCATATATCGCTAACCGAACCACAAAATGAAGATGAAAGCCCCTAAGAGAAAATAAAACATCAACATAATTAGGGCTTGGCTTCGACCGGTTCCGTTGTTTCGCGTAACGCAAAAGCAGAAGTCCACACCATTTTCCTGAGTCGTTCCAACCTGGTGTCGTTTCAACTTCATCAGTGCCAGCAGGCGAATGACATGAATTTTTGAAATCTCTTTGAAATCTACTGGCACACCGGTGTGGATGACAACAGTGACTTTCATTCCTGCAGGGTGGCACTTTCCGGAGAAGCTGTAGTGTGATATTCTGATGATATCGCTTTCGTTGTCTGGGTGTCAGCAGTATAATCGAAAAAGAGCCACAAAATTCGATTGAGTGTTTGGGGTGATGATGGGAGGAGAGCCTCTAGGCAGTGTAGAGAGTTGCTGCAGCCGTTAATTATGGTTACGTGGCGCTCGGTAGACCAGTGTCAATTTTTCGTGCAGTACCGCGAAAAAGGATAACAAAAATTAGCCAAGCGGAAACACTTGAGTGGTTTTTAATTAGTTTCACTTTATTGTGTTATGGAAAATCTATTCGGAAGTTGAACGGGATTTAAGATGACATTATAATTGATTTTTATTCTCTATCAAATGATTATCCAGTCAGATGAGTCATAATTTCAAATGCTCATAGAATAATAATACCAAGGGTATAAAGGCAAAAGACGAATGAAACGAGCCATGGAATTTATTGATCCATTCTCATGAACTGCCATCAAGCAAGCCACAAAGCGAAATTAACACCAAGACGTGGTGTGAATCTGAAAACCAGACATAAGCGAACGAAGTAAATATTCTGGATACGAAGTAAATATTCTTGTCCTGATCATTCTGTGCCTATTATTTTTATGTTTTATTGGGAAAAAGTACGACTGGTGAATAACAGCCTCCTACCTTTTTGGATTTGATCAACCACGGTTGATTGCGATTAATACTTTTACTAAGGTATATCTTCTAGATGAAAGTATGGATCAAAATAGGAGCATTATTAGAATGGGTAACAGTGTAGGGTATAATCACACAGCTTTGTATCCTGTTTGGTATATTTTTAATAATAACATTAAAAATCAATACATTACCTTCTATCATGTGATGCGTCACAGAACCATCATTACTTTGTCGCACTTCCTGAAAATTCAGAAATCGTCAAAAGTTAGAGTTTTATGATATTAAATAAAATAAATACAAGAAGAAATTTCACGACAGAAAGGACATTGAAGTATGTTTAACAATTTAGAGTTAAAACTTATTTGCTTGTTTTTTCACTAAAAAGAGTCTAAAGGTGACAGTCGATTGCAGAACGGCTCAGATGTTTTCTTTACCTGCTTGCAAAAGTGCTAAATTCCTTCTAATGCTGCTCAAACACCATTTTTTCTCATAAGCCTAAAGCTTCTTCTCTCAAATTGAACAATGATCGCGTTATCGAGATAAATGGGGTTATTCGATGTTAAACAAATCGTTTTTAAAGATAAAAACATGTTTTCAAAGATCACATAGATATTGAACAAGCTTATTTAAATTAAAAATTAAAGTTTATTTAATATATAAGTTGTTTAAATCCTCGAAATTCTTGAAACTTTATATCTAGAATAAACTTGTAATTTTTAAACAAATTTTACGATTAAAAACTAACTGATGCAGCAACCATCTGGTCACGCTATTGTTTAACAAAGTGGAAAAAATTGGATTCAGAATGAATAAAATATATATTTTTCCACAACATACTTCTGCATAAAATCGTAAACAAAGCTTCATTTTTGTACAAATTCAAATTTACGTATGTATTAATTCATTATTGTATTAAAAAACATAAACAGATCAAGATTATGTCTGTGTAACAAAAATAAAAACAGATCAGATAGTCACAAAGCACACATTGAAATTAGTAAATTTAGGAGTAATGCCAAAGCTTGTAATAATCATGTTTCACATATTACACACGACATTTATTTTCGAGCATCACTACCACTCACTAATACAGAAGAAATACGTTCGACACATCAAGTAAGAGAATGAAACCACATAAACTTACAGCCAGCTTGTACACACTATCGCTAGATGGCACTGCCGAGCTTAGCGCAGAGACACCTGAAAAGCAACAGTGGAAGCATCAGTGGAAAGCTTCGTTTACCTCCCCAACCCGAGTCGGATTTCGGCCGAACATGAGTTCATCATGAAAGCTCACCGCTAGCAGTAAAACGAACCAGAACTAGTGAGAAAGGCCAGAACTCACCTCGCTTTCCGAATGGCTTCGGCAGACAAGTCGCACATCGGTTGCATTGAGAAATCAGTTCCGGTCCAGCCGGAAGACACACAACAGTTCCCATAATTTATTGCACTTTTCGTCGGTACACTATTCGCGCCCCAGTAGTCTCTATCGGTGGAGTCCAGCACACGATCATCCGGTAGGGGTCATGCACAGGTGCAACTTTGAATTGGCAATGGATTTGATGTTTTTTTGCTGCCTCAAGGTTCTTGAAATATGCTGATTCATCGTTTCACTGTCGATGGCATCATCTTCTCCTGCGAAAGATGGCCTTCCACTCGTAGCTGATGGGCATCTTCAGGATGGAATATTTACGCTGGAAAAATTGCTGTCATCGATGCTAAAGGATTATCTGAAAGAGTGACATGAAGGCGAAGAAAGAGAAAATGTTGTCATATCCTATTCCGCCACACGTTTGGAAATATTTGCATGGATTGATTCTCAAGCTGGAACATTTAGCCTGTGGCTAAAAATATCTTAGCACTTTCCTCGTGTTGTTATGTCGATTTTTAATCAAAACTTTCCCTATCCCAATATTTACTTTCATATGTGGGTAAAAAATATGCCACATATAGATACATTTGATATAAAATATTTTGACAACTCGTAATAACAGTATCCTAATAACCCGCGTCCACTATCAGCCTCAAACACATTTTCCGATGGCGGCCACTGCTTCCGTTGTATAACGGTTCAATACCTCTCAATTAGTTTAGCTGGCAAACATGGCATTCCATTATTCCAGATCACATCCGTTCTCGGCGGTCTGACTGCATTGCGTTACCTTACATGGACGGTGCTAATTATAACTGAGCGTGTAAAATTGAATTTAAGTCGGATCGAAAGCACCGCCTGCTGGCCGGACACGACACTGGCGGCAAAACTCAGCGAAAGAGTTCATCTCGCGTCACTCGAAACGGTTGGTGCGGCGTCCGGCCGTATTCTGCGGCGCTGAGGGAGTAATTATACCGAGAAAATTTATAGCTACTCACGCGTAAAACTGGGCCATCGTTCATTTGATAGCAGTGATTAAAATGGTTCCAGATATAATCAGAGCAAAAAGTGATTCTTTTAAAAGCTTGCACTCTGATGAAATGCGGCACATCAAGCTCAAGAACGGCCAGGCAAAACTGCAGGGAGACGAGAGTAATTGAACGGCAATCGATGACATAATTTATTACCGTTCATTGTTACTGATCTGCCCAGGTGGAAACTGAAAGTGGAAAAGGATAACGAGATGTTTCTGCTGAATGTTCAACAATAATTCAATAAGCGGCTTCGAGGCTGACCGGTGGTGGTGGTCCGGAAAGGGACAACGGGTAAAATATGCTCCCAATGTTGCCACGAAAGAGCAAGGTTGAGGTTTTGCTGCGATCGTAGCGTAATTGTTCTAGAGGTCGGCCAGCTCTGCTCTGCTTTTTGCTCAGCGACCTTTTGAAGGGTAGTAAATCAGTAAGACGACGGGAAAAAACCATTGATGGAATGGATGATGTTCAAAACAAATTTGAGGGCAAGGTCATTGGACCGCGGTGTCTAGCGTTGCATTGTATTTCGAAGAGAGATTATTCGAGCAGACAAAATTGGGTATTGTTGGGTTTTTTTATTTTAAACGAATGTCTGCACATGAAATTGTAGTTGCATGGTGTGCTTATTATCTTATTTAACTTCAATTCAATTTGCACAGTCATCTTTTGTAATATTCAACTTATCATAAAATTCGGTTCCTTAATGCATGACTCAACTCACCGAACAAATCAGCTTTGATTGTGGATAACTAACTCTACTAGCAGTTCATATCTTGTTTTTGAATTAACTAACCATGCTAAGCAATGAAGAGAAACGATGAACTTCGAATAAGAAGCGATTATTTTCTTATCACGAAGATATCGCTACACGGAAATAAAGTTAGATCCATTTAATATTTGGTTGCAGCTTTCTATTTATTGAGGCGCCTCTAGTGGGGGTTACGAAAAACCAATGACAGCGCAGTGATGAGGAAGGTTTATTGACATAATAGTGAAAGTTTCATCAAATTAGCGTCAGTGGATCAAAAGTTTTCGACGATTGAACGTTTTTTAGGACGTGAGAAACTTTACCTACTCACGAGTAAAATCCGACGTGTTCAGGTGCAAAAATTGCGAAGGGCCTCAAATTCCCTAAAACAACCGTAAAGAGTGTAGGGGAACTGGGGACAGTTTGACCACGTTCAAAAGAACCCGCCATTAGGAACTCGTCATTGCAGATTGCAATTCACAAAATACACGAGATTGAAGCTAAACCAGTAACAAATACATTCATTCAGAGTCTTAAAAATCATTGAAATACGTCGAATCGTGAAATTAAAAAAGGTAATCGGAATTTTGTTTTCAGTTCCATTCCAAAATGCGCCTATGCGTGTACAAAACGCCCCACAACAAAGGGTCAGCAAGCGTCACAACGAAGAGGTAAAATACGCTGCCTTATTTAGATAACCACACAACCAGAATTATCCGGAATCACCTGGATAGTCTTTGATTCGATTTTTTCCGGATCTGAGACATATTAAAAGGTTTTTCCGGAGCAATGCAGAATCATAACAACACTACGTTTCACAAAGGTTTTGACAATTGTTGACCAGCGTTAACTAAAAAAAAAAAAAATACAAAATATATAATTCAATTTTTGTGGGATTTATGCAATTTAGAAAGTTTATATGAACTACAATCCATCAACTTCTGAATTACTTTAAAAAAGTGAGTATTCAATAAGCTATTGCAGTGGCGCGTCTTGCCCCGACTGGGTATTTTATACACAGTTCCCCTACAGATACGATTCAATGAAACTCTAACGCTGGAGGTTGACATGACCTCCTGAACCAGGAAGTTGCTTGTCTTCTATATGACCGCCAGAAGTGTTCCACTTGGGAGGCTCCTCGCAGTATTTGCACCACTTGCTTCTGTCGGGCCCCTTACAGGTCCAGGATTATGCCGTTTCACAAAATACCTGAAGACATCGTCTGGCTGCTAGAGTATGCCCAAAGGACTTACCGACCAAATAAATCTGTGGAGATCATAGGGGTTATGATCGACGACAAGCTCACGTTTGGGAGCCTCGTCGACTATGTCTGAGAAAGGGCCTCAACGGCTAATGCAGCATTATTTTGAAAGCTGGCGAATTGCTCGGTGATATATGGTAGCAAGCAAAACTTTTTGCTAGCAAGGTTTTGTCCATACTCAGGTATGATGAGTCAGTGTGGTCTAAAGCGCTAGCGCTACTACATGACCAGATGACCAGATGGCAACGGGAATGGTCCAATTCCGCGAAGGGTAGATGCCCCAAGCAGCACTTGTCACCTCTTCTTGAAAAAATCAATAAAAATGAAAGTCGCATTGTGATCTCACTGCAGTTACTGTGAAACATACTAGACTGCATGAGAGATGAAAAGGTCACATATACGACGCGAAACTACTTTTCAACTCCCCAAGATACAGTATTGTTACATAGTGGTTAGTGTAACTCCGAAGACGAACAGTAACTTTCATCAATCATCCTTTGTTACAATCATGTGTACATGCAACTGATATGCGGAATAACAAAAAATTTGTCACATTGCCACTAGTCGACGACATGTATGCAATTAACATTTTTTGCAAGGTTACGTTGCGGATTTGATTCGAAGTTTGCTTGCTTAGCTGATCAAAAATATGGACAGATCTACTTATCCGCAACAGATTCATCATTTTTTGCCAAACTCATCATGTGTCCCATCCAGGCCAGTAAACAATTTTTTCACCACCCAGTTTGCCTGCATCACCGCACTGTGATAGCTGGTAGGGTTTTTGTAGTTATCCGTGTCTGCACTTGTGTCCCGTGTGTCGTGCAAACAAAATGGCATCGCTTCTTCGTTCCCAAACTCTTTGCGATGAAGACACAACACAGGGAAACTAAGGGCATTTCATATAGAATTGAGCAATGGTCCGTGCTCAATTCTATATGAAACTATCGATATTTTAACAAATAATAATGCCAGTTATACTATGATAATTTCGAGCGTTTACATATTCAAGAAATAATCGAAATTCCACCAGAAAGAAAGCCACCTTCATAAAAGCAGCAAACTGATGTAGTTTTCGTCATGTCGATTTTCGGCTATCGCGGCTTTAGATCTTTCAAAAGTTATAATTTTTAATGCTATTAGAATGGTTTAATTGGTATTATATCATGGAGAGTATTGGTGAATGTCGAATAATATAAATATCGTTGGATGAAAAATGTGTGTCTTGTCCGTGGTTTCCCTATGCGACAGCTTCATTACATTATAACAAGATGCGTCGGTAGAATAAGTTACTTCGTGACAAGATTTATCAAGCTATTGTTACAGGATAATTTACTGGCAACATTTTAGATGCCGTTGTTTCAGTGAAACAAATTCGGACGATAAACAAGTGACAAAGAAACATGCTAAAGTTTAATAGTAGTTACGGTAAATAATTGTGACCGAATTGTGATTTCCGACTATAACGTCAAATTTATTCTACTACCAACTGAAAGTTTCTGTACACCTTATCTTGAAATGCCATGTTTTTTTTTTTAAATTAGAAGACCATTGCAAATATTTGATAAAAATTTAACTCCATTGCAACAAATATCATAACAGGAAAATGGAAGATCTAAAAATAACATTATTTTAACAAATATTTTTGTTAAAGCAAAAAGATATCGATGGAATGTTTTATTAAATATTTCAGTTACAATTTACATTGTAACCTTAATAACGAAAATCCGGGTAAAAAACAAGGTTATTTATAAATGCGCGTTGATTCAAAAATCCGCGATAAAAAGCGCAATCCGAATTCCGCGGGAAAAAAGCATTGATTCGAAAACCCGCGTAAAAAATCGCGCTGATTCGAAAATTCGCGTAAAAAGCCGCGATAATCAAAAATCCGCGCAATGAAAACTAAAATAAAATCCGGGTAAGAAAAACTAGCACAAAAATCCGTGTTAAAAACATCTGAAAAAACCTGAGAGTTTTCCCCATTACGCTTCAATTAAACTGACTCGTTACTAGCGCTCGTCTCAGGTCTTTTGGTTTTCCTTTAATAAATATTTGTGTTTGGTTCCACGAAAGATATAGCCACTCTATTGGCCGGCAGTGTAAATTCGAGTGAGATGATAAAAATGGCGATTATTTTGAGCAAATGAAAAAAAAATCTGCTTCATATAGAAATATCCTGCAACTATGTTTTCCAACAATAAAAGGGGGATTATCTTATAATTTTTGTTGTTAATTACACTACTTTTAGATATATGATTTGTGCCGGCATTGAAAAATATTTTAAACGAGTATGTAGAATGGTGAATAAAAGTAATTGATTTATTTAATGCCCTAACATTTTCGGGCGCGTGCTTTTTGCGTGAGCAAAATCATCAGTTTCACCATGGATTTTAATTTGCATGTCAAAATCATGTATAGGCACAAATAACCACTCACATTTATATTACATGGACATGCTGGTTAGATTATGAAAAATGTCGCGAGTAAAAGCCAGACAAATATGCCTGAGAAATTTGTTAAATCGAAACTTTAATTTGACCAAGGAAAGTTTCATGATATGCATCTGTTTCACTGCGATCGATGTGTAACAAATCAAGTTACCTAATGGTTGAACAGAAACATCATTATCAACAACTGGACTGGTTGCATATGAACTTCAAATTTGCGCTTTTCAGGTCTTTTTCGTATATCCTCGTTTTGTGCATGCTAGGAAAGACATGATGATAGTGAGCGTGCCAGACATTATTCCGGACAACTTAGTCCGGAACATTTGCGAAGACCCAGAAATCTATAGGTCAGCCTGTGCAGCCACCTTTCAACTCGTCCATGAATTGTAACATGAGTGGTGAGTCAATCATCAACACGCCAGTGATAGTTTATTGCCAGTCTCCAGTTCGTCAGCTCTAGGAGTTATAATAGTAAAGGGGGTGTATCAAGAGAGATAATGCAATCTCCGACCTCAAGTTCAAATTGGTGATGATAAAATCGAACGAGTTCATGCGCTCACTGGTAACTTCCGACAACGATACTAGCAATACTAGAAATTCGACGGCACATTATGGCATGAAATAGCACAAATCTTGGTCTCTGGAGGACGCTCCGATCGAGTAACCGCTGCACCAAGTTGACCATATATAGGACACTGATCAGACCGGTTGTACTCTACGGCCATGAGACATGGATAATGCTTGTGGAGGAACAATGCGCCCTTGCGATCTTTTCTGTTGCTTACCATCTTCGGTGAACGTGGAAAAGATAAATGAACCACTAACTGTAGGAACTGCTTGAGATGCCATCTATCTTCCACACCGCTGAGACTGTCAGGTTGTGCTGGGCTGGGCATGTCGAAAGAAATTCTTGAAAAAAACCCACCAGGGACGAGACGGATAGGTGCACAGCGGGTAAGGTGGATCGATCGGGTGGAAGATGACTTACGGACCCAACGCAGACTGCAGAGCTGGTCTGTTTGGTAAGGTAAGGTAAGGGGTATATCAAGCACAAAAAGCCACTTCACGACGTAATACATAACCGTCGTCCCTGGAAGATAAGGTGCCCCATACTTTGAATTCGGCCTTTGCGCCGAACATTTCCGTAGTGTCTTTGCAGAGAAGCCTTCAACTGTGCGTATACCTTCTTTCGACAGTCGCTTGGAAGTATTTCAAGTATCTGAAACTGATGTCAAAAATGGAATCCACAAACTTGACACAAACTCACCGCCTGGCCATGAAACTCTCTCTAACAGCCTCCTTAAACAGTTTCAAGGTGAGCTTTTGGTCCCTCTTACCGGTTTGTTCAACGCGTCACTGGCTTCCGGTTACTTTACTAGGGGTATGAGGTGGGACCATCATCATCATCATCTGTTCCTTTAATTTGGAAAATTTCTCACGTCACACCAGTTCATAAAAAAGGATCTCGCTCAGAAGTAGAGAATTATTGTGATATAACAATCCAATCTGCTACCCCTAAACTTTTCGGACGGGTAGTGTACAATTCTCTTTACGAGGTAGTCGCTGAACGCATTTCTTCTGTGCAACACGGATTTTTAAAGTAGAAATCCGTTACCATGAATCTTTGAGAGTTTACTTCTCTAGTAACCGATTATATATGCAAAGGATTTCAAGTCGACTGTATTTACACAGATATAAGCAAGGCATTTCATGCGGTTAAGACGGACAGCATTCTTCGATCGATTAGTGACTTCGGCATTGGCGGTCCACTTTACAATTGGTTGCAAACATATTTGGTGGGAAGAGTTCAGTGTGTTAAAATAAAGGGACACATCCCTGCTTCGTTCACTGTGAATTCGGGAGTACCTCAAGGAAGCCACTTAGGATCACTGTTATTCGTACTCGTGATGAACAAGCTTCCAGACAAATTGATTAATGCTTTGATTCTGATTTATTCTGAAGATGTGAAAATTTTCTTGCCCGTCAAAGCAAATGACGATTGTCATAAATTACAACTGGACATGCAAAGTTTTGGAAAATTCTGTTCGGATAGTGGTCTAAACGTTAACGCTGAAAAATGTTCAGTAATGACATTTTCTCGTAAAATATCTCCTATAGAGTTTAAATATCATTTCAATGGAACTGAGTTACCAAGTAAAGAAAAAGTTCGCGACCTAGGTGTTACATTTGACCGACAACTTTCGTTTACAAATCTTATTGACAATGCTTGATTTTTTTTTTCTCTTGTGCGACGGTACGGACGGGACTTAAAAGACCCTTATTCTATATCAGCCACTTACACAACGCTAGTGCGGGGCAAGCTGGGCTTTGCGAGCGTTGTTTGGCGCCTCCAATATGTAACACATATTCAACGAATTGAAGGAATCAAAAAAAGATCGTGCGCTTAGCCTTACGGACCCTTAGATGCAATGGTGATCAACTACCTGCCTATCAAGAATTGTGTGCATTAGTTAATATTGACACAGTACATTGCTGACATAGTATTTCTCACCAATGTATTAACAGAAAAGACTTATAGCTTATACGGGTACGCTGAAAAATCCAAGAGCGTTAACCCTCCGCAACAAGCTTGGCATTATTCACAACATGAACCTACATGCCGTTTCATGGGATCATTTAATGAACTACAGCATATTGTTAACAGCGACATGTCGCCTACAATCTTAAAAAACAGACTAGGTTTATATTTAAGAGGACAACTTCAAAAGTATTAATTGATTGTATTTTTTCTTCGATTTATTGTATTTTAATATTAAGTGTGGATAACGGGCCTAAAGCCTATATATATTCCAGAAAAAAATTAAAAAAATATTTAACGGGATAGCGATCACGCCTTCTATTTTGTATGGAGAAGGTGTCATTGCGCCGTGTGTGTATTTGGGCCTTTAGCATGTTCTATCTTGGAACGGTATGCAAGGTACCGAAACTGATTTGCTGTATGACAACACAAGAGAAGGATACATTTGCGTATGAACAGTGCTTTCATATCTATCGTACATTGTTTAAGCTCTCAGATGGATTACATTATTAATTTCGTGTGAAAACAGAAGCAAACGCTTCTGCAATTTATTTAACTCAATAGTATGGCGTGCCAGTTCCAGTTCGCTTATTTTTCGCTTTCCCTACTGCACAAACTGTCCGCTTAAGGAGCTTGTGTGTTAACGGGTAAAAGCCATTGTTAAAAATAGAAATTTAGTTCGAGAATTTCTAAACTGAAAAAAATTTCCCTGATTCTGGCAACAAAACTCTATTATAAGTAGAGCCGAGGAAAACCTGAAAGTTGTTTGAAGCTGGATTTTGTTTAAGTATTTTCCACGTAGCTCATAATCGAGGGCATTCGAAATGCCTTAATTTGCTAGTTTTAGGGAAACAGAACTCACGTTATTCCAAGGTTAAAAATTTAACAAGCATTGAAGTTATTCTTCGCGAAACTTCTCTTCAATAGCATAAACAGTCTAAGCGGATGAATTCGTTTAGTAATAAATGAAGTGATTCATCCATGTGAACGAGAATACTTCAAAGCTCAGATAAGGTAAATTACACTGGTCAACACTGCACTCGAGTTCGAACTACAAAAAGTAAGGGAACTGCTCCATTATTCATATCAGCCCATATATCCATCACATACTACATGAAAACACAATTGAAAACAGGAAAAGCGCATATTTTCTTCTTAAATCAATCTGTTAATCCATGAAATGGATTTTTCTTAGTTTACTTCAGATTCCTCATAAAGCATAATCCTCAAAAAACTCACTTAAAAGCTCTAAATTTGATATTAAAGTTGGGCATCTGCTCTCGAAAACTCATTTAATTCAATAACCTACCTCAGAAAACAAAATCCGCGCATGTCCTATACGGCTACAACGGGACTCGTTTTGCAGCCAACCAAAGTTTTTTTTCACCACTAGCGGACCACTTTTCATTTTAATCACTGAACAAAATCACTCACTACACTAAGAATACTTGAATCTTTGAAATGTTCACCTCAAATTTCCTAAAACAAGCTTGAATTAGCAGAAATATATGAGATGAACTTCTACAATTCCTAAATTTCAACTGTATGTATTTTCATCTGTTTTCACTGCGTTGAAGAAAATCAAAAGTTGCCAAATCAGTTTTCGTTAATACAAAAAATCATAGTGAAACTGTTTAATTATTTCGACATAATTGACATAAATCAACAGCATTGCAGTGGTTATCTAGGTTACAAATTTTGCACGTTAACAACTACAGCGGAAATATAGGTTACCTCCTACAATGGGCTGCGGCTACGTTCATTCATGATAATGTGATTCATTCATGATTAACAGTGTGATGAATATGGGGGCGTCGTGAGATGAATAATTGGACAGTGATTCAAGTTTTGAGATGGATATGGAAGCGTTGTGAATTTTTTTTGTTTCACAAAATTCAGGATAAATCTAGCTAAGTTTACTATATATACAATGCTGAACGATTCCATGAGTGCACGTAAGCATATTAATTTATAGGTTTATTTGTTGAATGATTTCGTGAAAATTTGGTGTTTAATCCATGCATTCTTCGTGAATATCGGCTTAATGAGATGTATGATGGAGCAGTTCCTTTATCCGAGGTCGCACTGGAAAAAATTGAAAATTTTAACTTTTCAACAGTTTCTGTAAATTTTAGTGTTCATAGTCGCAACGGAAGTGCGTCCGAAAGCCTCAGAGTAATTTTTCGCCGAGTTCGTCGCTTGAAGTATTTGAAGACTTGCTGCACTTCCGGTACGGCTTCCGGGGGCACCAAAATTCACAGGAACGGTTAAAAAGCTATAGTCCATCTTATTTCCCAGTTTGAGCTCTGGGGAAAATTTGTTTTTCGCTTTTGTCGATAAGTGTTTTAGTAAGTTTCTAGGTGTAATAAAGACAGAAAAGCAAAATTTTTTGTTTATTAAAATAGTGTCAACCCAAAGGTCATTTCTAAATTCTAATAGTTATTTCTTAGAATAATTGCGAGATTGTGAAGATATATGTTTTCATAGACAGAAACAAGTGTTCATGATAATTTATGCTTTACATAAGTGAAAAATTTCTATCTGTATCTGTATAAACAAAAAGGTCCAAATTTTTGCTTTTTTCTCCTCTCTGTGGGTGTGGTTCGTGCTCACTGTGTTTTCGTTTGTATACGATGAAGGTCAAGGAAGAGAGCATTCTCCCGGCAGCGCGTTTTTTGGATGCTCGAAGGTTTCGAGTCACGTTTTGACGGTAGACCACAAAAAAATCTATGATACATAGCATGATCGTTCGATTCTATGCTAGAGGACCGATTGCCAACAACAACAAAAAAGCTAACAATCAAGTCGTACTGTTCCAGTCGGTGTACGAAAAAGGTTGGAAAGCCACCATAGCTCAACAACTTCACTTTCATAACATTGGGTATGTCAAAAAGTCAATCTCGAGGTAGTCTAGAGTTTCTGTGATGGCGAGGGCTTCCGAAATTTTGTGGAAGATTGAGGATGAGTGATCACTATCTATCTGATTGTTTCACACCTGAAAAGCACATTGCATGGGATAGTGAAAATGCTAAGCAGACTTGTTAATATACGATTGATTATCGTCGACAATCGTCATCGCCGTTACCGATAACGTATGGTATCGTTATTGACGATAACGATAGCGTCTTCAAACATTAACGTTATCGGCGATGACGATAGTCACTAAACCTTATCTGCTCACTAACGTCCTATGTCAGTTTTGTCTGCTGTGGTAGCGAATGGAGTACCGACTCGATCAAAAAGCAGGCACGGGGCCTGTGGGGTGAGAATCGTTTTTTCACTATGGAGGGTTGGAATCGAAGTATCACTAGGTAACAGGAAGGAACTTTTCCTTATTTGTTTATGTTTCGCTTCTCATCAGGAAAACAAATGTCTCAGTATTTATTGTTTTAACTTATGAGACATATGTGCATTTAAAATATATCTGATGCTAACGGGCGACAGCTAAAATTTTAGAATTTTTCTCGCTTACTTGACAACAACCACGCTAAGAGCAAATTAAAGGCTTGTATATGTAAGCTATACGTCTTTTTAGGCCAGTGTTTTTTTTGTTTTGTTTATGCATACTCAATTCTTTTAAAATGACGGCGAAACAAGTAGTCTGTACAAGCGCATTTTACAGTTAAAAATGAACTGCACAAAAAATTAAGCAAAAAGTTCACGGTAAACAATTTTAGAAGCTTCTGGTTTCATCTGTGTATAATTTTCGCCAAACCTCAACAACAATTCGCAAAGAAGTTAGTGGAAGACCGGCCAAAGTAATGTACTAAAAGAACTTCATTCTTCTGGTCTAAATAATGGTTCAAGCCCAATGGTTTGGCTTCTCAGGTTTGGCTATTAATCAAGATGTATACCAGAACGAACGTTTGAAGAAAATTTTTATTCCATTTCCTCACAAACACCACATAAGCACATCTACCTCTTCAAGACAGCAGTAGAAAAATAATTTTATAATTTTAGTTGGGAGATTGCGGGTTCAAGTCCCGTCGGGATGCGGTATATTTTTCCAAATCTGTATCATATTTCCGGTTCGCTTATTTTTCACTCTCTCTACTTCACATACTGTCTGCTTAATGAACTAGTTGTCACCCGTTATAAAATAATGAATATAAGAAAAACTTCTTTACAGACACGTGTTTTTTTTAGTCCCGCCACTCACAACTCACGCGTTGGAAATCATGAATAAAAATTTTCGTCTACACTTTGAAGCTAACCATTCATTAAGTTTTTATATAAACCATCTTAAGTTTGAAAATTCTAGTCTTTCCTATACTGTAACGAGTGATACCATGTCAAAACCTAATGAAAACGGTGACTGATGGTAAAACTTAACGGCTATAAATAACTTCCCTACCATCGGTGGCAAATAATACCCCCATGTTGGTTACGGTTTCCGGTGACATCTTTAATATTAGCAGGATGATGCAACAAATTTCTGTTTGATTGAGCGAATGCTCTTCGCAAGCAATCCATTTATTATTAATTTATTACTAAAACTGGGTTGTGTGGTCCCCGTGGTTCTGTGGTTAGCGATGTCGGTCGGCTAGCTCTCCCACACGGTTGAGATATCGGGTTCGATTCCCGATCAGGTCGAGGATCTTTTCGAGCTGGAAATTTTCTCGACTCAGCACTGGGGAACGGTGTATCGTTGTACTTATCCTACACATGCAAAATGTGCCAAAAGCAATATCGATAACGAATTCTCTCAATTAATCTAGTTGATCGAGACCGCATAAGCCCCCCAGGCTTGCGTGCGATATTGTTTAAAACTGGGTTGCCAGCGTATCTCTTGCTACATGGACAAACAATGCCACGCCTCAGGGTTTTAGACTTTAGAGTTGTAATAATGGAATGATGGAAATAATAAATAAATGAAGAAAATGGATATTACACTCACTGGTTGCCGAACCGAAACTGCGATGCAAAAAAAATTAAAATCCGCTGTTTGGAAATGAAACCTGTTAAAATCGTTGTTTGAAAAATGGACACCCACACTTTAGTATTATTTATTACTGAAAGTTCAATTAATGAACTTAGGAGCAAAAACTGAGAAATTATGCGAACACAGCTATCTACTTTCAGTACTAGGTGGGAACCATTGGGCACAGATTATGCTTTGAACCATATGTGCACCTACGAACTAACTACGAAAATCAACTACAACATCTATCACAGCAAATGTCAACAGGTGAGTCGATAAATTGGTTATTTTTCTAACAGTCACATTTCACAGAATTGGCGTAGGTACCTACGCTAGTTGCAGAAAAAAAACATCCGTATCTCGTTGTGCGTTCAAGCAAAAATTGCCCTGACTTGCAGCAAACGATGTTGATTGAAAAATTCACCGGATGCCGGATGCTGGAACCAACGAAAAGTTTGCAAATAAAAAGGCTGCTTTACAATAAAAAACGAAAAGGAAGAGGAAAACAAAATAAAAGTTTTCAAGGATCCGTTCCTGTAATGGTCTACCCGATGCGTTCACTCTCTCCAAATTTATTCATACGTTTTTTTGGATCCAATTCAGTCACAAAGTGAAAAGCACACGAAGCGGAAAATACAGTGAAAAGCAACAAACGAAAGCTGGTTTCCGCCGGGCTCTGATTAAATCGGTAGGTAACCTCCCTAATGAAAGGTACGTGGCCATCAATATACAAATCACACAAGCTGTCCCCTCCGAGATGAATAACATTGCTTGAAACTTGAAATGGTTTTTCATTATGTGCTGGTTTGAGATCGAATTATTATATATTTCTATCCTTGTGAAAAACCTCCGAAGTAAATTTACTAGCAACGTCCAATCAAATGATCGGTTTCGGTTTGGGTCACAAAAATAATTGTTATTTGAAGAAGGTGATTTCCAGAGAAAGAAATATCGTGTTAAACGAGTTTCGAGCTTTCGTTTCTGTGGAATTTTGTGCTTGTTAGTTACACGATTTGTTTCCCAATTACCTACTCTAATCACAGACACCACAGAAACTAAATGATTAATGTCGAATCGATTTCAGATTTAACTAATCTGTTTGGTTTGGATGATATTCTGTTTTGGATTTTCGAAGCTATTCCTTTCTAGGATTTCCTAACTATTCAAGAGAAGATATAATCTGAACAGCGAAATTACTGTCTATTTTTGTCTATGCTATCAATGGACCAAATAGATGTTTTGTTTGCATGATGATTGAACAAGACGGAAATAATATATTCTCCCGGTCCAATTATTTCTGGTCCGGTTAGCTCTAGATGTTCATTTTGGTCTTGTGCCGGCTCTTTCAATTGACTATGACCTACCACTTAACTGAAAAGGATAATCAATGGGTGAATTGAAGAAAAGTTGGAATATCTCATTCCTGCCGTTATCAACCCAAGTTCTTATCTCATTCCTGCCGTTATCAACCCAAGTTCTTAATCACCGTTGAAACTTCTCCATACATCACAAAAAAAATTGATTTATTTTCTAGTTCCAAATCATGGAATTGGAAGCTTCACGAAAGTTAGACTTCGTCAACGACTGGGAACTGCATTGCATTGAATTACACAATCCACAACTTTTGACGTTTAATTACGACTTACTTTGGTAGCGAGGCATGCCAAAAAATCGAGAATTGAGTGAAACGGCAGAATGAAAGAATTCAAGTGCTTATAAGTTTGTTACTCCTGAACGGATTTTGGTTGTTGATATCTCGTTCGACAGAACACAGGTCATACAAACTTCAGTCTCACAAAAAGACAAGGGTGCTTATTTACCCGTTTGGTGTGCTTTAATTAGCAGAATACATAAAACATGTTAAATTTAGAACAAGCTTTGTTCTCCGTATACAATAGAATGCATAAATGTTGCAATCACAACCAAAACCGACCAAATTTGGGTCACCGTAGGACCAACTAGTCATTAATCAACGCCTTCATTGTAAAGATATTATCGCTTGCTGGCGGTCACGGGTATTTTAACCAGCTGACCCAAAAACCAAGTTTTTCGAGTGTCGCTATCGATAAAAAAAAACGAGGACAGTTCAACCAAACAATATTTATGGGGAAGTCTAAATCACCATGTAACATGTCGTACACAACTCCCACCGTAAATGCTTTGTCCTTGTAGCCAACCAGGCAACCATTCTGCTCGAAAACAGAAGAAAAACTTTTTCAATCTCCACAATAAGCTATGTGCATTTAGTTTCAATGAACAGAGACAAAGGTAACAAAAATTTGATAAAATCTCGGACTTTCTCCGAGGCAACTCATTCATTAAACTAGCATGATATGTTTTGAAAACGAAAGCTTTTGATACAGACAAAATTTGTCAGCTGTGAACGAAAGAATCATGACATCATTTTACGTTTTGCATTCCTAGGGTACATAGCATGTACACATAAAATGCCATTTAAACACATCAGTGTGTACAAAAATGCCAAAAAATGTTTTGTAGCCGTAAACATAAATTAAATTGCAGAAACAAAACTCGACACACGGATCGAGTCGAGTATGAAGGGCCAACCCCTCTCCAGACTCCTGCCACAAGCCCCAAAAACAATAAACGAATACTAAGGATGAAAAAGAGAATAATTCGCATTGGTACATTGCAATCCTTGTTTATATGCTGTAGAAAGGGGAAACCCATCAGATTTTATTTGGCATCAGACAGTAGGAAAGGCAAGAAAACGGTGGCAAAACATGAATGTGAGATGAATGATTATTCTGCAGTACGGCCAAGTCGGTCCCCAGTTGGGTGCATTCATTTTGAATTTGCCTGTTTGCTTGTAGGGAGCAAAAAATATATATTGTATGTCAATTACTGCGATAAAATGCGAGACATGCGGCATTTTATGGGTGCAGTGTTAATCGAAGTGTTTACGGGTGGTGAACGTTTAAGGGTTCTCCATACAAGGATGATGATTTCGAAAAGGTCAATCTGATGATTCGGGAAACATTCATTGTTGAAAATGTTATAACTTTCGGAATCGATTTTTCAAAATGTATAAGAATGTATGTTTTTCGGGTTAAATTTTTCTATTTTCACTCGATTTTTTTTTCCTGTGATTTTGATATTTAATGACAGTATTTACTAAACTAAAGATCTGTTTGTTTTGTTTGGTTTGTCTCTTACATTGCAAAGTTTCTGTGTCACAACTGTGTCGTATATTTTAGTCATCTCTACACTTCTTCGAATTAGCTGCTGTTTCGAATATTTTGTATTTGACCAAAAACTACTAATTCATTTAATTAATACTTGTCAAGTTCCTCAAACCTTCGGTGAATTGTCTGATCAATTTTTATATCTTTGTTAATGAAAATTATGGAATAATTATTTAAAGAACTAAAAAAATAGTTATTTTGAATGTATGTATCCGACGCGTGTGATTTTATGGCTGACTGAAAAAAAATGAAAAGGAAATCATTTTTTCATGACAAAGAGATATCTTGCGTTGTACAAACCATCTTTCAACGACAAAAAACCTGAGAGATCCAAGCAAACAGCATTATCCGGATAGACAACGCTTTCCCAAATTGATTATAGCTGAACTTTTGTTTATTACCATAAATACACACCTCGCAGATATTATTGATGTTATCCCGCACCACAACAACTCGCCGACGTTTCACTAATCAGTAGGCGTTCAAATTAGCCCATTCATCGAGCATACCAGACATTCATTTCATTTTGTCACATATCCTCCATTCATCATTATACTAATCACAGTGCTAAATACCAATCAATGGCAGTATTTTCCGCCTCATTCGTTTTGCGTCGAGACAGATCCGTTCGACTGCGGTAATAAGTTCAAGGTTGGCAATTATGCAAAAACAAATGTGGGGAAAGTCACCTTACAGTGACTGTTCGTCTTCTTTGCATAGTTTCGTGTCACTTCCCTGCTTCAATAGATCCTTATATTTGGAACCACACTCATTTTAAACAGCATTTCGGAGATGTCATCAAATGCAACAAATCTATCTTCTATTTTAATCAGTCCTAATTACAATACTTATTTGTGTAACAAAAGGCAACTACCTCTACGATGATGAAGATGTGGCTACGTGGAGAAATATTTTTATAAGTAACTTTCCCCGAGTGACGAGAAGAAGTACCAAACGGTCGTTAGTGATTGGTCGATCCAATTTCAGAGCACCTCACAATCATTCATCTTTTCTTTGGTTATATTCTGGTACATTTTGTCCCACACTGGAGGCCAGCGCTCGACAAACCTACGACGGTTGCAACATAACGAGAAATCTTGACATCTCGGCAGCGGCAAATCGATACTGCGGTGCAAAGCGCTTTCTTTCCTCTCTGTCTACTGACGGCGGCGATGTTACGGACGAAGGGCGCGGCGCGTCCAGCTTCGCATCGCATCGGTTGAGTTCAAGCGTCAAGTTCATCATCTCTTCGGTGAAAAGTTGATTACGATGACGAAATTGATATCATTGTCCGTTGCAGCAGTTTATCATTGGCTCACAGTTAGCCGTCAAAGGGCAGGGTTGCCATGTACAGCGGTACAAGACTGTTTTATTTGTAGGATATTTATGAAAAAACATAGAAGGAAGGTGGGATCCAAGACACGTCGGATGGCAGACGTGGGACTACGTAAACTATTATACAACAAACTCTTCAGTTATATAATTATGTCAGTGCGGATATCGTACGCGGTCTTACCATGACGCATTTATGCGCTAACTGAATCAAATTTGCGATTACATTAATTATCCTTTTTAAAGGCTGGTACATGTATTTGGAAGAGCATAAGAAATGTTTTTTATTAAACTGCAACTGTGATCAGAAGCCGTAGCAAATGCGCAATAGTATGATGTTTACAAGAATTCGGTGTTGCTGTGCATAACCAGCTGTATATATGATAATCCAATTTCGAACGGAAATGTTAGGCATGTTCTGCTAACAATGCTGAATCCGTTTTAGAAAATTCCTCAGACATAATTAAAAAGCATACAAAAGACGGATATAGTTTGAAACCACAACAGAAGCTCGAACTTTATACTCATGTTCCCTCCAGTCGCACGTCGGCAAATTGCAACACGCAAAAATTGTACTCTTGGTATCTACTTCCATCCAAAACAAGAACAATTCATTTGTCTCCTTTTTCAGCCACAACACGACACGATATGTGTTATATTGTTGCGCTTGTGTGAACTCCATCGGTCCGGTATCGCTGGTAACCAACATAAATGAGATTATTTTTCGTACATTCATACAACAGGGACAAACAGTTAGAATTTGAAACAAAAGCGAAGCTAGTTGGAAGATAGCTCTAAAATAAACATAAGAAACAGAAAGCGAGCTCATGATTGGATAACCGCTGCTTTTCCAATTAAATTTATTTAATTCACCTGGTAGAACTACGTCATTCGGTAGGCATCTGGGAGATGTAAATAAATTCAACATCTAAACGTGTAATAATTGTTGTCCAGTTTCAAATGCTCATAACTCGATTAGTTCTCAACGGATTTTGTTCTTTTTTCATGTAATCGATTGAAAATTTAACTACGCGTCCACTGAATTGCACTATTAAAATATGTCAAGCCTTGTTTTGAACGCTGATTTCGAGCAATTAGAGCTGAACAGAACAAAAATAGCATCCACTATGGATATTTTCGAGATCGGAGTCATATACAGAGGCCCATGATGCCAATTTTTATTTCAAGATGGTGACATGTGGTTTCTAGAAAACACCCTAAAGTGGCCGATTACCACCCAATATAGGTGTTTCCAGAACCAGATTGATGCCAAAAAGCCGGATATTAACTCCAATGTCATCTTGAACAAAAAACAGCTTGAATTGACCAAAAACCACCCAAATGAGTATTTCCTGGAAAAGAGAGATGCCGAGAGGCCGACCCAATCCGCACGAGAGTTACAAATTAAATAGGACTTTGGTCTCAATATTGTCCCCCAAACGTTTTAGAAAAAAATGGGGCAACAGTTTTTGTAATTGATTAACTATTACTTTTTATAGAAAAACTTGTGTGAATTTTCTCACAAAAGTCACTAAAGTTTTCATTAAAACAAATTTTTCCGATTTTTGACTCTGTGACAATTGAATTAGAATTTAAAAGTTTTTCTTTTAAGAATCACAGACCAAATTACTTTACTTTGGAAGCAAGGGTATTTTTTTCATTCAGTAGTCACGGTGATAATTTGAAAAACAAAAGACATGTTGTCCAGAGAAAAAGTTTTTCCAGTCGGTCACTGTGACTTTCGACAGGAAATATACAACAACAGTTTTGTTTGAAAGAAGGTGTGACCTTTTGAAAAACTTATAAGTTATTAGCATTGTACAAGTGATTTTAGTAATCATCTCTTTTGGTTTGAACTGAAAATCAGGAAAAGTATACATCAAGCTTTGATCGACAAATATCACTGTTCGATCACCGTGACTTTTGTCAGGAAATATATGTCAAATGTTGTTTTAGAATATGTGATCCTTTAAAAAATTTATCTCTTATTAACATTGTCACATGAATTTATGTAATTATCTCTTTTAAATGAAATAACAAAGAAAACATTACTTCCATATCACATATTTCCTCCATCCAACGTTCGATTAGTATTGGCTCACAAGAGTCTCCGTATCAATTGATCTTTATTAAATAGGCTATGATCATTATCGAAAAGAATGAATCTTTTTTCAAAACGGTCACCAAAAATAATTGGTGACGAATTCCTACAGTTTTTTAGTTCATCAAGATGGAGGTGATAATTACTAAAAGCGATAAAAATATATATAATAAAAATATAGCATAATATAATTTATACATTTTCCTCGTAAACTCCATATATTTTGTAACAATATTATAACAGGGGTTGCATTGGAACAGACATCTGATTAAAAAGAGGAATGAAAGTTATATTTTTTGTGATGGCGCTTGAAAATTTTAAGGGGTAGGCGATATACTTTCACCATAAAAATGGAATTGTGTTTGGAAAACACTTTTGGCATTTATCGCATTTCCATGTGTTATCACTTAATATGTACACATTTCTAATTTCCATCAGCGAAATAAAAAGAATCCAAAATAGTAATGGGAGTTGGTCACGAATGAAATAGTTTATTCTGGAACTTTGTCACGAAAAATATTCATGAATGTATTGATGAACATACGACTCGCTGTGACATTTTCCAACAAAGGAAACGTTGCTGGTTTCTCCTACAAACATCACCAAGTTGTTAATACGAAAGAGCTGAACATTCCAGCAAACCACTTTGTGACAATTACCAAAAGTTTGTATAAGGCTCTAAGCCCCGCCTTTTCGACGCTTTTTCAGCATTCCTGACCATTTACAGAAAATATTCTTCGTACGAATATGAATTATTTCTTGAAGGTCACCAACATGCCATTTGTGCGGACTGGGGTAAATCATCCCCAACTTACTTACTTACTCAAACAGCTCTACATTCCACGACATGGCCTGCATAACATAAATCGCGCAACTCGATCGGTCCATGGCTGCCCGCCTCCAATCATGCAAGCACCCCATACTTGCCAAACTATGCTCCAGCTGGTCTAACCACCTTGCTCTTTACGATTCTCTTTGTCTCGTACCAACCGAATTCGAGGTAAGAACCAATTTTGCTGGGTAGTTGTCCGTCGTTTCCGCAACGTGCCCTGCTCAACGCATTCGTCCAGATTTGGCAACTATCCGGGTGCTGGATTCACCGTAGAGTTGCGCGAGCTCATGGTTTATACTCCGTCTCGACACTCTGTTCTTCTGCACACCGCCTAAGATGATTCTGCCGTCGTATGAAAACTCTGAGCGCTCGAAGATACTCTTCAGGCATTGTCCACGTTTCATGCCCGTAAAGAACAATCGGTCTGATAAGCGTTTTGTACAAGGTGCACTTTGCGCGGAGACTTAGACGTTTCGACCATATTTTTCTGTGGAGCTCAAATCTCACGGCTGGTTTCATTCTTCTCAGTCACTATTGAGTCAAGGTACATGAACCCGTCGATTATCACAACACTACCTAGGAGTGCCCTGTCGAGTTCAGTACCACCCGTTAGCATGTACATCGTTTAAGTCGTATTTACATTCAATCCAATCTTCTCTGCCTTCAATCTTTGTCTCACAACACCTTCTAGCGCAATATTGAACAGCAGGTAGGAAAAATCATCACTTTGTCGAAGTCCCCTGCGGGATCCGAATGGATCGGATAGACTACCCGAAATCCTCACACAGCATCCTCCATCGTAGCCTTTATCAGTCTGGTATGCTTTCCAGGGAAGCCGTTCTCGTCGAGTATTCTCCATAACTCTTCACGATTATTCGTGGCATAGGCGGCTTTGAAGTCGACGAAAAGATGATGCGTAGGGACCATGTATTCACGGCATTTTTTGAGGATCTGCTGCAGAGTAAAAATCCGGTCCGTTACCGTTCTTTCCAGCTGCCTTGTTTTTTTTTTAAGCCGCCGGATAGCATCATTAACTTCGCCTACTGATTGGGGTGGCAAATCTCCGTCGCTTGCTGCACCGACAAGGTATCCTACGTCGCTGTTCTGGTCTCCTGTTTGTAAGCCATTCAGATGTTCTTCGAAGTATCTTCCAGTTCCTTATCCCTACACGTTTCGGCTCGCGGAAGCTTTTGCGAGATGCGTTGAATTTCGTGTTTCATGAGAGCGATAGAACTGTTATAGTTCTTCTTTTTTTCATATAATATCTGCCGACATTCCTCGACAAACCACTCGTTACGTCGACTCGGTACTACGCGACCTAAGACATTCTTCGCTACATTGCTGATGGCTGGCTTGACGGTATTCCAGAAGACCTCTAGAGGGGCTTCTTCCAGCTCGCCTTTCCGGGAAGTGCAGCTTCGAGAGAAAGTGCGTATTTTTAGGCGACTTCGGTTTGCTTCAGCCGCGCGAGATTAAATCTTGGCGGGCTACGGTACCGTATATTGTTCACAACGGATAGTTTTTGGCCCATCTTAACTATCCGAGTGGTGGTTCTAGTCGACGTGTTTCGACGTCGATAATATCTGCAAAGTACCGACTATCAAAACGTGGTCGATTTGAGTTTCTGTTTGGTCAGATGATTTCCAGGTGTACCGATGTTGAAGGCTATGCTGGAAAAAGGTGCTACGTATGCCCATGTTCATGGAGGCGACAAAGTCCATTAGTCTTGGGCTATTTCCATTCGTTAGCCGGTATGCGCTGAATCGATCAATTACCGGTTTAAATTCCTCCTCCTGACCGAGACCCTGAGCGTTGTTATCCCCGATGACAACCTTGACATCATGTTTGGGCAGCGATCGTATTCACGTTCCAAGTGTGCGTAGAATCCATCTTTGTTGTCATCAGTACTTCCGAGGTAAGGTGAGCACATTTATAATGCTGTATAACATCGGCCTTTGATTCTTAATCACATTCTGGAATCAACTGGCCACCACCCGATTACCCGTTTCTGCCTCTCACCAATCACTATAAAAGCTGTGCCCAGCTCATGTGTGTCAGCACAAATCTGGTAGATGGTATGTCCATCTCTATATGTACATACCATCGTTCCTTTCCACCATACCTCCTGCAGCACTACGATGTTGAACTTGCGGTTTTTCAGTTCTTCGGAAAGTACACGGGTACTTCTTAGGAAATTGAGAGATCGGCAGTTCCATGTTCCGAGTATCCAATTGTTAGTCCGTTTTCGTCCTGGGTCTATGTCGATTATTATGGTTCTAGTTTTCTGTAATATCGTTCGTTGCTTTTTGTTTTCCGCGGTGCAGGCTTGCCAGGCCCACGACCAACCCCACTTTCTCGCTGGAGAACCAACGTAGTGCTACTGTTTTAAGTCCCGAACACAACTAGGACTTGGACATAACGCTTTTAGATGCGTCGCTTATGGCGTTTTTGGTGGTAGAAACTTCCTTCCGAGGAAAGATGCCCGCTTCCACTCTCAACATGCGACCGGTAGTCACATCAACTGGGAGATCTCAGGTAAACTTATATTAGTTATTTAATTCGCAAGGTGGTCAGAATATTTAAGGAAAATATCAAAATTTCAACGTCTTGGAAAAGACTGTTATCACGCCGAAGCAGCATCGATAATCACTTTGACATCTCCCGGCTGCGGCTGCCAACACGAAATGAAATTTCGATTTCGAGGAGGGAGGGGAGTGTATACAGTTTTGTGACGAAATGTGACAAGAGGGGGAGTCAAGCCAAGCTACGTATCAAATATGAAACCAAATAAAAAATTGCAGATCTTTGTAGCCGTAAGGTTACAGAGTCCGCTTTGATAAGCCGCTGGTCGTGGGTTCGAATCTTAGTAGAATCAGGCCATTTGGTTTTCAAAGGACTTTAACATGGGTTTATCCTCAAGCTTGCTACCACATACCCTTCCTTCAAGCTGAATGCTATAGTATCCCTGCTGACTTTCATCCTAACAAAAAAAAAGTCACTCTTATAATAAAACTGATCTGAGTAACGTATAATAGTTCTCTTCAGGGAATTGTGATTATGGCACGATCTTGGCTGGAGGAACGAGGTTTCGTTAAGACTCCTGCCTCTTGACAAAAAGTTCTTCTTATAATAAAACTGACCAGAGGTAAAGCATTAAGTGCCTCTTCAGGGAATTGTAATTGTGATGCGGTGTTGGTAGGAGAAACGAGGTTTCGATAACACTCCTTTCTCTTAACAAAATAGGTCCTTCTTATAATAAAACTGATCATAGAAATATTCATTCTCTAGGGAATTGTATTTGGCGATATTGTCACGAGGAACGAGGTTTCGATAAGACTCCTTCTTGTTGACATAATAAGTCCCTCTTAGAATGGCCAGAGAGGAACATTAGGCGTAGTCTCAGAAAGAGACTCGGTGTAGTACAGCAGTGAGCTTGAAACGAAAGGGTAGACTCCCACACACAAGCACGGATATAATTCAATGAAAAGACGTATCATACATTTCAATAGTGATACTATCAATAATATAAGGTTCGAAGTACAAAAACCCCTGTGCAATATCACAATAGATCAAATGTCTCTGGTCGCAGCGATGAGTTCACACAGAGGAAAAAAAGGATCGTTTTTCTAAAAATGTATGATTGAGTATTTCACCGTTGATTGTGTAGTTCCAGGTTATTGGATTTTTCTTTCGGGTGAATGAGATCACGGAACATTTTGTCACACTAATGGTCAGAAGATTAATGCAACACCAGTCACAAAAAAGGTCAACGTACCTCTGCAGCTCCCGGCAGTCAGCAATAGATCTTCAACGATAAAGATCGATAAGATAAGACTTCTTCCAGTTACCAAGAGGAGATGCAGCTCCAAGTTCTCCAATTTGCGCTAATAGGATAACATGATCAACGCGATCAAATGCTGCCTTCAAATCTGTGTATATTGTATGCACTTGCAATCCAAGCTCCACGCGCCTAATACAGTGTGAGGTAAACTGCAGCTTGTTGTTGTCGATCGTCCGGGATAGAATGCTGATCCTCAAAACAGTACGGTTTAGTTGCACGTGAGAGAATGTTTCCAAATAAGATTTCAAGCAACTTGCACATAACGAAGGTATACCACGATAATTTAAATTGTTTTGCTTGTCGCCGTGCTTGAAAACAGCGAACAGAAATGATTTCTTTCACAATAACGGATACTCTGACTGTGCAAACGATTTGTTGAAAATAATCCCAAGAGGTACGCATAGCAGTGTTGCTCACTTTTTGAGTACAATGACCTTTTGAGATAGTAAACATCTACAATACGAAATATGTTTTCAGTCTAAAGACTTGCTTTACAATGCAAATTCAATTCCGAGGCTAACTACAGAAGACTAATTTTTCAACGGTAGGATAAGCCACCGGTCTGAAGACTAAAAATAGGCCAAATTTGCCAGAAGTCGTGTTATTGTTTACAGTAACAGATTTATCATTTTACAGTTTTTTAAAGTTGACTAGTAGTTACGTTTATGTAATTTGAATCGGACTTTTAAGATCGCGTTCCGATGGTCAATATTGAAGAAGTTATAATCGCCTGCGATAGAATTTAAAACAATAATAATGTCCGATTAAAAAATGTTTGGTCAACTATCTGTTCATCCTGCAAATTTAGACAATTCACTCCAACATTTCATTTATAATTGTGATGAAATTCTACAAAGTACCAACATCACTAGCAACCCTGTTTTTCACTTGGTATGATGGTCACTACTCGGCAAGCTAAACGAGAGCTCTAAAAACTGTGTAGGGGTAAACAGGGTAAGTCCGCCTTGCGGGGTAAGACCGCCCACCGTAGTTTTACTACAAAGTTATAAAATAATTGAAAAATTTCTTTAACGTGTCTATTACAGTATAATTACATAACATTTTACACGTTTTTCTGTTTTGATAGTGCACAAACGGTCGCAGAAATAATCAAAAACAACCTTTCAGCTGGCAACCAGTCAATGCGCTATTGTTTTGCGGCAACGGGACTTAAGGTTTTTCAGTCTAAAAATCTATTGTTTTGTTCGTGAATATACGTTTAATCAGAGCGGTGGCCTAGTGTGGTTGGTAACGTCTCCGCCAACCACGCTCGACGCCTGGGTTCGAATCCCACCGCCGACATAGGTGTCGATGGTTGTGAGGTGGCGTGATCCACTCACAACCAACCTAACTGGTCTAGATTCAATCCTAGCCGACACCGGGAGATTTTCCAAGGCGAGAAATCTCTGGGATCACGCCTTCCATCGCATGAGGAAGTAAAGCCGTTGGCGCCGGTCCGTTAATAAACGGGTCGTGAGTTAGGGTCCTGGGTGTGGAGTCGCCTCCCTGGGCGTCGGTGATTGGCCACAACAGTGGCGGAACTAGACCGACGGAAAATAAGCGAGAATAAAAAAAAAATACGTTTAATCGCTTGCCTGAATCTGTCTTCTTTCGGAAATATCGAAGGCCGTGAGTAATCTTGTAATTTTGACTACTTTTTCGGTCAAATATGAAAATGTTCCACTGGGGGTAAAGTCGCTCACTATACAAGGGGTAGAACCGCCACGAATCCAACTGCTTGTTGTTTTACTTCAAGACCCAAATGCCTCGATACTACAAAGGGAATATTTACAGGATCAGTAAAGCAACTTCAAGCCACATAAGACATCGATGTTAATCGACCATTGTCGATTGGTTTAAGCTTTTCTAGTAATATATTTTAACAAGACTTATTTTTGAAAAAAGTAAACCTGTGTGAAAATGATGTTAATGAACCACAATAATTTTAGAGCCAGGACGGTGTGATAGGTATGACGTCTCCAGCAGAATTGAAAATAGTAGTTTTTTACTTTCGAAAAAAGTACACGCTCTAAAAAAATTTAAAGAAAAAATATAGAAATAGAATTAAAAATATATTTTTTTTCAATTTTTTTTGAAAAAAAACATGTTTTTTCCTGTAAAATCTACAGAAGGTAAGCTAAAATTTTATGGTTGTTGGATCATGGAGTAATAAAAATATTGATAGCTCAATTTTTGTGAAGAATTTTTTTTTTTGACGGTTTATTTGGTGTATAGAGTCGTTGGTAATTTTGTTCTTCAAAAAAAAACATAGAAAATTGAAAATATAAATAAAAGAAATAATAATTATTTGTATTTGTCTATACACAATGAGTCTTCAAAAGAATCTTACAAATAGGTTTAATGAGTTTTAATTTTTAGCTTAAAGATAGGTATATTATGAATTCAATATCTTGAAAAACCCCAATGCTGAAAAATCTATTTATTTTGAAAACCAAAAAAGTTACCTAAACATTGACTTGAACTTGAATAATCAGAAAACAAAATAAGTTAAAACTTAGAAAAATTTTTTTTTTCAGATTTTTCACAGTGTATATTTTATTTAAAAAGAAAAAAATACCATCTACAACTTTGTCAGAGACACTATACCGATAGAATCAACCGTTTCGGCCCTAAAAATATTGTTTATCCTCAAAAAATGGTGGGCGATCCTACCCCGCTGGTGGGCGGGTTTACCCCGCATGGAAAAGATCTGCACATTTTCAATGAATTTTTAAAATTAAAAAAAAAAAAGCTGGAAAATAAACAAAAATATTTCAGTTCTTATTTTTTAAATGCGGGTATTGAATAGAAGAACCTCTTAGCGAAGAAAAAATGAAATTGCAGCCGCAACTTTTTTTTCTATAAACAGAATTGCTTAAGGGGGCGGTCTTACCCCGCTTACCCCTAGCAATTTCTTCATCTCATCTTCGCACGGTGTGCTCCATTTTTCTTCATTACCTACATCCTCGTCTCCAAGGGAATTTGCTGCGTTTTTTCTTGCTTTTATTTATAGGTACGTGCTCGTTTCTCTTCCTTTGCGGCAGCGCGCCAGACAATCCGCCAGAGTAGTTATTCTATACGCGCTATCGATTGCATGCTTCGTCACATCGAGTGCCCTCGGGTAATTCATCCTCCAGCTCTGGACGACCGGTCTGGCGAGACGCCAGCCAACAACGACAACAACACGAACTGGCTGCAGTTACGATAATTTAATGTTTGGCAGTGCCAATTAATCAGTGCAGAATCTGTAAAAGCGCTGCGCCGCGTTGAACCAAAACGGTCAACAATTACACCCTCGCTACGTGTGCCGTCGTACCGCGGGCCATTCCGATTTGGATGTGGCTGCATGCCGTGGCCGCGAAAAAAGTTCACCTGACCGGTGATAATCGACTAGACGGACGAAATTATCCTTTTGGCCTTTAGAATGTGGCTCGCACTACGCGGTTGTCAGACATGAACGGAATGTCTTTTTTTCTGCTTTGCACGAACATCTGATTGTAAACTGCAAGAGTTGATACGCCAGCTTTCGTTCGCATGATGTGTATGGAAAACGGTAGCAAAACTGGGACAATAAATTTCTTTGGTTGCCTTCAAGGCTGTGATCCAGTTTCGTTTTATCAAGGTTCCGCAGTTCAACAGTATTTAGTCATCCGCCGGGTTTTGAGTTATAACGTAATCGTTCCTTCGTTATTCATTTTTTATCTTTTCATCTTTTAGAAACTTAGAGTTAACTGTCGTACAGTCCGATAATGGCATTAGATTACAAGCTTTATGTCAAAACGAACAAAAAAAAGTGTGTTCTATCTCTTGCAATGATCGATTATTTTTATTTATTTTTGTCATTTCAAAATAGCTTCGGCAAGTTTTGCATTGGACTACTGCAGAAAAGTGGCCGAAAATTGTAACTACACACTTAAAATTTATTGCTGGGTCTCGGAAATTTTTGCCGAGAACGCCACCACTGAGTGTTCGGTTCAAAAAATAGTGACAGCTGTCACACTTTTTCGTAAATCTCGGTATACCTAACTGAAATTTAGGAACAAGATATCCCGTAATCTCGGTAGTGATAGCTCGGTAATCTCAAACCGAACACTCAGTGGCGCCGTTCTCGGCAAAAATAACCGAGACCTGGCAAAAAATTTTTAGTGTGTATTTAAACTAGACACGATGAGTTGGAATAAAACCATTAGACTTAGTTAGTTACTATTTCCTCAAAATTATTCTAGTTGATTTCTCTAAATTTACTAGTAGCAAATCTGAAATATTTCTCATAAAATTTGAAAGAAGTGATTGTGGGAAACTTAAAAAATTTTAACAATTAAAAAAATATGATTAAAACTTTACCATATGATAAATATATTCTTGTTTCATTCAAGTATCATTCAAATAAAAAAATTAACTTATAAACAGCGTAGATATCTATGTTTCGGAAAAGATATGCTAACACTTCAATCAAATTTATCATGTTTTCCTTCAGAAATGTTACATTTTGTACCTTTTCAACAAAACTTGTCTCTCGCATAAAAAACAACTCCAATGTATTAAAAAAGGGCTTACAATGTTCTACAAATAGCAAATCGGCAAAGCTAGACGCTAAGTCATGACTCTTATCTCCAGTCACGCATTGCTGCTGTCGTACTACTACTAAAACGAACTTCCAATTTAGATACAGATTAAGGTTACCCATAATTCTGCATGTCATTATCCGTCACCCAATCCACCCACGTGGGTTGCCTGTCGAAGAGACACGAATCCATTAGAGCCAATGCATCTATTGATGCATTACATTCCAAGCTTTGACAGTGGTGCTTGTTGTACAAGGTACAACATAGATTACCTGAAAAGGGGCGGGAAATCGGGGTCAGACAACAATCATTTTACCCAACAAGAATAACTAAGTGTTATGAGTAATTTCTAAGATTGCATTCTAAATGAAAGAAGTATAATACACTTGTCAAACATTCATTTTGAGTTGCAACGAATTCTTATTCAGTAATTATCAGAAAGATTTTTGTTTCTCAACTACAACAGCAGATATTATATTTTCAAGTGAATGACCACTATTCCGTTCCATTAATTCAACTCGGTGGTTATCGTGATGCACTCGCCGGTCGGGTGACCAATCACGTCACAGTGCAGTTTAATTATGCACGTAGTTGATATTTCTATTTATTGCTGTCGTATTAATTCTGATTACACATATTTTCAGTATAATGACTCGTAATATGTTTTCTCACCGGCAGCGCAGACTCCCCACGCACAGTTCGGTAACCGATGAAAGGGTGGTCTGGTGTCTGGTTAACGACCGTCATTCATCGTCCAATTTGCCTTGCAAATTGCAACCGAACGCACTCGGCATTACAGCGGAAGAGAATAAACAATCTTTTCGCTCTACAGATTTATGGCCTTTCATATGTCTTTGAGAATATATTTCTCTACACTAAGCGATGTCTGATAGACGAGAACTATATATGTCTTTCGTTAATGTAAGTGATTATTTATATGCTACTTAGTGAAATAGAAACATGATTTTTTCATGATACCCATATGATATAAACCAACGTGCTTCTAGGAAACTCTTAATATGTGCATCTGTTTGATCCAAACAGACCCAAGAATCGAACATGCGCTATTTAGCTCATTGTGGCAGCATCGTATCCTTACAACCAATACAAGAATTCACGAGAGCATCGTTTTGAATAGGAAAATCGGTCCAACTGACATCGACGTCAACTAGGCCACTACGTGAGCTGTCGACTGAAAGGAACAGTGTAAAACAGGTCACACTTCATGCGTGATGAATCGATATCCTCAAAAGTTCGATATTATCAAAAATGCTTCCATTCGCTTCACTCGCTATTACGCGAGTACATGTTTTTTTAGCGTGAGTATAAAACTGAGATACTAAAATATTATGTAAAAATAGAATTCTGCAATTTTAATGAAAAATGAATCAATTCTACTATAAGGTTGTACAAAGGAATTGAGAGAACGTTTCGTATACAACCCAAATTTACTGTGCTAATAAGCTCCAGTTTTTAAATGTTTCGGGAAATTTTACTAGTATTTTTTTTCGTGTTCTGTATGGACAATCAAACCACAAACATCGTTTGGTTGATAACAGTAGTTTACCTGAATAATACTAGCACTATTTACTGTCGTGTACACGCTGCGTCTTGTATTTAGACAGCAGGAGCAGCGCTAGCATACGTGCATGTGTCAAATTGGGAACCACATGACAGAGGGTATTGTCGCAAGACGACTGTTATTTGATTGGCAATTTCAAATGATCGTTTTTTTGTGGCAATGGAGTTAGGTTTAGTGTTACGTATGCCAAAAGATCTGAAAATACGAATAGAAATTTGCACACGTTTTTACCTTAACAAACTGAGTACATATATAAACCGTTAAAAAAATTTATTTGTTATCAAAATAGGGAAACTGCTCCATTATTCATCTCGTTAAGCCGATATTCACGAAGAATGCACGGATTAAACACCAAATTTTCACGAAATCATTGAACAAATAAACTAAATATGCTTACGTGCTCTTATGAAATCGTTTAGCATTGGATATTTTGTAAAATTTGGTAGTTTTATCCTGAATTTTGTGAAACAAACAATTTTTCACAACGCTTCCATATCCATCTCAAAACTTGAATCACTGCTCAATTATTCATTTCACGACGCGACGCCCCCATATTCATCAAACTGTTAATCATGAATGAATCACATTATCATAAATGAACGTAGCCGCAGCCCGTCGTAGTAGGTTACCTAGATATACGCTGCAGTTGTTTACGTGCGAAATTGGTAACGTAGGTAACCACTACAGTGCTGTCCGTTTATGTCAATTATGTCGGAATAATTCAACATTTTCAGTATGATTTTTTCATATTAACAGAAACTGATTTGGCAATTTTTGATTTTCTTCAACGCAGTGAAAACAGATGAAAATACATACAGTTGAAATTTAGGAATTGTAGAAGTTCATCTTATATATTTCTGCTAATTCAAGAATTAAATGAGTTTTCGAGTGCCAATGCCCGACTATAATATCAAATTTAGCGCTTTTAAATGAGTTTTTGAGGATTATACTTTATGAGGAATCTAAAGTGAACTAAGAAGAATCCATTCCAAGGATTAGCAGATTGGTTTAAGAAGAAAATATGCGTTTTTTTCCTGTTTTCAATTATGTTTTCATGTTTTATGAGAAGAATATATGGGCTGAGATGAATAATCGAGCAGTTCCGCTATATTTTTCAACTAAACACTCGATTCCGGAGAGATTTGCGATTAGGGCGCAACTAGCAAAAAATCAACATTGGAGAACAAAGCAAAGCCTTGGTGCTACATTTCGATTCGGTACTCGACCTTCTGTTTATTATACACAGACTTCGCAGCCAACTGTTAAGTGTACAGGACAATTGCGGGGCCAGCGCTACGATCCTACTAACACTAACAGTCTCTCCCGAGCCGAGACTCGAACCTACGACAACTGGCTTGTTGGGCCAGCATCGTACCGCGAGACCAGCTGGGCGGCAACATTGGAGAACATCAGTTTGAAAATTTGCTAGAATCTTTTCAAATCGTAATCCGTGTTGAAAGTGTATAACCTTGGTGTTGGAAGTGAATAACAATAACATTAATACCAAAAATCGACGTAGAATAAACTTAACTTATAGTTTCTTAATAATACTACCGTAAACTGGGGTGACTTTGATCACCGGGATGACTTTGATCACTATACCTCTTTTTTGAAAATGTGGTAAAAAAGCGCTCGTAGTGCTTGGGATTTGCCGTTATCTTCACTGATTGTGGGGATATATGTCTGCATTGCTACTATTTATGCATTTCCTGCTATTTGAAAAGTGTTTTTCATGCTAAAATATTAATTGAAAATAAAGTGTATTTTTGGCGATTTTTGTTGCATACAAACAATCGGTTCAGGCAGATTCAAAACAACAAGTTGCAATACGTAAAGTTTTTTTATTTTGTTCCCAGATTAGTTCTTAAGATAAACAAATATTATAACAATACATTTTATTGTTATTTTTGCAAGTTTTTCCTCAAAGGCAATGTTGAGTCCCAATATTCTCCACAGCCTATCACATATACCTTCTTAACAAAAACCCAAGTCGTGAAGTAACATGCAAATTTGGACAATTGCATAAGTCATATTCCACGTGGACTAGTTTTTGATGATTTTAGACAACCTTCCCACTCAGTGAATAATCGTTCATATATATTTTAAAAATTTTGTATGAATCTTGGACATTCGCCAACATAAACTGTTCACGTAGCATGTGAATGGCCCTCAAATTGCTTTCCATATTTATAAACTCGTTTAAGTCGTTTTAGGCTGTTTAATTTTGTGAAAGTAGCAAAGTGTTACTCCAAATTCATCAAAATAATGAAGTGATCAAAGTCACCCCGGAATGATGATTGGTGTAAAATTTTTAGAGCATATTTAAAAACTGCAAAATTGTTGCTAAACATTTGAAGTAAAGACTGAATCTTTCTCAATGCATGCCAGTACTTATTTTAAAAATATTAAACAATATTTTTTTATTTTTTTTCTGAAAATATTTAAGATACAATCAAAAAAGTGATCAAAGTCACCCCAGTTTACGGTACATTAAATTTGTGCATTTATGCCTGAAATCTGCGTTTCTCGAACCTTAGATCATTCGGACTAGACTCGCCTACCTCTATTTCGCCTTGTTTTCATGTTTCCTTCAGTTTCGCCTAACTATTTGAATGGGCCTGTATTTTGAAAACAATGTTGATCCGCCTATCCAAACAATGAAAAGGGTCTAAGGAGCCATCCACATTCCACGTGGACAAATTTTTGATGATTTTAAACCCCCCCCCCCCTCCGTGGACAACTGCCCATATAAATTCTAAAAATTTTGTATGGACCGTGGACATCATACAGAACCACCCCTCCCCCCCAAAGCTGTCCACGTGGTATGTGAATGGCCCCTGATTCCAAACTATCTTTTGTTTACTATTCTGTCACCCTTGACCAGAAACTTGATTTAAATAATTTTATCGATTACTAGAAGAGGAACGATTTGCTCACATAATGTTAGTTACGCCCTAATCGCGAAACACTCCGGATTTCATTAAGTATTGAGAGGATTCAAGTTTAATCGCAATCTGCACAAATCATGAGTTGCGCAGCTGAAGATAAACAACGATTGCGTTATATTCGTCTCATCTCCATGTATTGATAAAGAAAATTCGTGTTAATTTTCTATCTTTCTAAACTTAATTTGCGATAACTTGAAATCAAGTGCATGTAGAAAGGTAATTGTATTAAGCTTTCAGGCTCAAAAGGTCATTCCAAATGTTCTAAAACCATCAGAATACAAATACACTAAGGTCGCTTTTTACGCGGCTTTTTTTACGCGGATTCCGGAATTTACGCGTTTTTTTTTACGCGGATTCCGGAATTTACGCGTTTTTGACGTAGGACTACGTCTAAATCGTGATTCATTCTGAGGAAACTAAAAACCAAGATGTAACGTCGGAATGAAAGATTTCAAACGGTAATACTGATGTAACCACATTAAAGATCACAATAATCAATATGTCGTTGGATTGATAAAATCATGGAAAATTTTGTGATTCTTCATATATCATTGTTACTTAATTGTTAAATAGTGAAAATTGATGAAAAATTTCAAGTTCGTATTTTCACGAACAATGTACCAATCACATGCGAGCACGCCTGGCACAGACTTCATGAGTGGACACCAACTGCCTGCTATGACAACCTCTATATCAGTGGCAAAAAACAAATTTGACAGAATCTCCCCGTCCCAATAGGTCAACTAATATTTGCTTCTATGAACCTGAACTATTTTGATGTCTTGAAAGTGAAGCTTTTTCGGAAAGTTCGCAACAACCTCCCTTATCAGACAATTAAACGATCTACTGTGAGAATGTTATTAAAACTGATGTCTTGAAGGAAAACATGCTGGTACAGGCAACAGTACTGCACCGAGCCATGTATGAGAAGACGGTCGCTCGTCGTCAGTGCAGTAGCACTCGATTGCCATTTGTGTGCAGTCAAGCTAAGTGGAAACGATGCAGCTGCTGTCGACGTACAGTGGTGCGTGTTCGCACACTACGCTGTGCGGCCAGGGATAAAATAATTCTGTACCCAACAGTATATCACGATGTTGGATGTTGCATCCAATATGTGATTACAACTGAACGGATTTTGACCACCAATGCTTTGATCGAACGACGACGGTTGCCAAAGCATGTGATACAATAATTGGCATATCATTGTACATTGTACATGGAACAGTAAATTAGTAAAGAGTTCAGTTGAAATCCACTTTTTCTAGTTCAGTTTCGCAGCTTTCAACCAATCACGAGCTCGCTTTATATAGCTGCAACAGATGTTTTCTCATCGTTTTAAAGTGCTTATTGTATTACTTCCCCTGAACAGATTTCAAACATCGATGACTTAATTGATAGGTAGAATATTGCGAAAGATTGTACTATAATAATTAAACGACGAGTAGAAGGCATTTGAACTGCAACCGTAGTGATTTTCATATCCATGTTTAATGAAAATAACTTCTTTCAAATTCCTAAAATTCGAAGTTGCATTGGGTTTTGAATTCTACACGCTGTTTTTCTCAGGTTTATTTAAATGACCAACTATAGGCTATTTAAAAGACAATAGAAAACCAATATGCTTCGTAAAGATTTTTAAACAGATAGTTCAGATAGCTCGTTTGAGCTGTACTGATGGTTATATTTTTCATGTTAAATAAATTTAATTCAATATGACAATCCTAGTTGCTTTACGCGGTTGTGGTATAGAGAAAAACCAAATTATATGCATCTTGACGTTAGGTTTTAAACATTCATATTCGTGTTTTTTAATTACAAAAATATTACATCAGCATCTGCAAGAAACTGTAACTAAACATATAAACACAACCTGTCGCACAACACAACATATAAACACAACCGTGTAAAGATACTAAACATATAAACACAACCTGTCATTGCCGGACTTGTAATTGAACAACATTATGCAAACATCAGTTAGAGAGGTGAGTGTTGTTTATCAAACAGAGCTAGGCTTATTTTTAAAGGAAACAGACGGATGACTCTCAAATATGGCATTTTGTTGTTTGTTTTTTTTTATTGGTGTCTTAGAACTGATTTATTTTTTTCTGGTTCTGCTAAATGATTAAATGTTTTAATTGGCCTAAAATGAAAAAAATGAATGTTGCATGTTACATCCTCATAAATTTCAATGTCAAATTCAAAATCATTATCGTCACTTTTCAAACGAACTTGTAAAAACAGGATTTTTTTATGTGACATCTTTGCTAAGCAGTTGTAAGAAACTGACAATGATGCTGCTTTGGAATCGGTGAGTGAGCTATCTTTCACAAGCGCAATTGAAGATGAAAGGAAGTTTACTTTCTACTAAATTGTTCTTAATTAAGACCTATATAAAATATTGCCTTTTCTCGTGTTGAAGAAAATTGACTGCATTAGGATGAAAGGTATTCATCAATGTTAAAAACAGTATTTTTTTCTTCTTGAATAGATGTCTGCAAATAAATAATCAGAATTTTTTCAGTCAAAATCGAACCATGTTAAAAATAAACGCTTTTCTTTTTATGACTTTCTGGTGGCATATGACCTTAACAATATGTCGGTAATGAACTAGTTTTAGGATTGTAAGTTGTTAGAGGTGTCGCTTGATGGATTTAGGCTCAATAATCTGAAAGTATCCGGAACGCAACGGGGACAGGTCCGCATGAAGCCTTCAACGACCTAGATACTTGATATGACCCTTCCGAGTAATTAGAGGTATAGCACGGTATTAAGTACTGCTTTGATCATGTCTATTTTGGTTTCGGTTTCGACAACATAATGGACAAAATGCCTTTCTTTTGGTGGTTGTTGAGTTTGAATTGGTTAAAAGCAAAACAAGAAAGCAAGAAATTATGATTGAAGCTAACCGCTCGTTTTTGGCCTATGTGTGCCAAAGTCGAACCGTGTCAAAAGTGAAACGTGGTCAAATCGAACAAAGTCTGAATTCTCTAAATAAAATATAAAACTATCGTAGTCCTACGTCAAACATGCGGTCGTGTCTTGGATACCACCCTCGTACTTTTTTTTACGCGGAATCCGGAATTTACGCGGTATTTTGTTTTTGCCCGGATTTCGGTTTCCCTCTACTCGGAATGCAATATTAACGATGGTTTTTTTTACGCGGATTCCGGAATTTACGCGATTTTTAACGCGGATTCCGGAATTTACGTGGTTTTTTTTACGCGGATTCCAGAATTTACGCGGTTTTTTACGCGGATTCCGAAATTTACGCGGTTTTTTTTACGCGGCACGTATCCCCCGCGTGAAAAGCGACTTTAGTGTATTTTAGTTGGTAACCGGCTGGGCAGTTCGTACCAGTAGTACACACAGTTGGCATGGCTCCTCCCTCCACGTGGCACATACTAGGTTACGTACGAGCCATCAAGGGAAGATCGGTAAACCGGTGGGAACTTGGTAGTATGCTGACAGGGAAGAGAGAGCTGCTCTCCTAGGAGAACAGCTCGCCTGAGCGTCTGTCCTCCATGTTAGGGGCGGCTCGAACAGCGTCCGATCCGGAGCGGACGGTTGAACTATGAAATGCGGTATCTCACCAACTGCACCCAAGACGACAGCTCTGTCGCGAAACTAGGCGTCCGCAGTCCTAGTAAGGCAGCATGAAGGAAAATTGAAAAATAGAATTGGAATGAAAAATTGAAATTGAATAATAAAGAATGGAATACGGACCGGAACAATCGGCAATGACCTAGGCGACCGACGAAATAGGGACGACGATTGGAAGCTCGGTACATGGAAGTGTAGCTCGCTGAACGTCTCGGATGGCGACTAGATTCTACTAGATCAGCTTGAACCCCGCCACTTCGACATCGTTGCACTCCAGCAGTTTGGCCGGAAAGGAGAGAAGGTACGGAGGATATGTGACCGCAGGGCACAGTACTACCAGAGCGGCGGCACAACCAATGAGCTGGGCACCGGCTTTATAGTGCAGAGCGAGATGCAGAGACGTGTGATCAAGTGGCAGGCGATCAGCGACAGGTTGTGTTTGTTGAGAGTAAAATGCGGTTCTACAACTACACTATCCTCAATGGGCATTGAACTCACAAAGGAAGACCCAATGTAGAAAAAGAAGCGTTCTAGGCACAGCTAGAGGAACTTTACGAAAGCTGCTCGCGTAGAGATATCAAGATCGTCGTCGAGGACATGAACGCTAAGATCGGTGGCGATGACATACAAGCCGGTGATCGGCCCGCACAGCCTGATCACAGTGACGAACGACGACGGCCAGCGATGCGTCAACTTCGCAGTTTTCCTTTAGAACTGGCAGTACGAAGTATCTTCTATCCCCGAAAGGACATACACAAAACGACCTGGAAATCACCTGACCAACGTACAGCAAACCAAATCGACCATGTTTTCATCGACGACCGGTTCTTCTCAGACATTACAAACGTACGCACCAATCACGGTGCGGATATTGGCTCGGACCACTATCTGGTTGCGGTATCTTTGCGCTCAAAACTGTCGACCGTATACCCCGCGCGACATCGCCGAGCCCCGCGGCTTAAAATCAAGCAGCTCCGGGACCCCTAGGCTGCGGAGGAATACACGCAACAGTTAGAAGCGGTACAACCCACGGCGTAGGGGCTTAGTGCACCGCCTTTCGAGGACAGCTGGTGCAGCATTCGCACAGCTATCGGGGAGACCGCAACGGCAGCACTAGGAGTAGAAGCACCGAGTGACAGAAACAACTGGTATGACGGGACAGTGCGAAGCAGCGGAGAATGAGAGGAACCGGACCAGGGCGATATACCTGAGCAGATCAATGAGAGAGAACAAGGCCAATTACAAACGGGCACGGAACGACATGACCGCGATTCTTAGATGAAAGAAGCGCCAGCAAGAGGATCGTGAACATGAAGAGCTGGAGCAGCTTCACTGTGCCAATTATACGCGGAAGTTCTATGAGAAGATAATCTAGTCTCGCAGAGGCTATGTGCACCAAGCCGACATGTGCAAAGACGCGATGGGAACCTTCTCACGGATGCCAGCGAGGTGGTCGACAGGTAGAAGGAGTGCTTTGCTGGACACCTGACCGGCGATACAGTAAATAGAAGCGGAGTAGGAACTGACATAGGATCACCCGAAGCAGATGACCGATTACCAGACCCCGATGTTCATGAAGTTCTTTGTTAGATCGGGAAGCTGAAAAACAACAAAGCCGCAGGCAAAGACGGATTGGCAAGCGAGCTAGAGCACTGTAGTTGGTCATTTCCAGGATTTTAGAGGAGGAAAAAGTACCAGACGAGTGGATGGAGGGAGTCGTCTGCCCCATCTACTAAAAGAGCTAGAGTGCCGAAACTACCGCGGTATCTCGCTTATCAATGCTGCCTCGTCGTCTATCACCTTTAATCAGGAGGTTCGTGAGCCACTACCAAGCGGGCTTCATCGGAGCCCCTGCCACCTTGGACCAGATTTTCTCAACCCGACAGATCTTACAGAAATGTCAAGAATACAACGTGCCCACACTTCACATCTTCATCGACTTCACGGCAGCCTATGATACAGTGGATTGACAACAGCTATGGCAGATCATGCAAGACAACGGAATTCCGGGTAAACTGACTCAACTGATCAGGACCAACATAGCGCAAGTAAGGTGCGTGTTTCGGGATTACCCTCGAGACCCTTTGAATCGCGCAGAGGGCTAAGACAGGGTGATGGATTTTCCTGTTTGCTGTTTAACATCGCCCTTGCGAGTGTGATCCGGAGGGTGGGCATGACACGAGGGGCACGATTTTCACAAGGTCTGTTCAGCTTCTGGGATTCGCGGATGACTTTGATATTATAACAAGTAACTTTGCAATGTCGGAGGAAAGTTACTCCCTACGGAAAGCTGAAACCGGACTGCGGAAACGAAATACAAGGAGAACAACATCAGCTTCCCATTTCAAGTCTCAGTAGACAGCGAAGAGCTTAAGGTGGTCCACGAGTTGTATTTGGGTCCCTGGTGACCGTCGACAATAACACCAGCAAAGAGATCCAGAGACGCATCCAGGCTGGAAATCGAAAGTTGACCCTGTACAAAACCCTGATAAGACCGGTAGTCTTCTACGGAATCGAGACAACAACGATTCTCGCGAAGGACCTCAACGCTCTTGGAGTTTTCGAACGGAAGGTGCTGCGGGTTGTCTACGGTGAAGTACAGACGAACGACCGAGAATGGCGACAGCGCACGAACCAAGAGCTGCACGCGCTGCTTGGACAGCTGGCGAAAGTCAACAGGTTGCGGTAGGCCAGTCACGTCGTAAGGATGCCGGACGACAACCCAGTGGAATCACTCGTCTTCAGCTGAACTAGAGAGGCGCAGCGTGCACGATGGCTCGACCAGATCGGAGGAGACTTGCGGGTGATGAGACGCCTTGGGTACTGGTGAAATACAGCCCAAAACCGAGCAACATGACAACAACTTCTTTATACAGCACGAGCCACTACGGCTCTCGTCTGATTGATGGATGAATGGACAAATATTTTTTAAAAATGTAGGTATGGAAATGTTCTGCGAAAAGTTAAAAAGTTTTTTATGTCTTGATATTAATATTTGCTATTGCTGTTGATATGGCTATTGATATGGCGATTAATATGGCTATTGATATTATTATTGGTATTTCTATTGCTATTGCTATTGCTATTACTGTTGCTATTGCTATTGCTATTGCTATTGATATTGCTATTGCTGTTGCTATTGCTATTGCTATTGCTATTCCTATTGCTATTGCTATTGCTATTGCTATTGCTATTACTATTGCTATTGTTATTGCTATTGCTATTGCTATTGCTATTGTTATTACTATTGCTATTGCTAATTGTTGTACCATTTGTTCAGTTCCAAAAGTTCCTAGTTAGAGTTAATTCAACCCTTGAAATATACATTAACCCATTCCTGGCGGAGAAAAATCAGATTTTAACTTGAAAATTTTTGAGTCCCTGAAGCAGGTATTACACGAAGCAAATATTTCCTATTTTTGGTACGAATTTTATTTTTTTTTTTTTTTTCTTCACATAACATTTATTTGACACGGCACAAATACAATTTAATGTTTAACGGCGCCAATTATATCTGATGACTTAAAAACTAAAGCAAATTTTTTATCCTCGCTGCCGACTACGAGCTGAAATTAAGTCTAACTTAAAACTAGCATGGGATTTCCAATCAGTGTTTTGTTGTTCAATGGTCGTCTGATAATCGTCGAATGGCATGTATGGATTCGTTCTGCTGAGCCACGATGTCGTGAGTTGGGACAGATGCTCGTAGTCCTTGGGTCCTGGTTCTGTTGTGCGGGGTCTGGTTGCTGGTTTTGTGCTTAAGGTTCAAACGTGTTCTTGTCGTTTTGTTGGGTGTAGACGGAGGGGAACGGGACTAGACTGGGGCGTGGATGGATTTCAGGAAAACGTATATAAGGGACATGTAGGATAGGTCACGGCTCGCCAAGACATCACGAACAGGAACAGCCGGCTGTCTACCCTCGGCCTGCAGGGAAGCTATTAATTTAGACCTGGCGTCACGGTGTACAGGGCATGACCAAACCACATGCTCTATGTCGTGATAACCTTCACCACAGGCACAGATACCACTTTCCCCGAGCCCAACACGACGGAGGAGCGCGTCAAATCTATAGTGATTGGACATAAGCCGGGACATCACGCAAATGAAATCCCGACCTACATCCAACCCCTTGAACCACGGGTTCGTCGATACTTTGGGGATTATGGAATGTAACCACCTTCCCAATTCCCCTCTGGTCCAAGCATTTTGCCAACTGATGATCGTATTCTGACGTACAAGTGCGAAAAATTCATTAAAGGCAATTGGTCTTTCATAAATATCACCGTTTGTTGCGCCCACCTTAGCCAAAGAGTCCGCTTTCTCATTACCCGGTATCGAGCAGTGAGAAGGGACCCACGCTAAGGTAATCTGAGTAGATTTTTCGGATAAAGCACTCAGATGTTCCCTTATTTTCCCCAGGAAATACGGAGAGTGCTTAACATCTTTCATCGATCGGAGAGCCTCAATGGAACTGAGACTGTCCGTAAAGATGAAATAATGGTCCGTGGGCATTTTTTCGATAATCCCTAGGGTGTACTGAATTGCAGCTAATTCTGCGACGTAAACAGAAGCAGGATTATCGAGCTTATGGGAGACGGTTAAATTGTTATTGAAGATACCGAAGCCAGTGGACCCATCAAGAAGTGATCCGTCAGTGTAGTACATATTGTCGCAGTTGATGTTTCGATATTTATTGGAAAAAATTTTAGGGATCTGCTGCACGCGTAAATGATCCGGGATTCCACGAGTTTCTTCTATCATGGATGTATCGAAAAACACAGTAGAATCAGAGGTATTTGATAAGTCGACACGATTTGGAATATTCGAAGAAGGGTTAATATTTTGGGACATGTGATTGAAATACAATGTCATAAAACGGGTTTGAGAATTAAGTTCGATTAACCTTTCAAAATTTTCAATCACGGGACGGTTCAAGACCTCACATTTGATTAGAATACGAGAAGACAGGCTCCAGAAGCGGTTTTTCAATGGTAGTACTCCAGCTAAAACCTCCAAACTCATCGTATGGGTCGACTGCATGCAACCTAAGGCGATACGCAAACAACGATATTGTATTCGCTCCAGTTTGATCAAATGTGTGTTTGCTGCGGAGCGGAAGCAGAAACACCCGTATTCAATAACAGACAATATCGTTGTTTGGTAAAGCCTTATAAGGTCTCCTGGATGGGCTCCCCACCATTGTCCGGTTATTGTACGAAGAAAATTCACTCTTTGTTGACATTTTTTCATCAGATACCTCACGTGACAACCCCAGGTGCCTTTAGAGTCGAACCAGACACCAAGATATTTGTGTACCAAAACCTGAGAAATCGTTTTACCCATTAATTGTGTTTGAAGCTGAGCAGGTTCATGCTTCCTAGAAAAAACTACTATCTCAGTCTTCTCCGGAGAGAATTCGATACCTAGCTGTAAAGCCCAAGCAGACAAATTGTCCAAGGTATCTTGCAATGGTCCTTGCAAATCGGCAGCTTTGGCTCCTGTAACAGAGATTACACTGTCGTCTGCAAGTTGTCTTATCGTGCATGAATTTGCCAGACATTCGTCGATGTCATTTACATAAAAGTTGTAAAGAAGGGGGCTTAAACATGAGCCCTGGGGAAGACCCATGTAGCTAATGCGAAAAGTTGCCAAATCGCCATGCGTAAAATGCATGTGCTTTTCGGACAACAAGTTGTGCAAAAAATTGTTCAAAATTGGAGAAAATCCTTGTCGGTGAAGTTTACCCGAAAGAATGTCAATAGAAACGGAATCAAAAGCCCCCTTAATGTCCAAGAACGCAGACGCCATTTGTTCTTTACGAGCATACGCCAGCTGAATATCTGTTGAAAGCAACGCAAGACAATCATTCGTCCCTTTGGCACGGCGGAAGCCAAATTGAGTTTCTGATAGTAGACCATTTGATTCGACCCAGTGGTCTAAACGACGGAGTATCATTTTTTCCATCAATTTCCGGATACAGGATAGCATTGCAATCGGCCTATAAGAGTTGTGATTAGAAGCTGGTTTCCCTGGTTTTTGGATGGCGATCACCTTCACTTGCCTCCAATCCTGCGGTACAATGTTTTGCTCCAGGAACTTATTGAACAAGTTCAACAAGCGCCTCTTGGCATTGCCGGGTAGATTCTTCAACAAGTTGAATTTGATTCTATCTAATCCAGGCGCGTTATTGTTACAGGACAGGAGGGCAACTGAAAGTTCTGCCATCGTAAAAGGTGATTCTATCGCGTCGTGGCCCGGAGACGCATCGCGAACAATATTTTGCTCAGGAACAGAGTCCGGACATACTTTCCTGGCAAAATCAAATATCCACCTACTTGAAGACTCCTCGCTTTCGTTGACCGTTACGCGATTCCGCATTCTTCGGGCTGTGTTCCAAAGAGTGCTCATCGATGTCTCCCTCGACGTCTCGTTCACGAACCGACGCCAATATCCACGTTTCTTTGCTTTAGCCAAGCTTTTAAGCTTGGTATCAAGCTCCGAATACCGTAAATAGTCGCCAGGTATACCTCCCGTCTGGTAGGCCTTAAACGCGTCGGATCTTTGCGTGTAGACATCGGAGCACTCTTGGTCCCACCACGGAGTGGGAGGCCGTTCTTTGATCGTTACGCCGGGATATTTCTTCGTTTGGGCTTGCAACGCGGCGTCGAGAATCAAGCCCGCGAGGAGGTTGTATTCTTCAAGTGGTGAATGATGTTGAATCGACTCGACCGCTTTTGAAATCATTTCCTCGTATAACTTCCAATCGACATTTCGTGTGAGGTCATACGGAATGTCAATTGGTCGCATGCGAGTTGACCCGTTAGTAATTGAAATAAGAATAGGCAGATGGTCGCTACCGTGAGGATCGAGGATTACCTTCCATGTGCAATCCAACCGTAGCGACGTCGAACATAAGGATAGATCCAAAGCGCTTGGGCGCGCTGGAGGTTTCGGGATACGTGTCATTTCACCGTTGTTTAAAATAGTCATGTCGAAGTCATCGCAAAGGTTATAGATTAAAGAGGAGCGGTTATCATTGTATGGGGAACCCCAAGCCACGCCATGAGAGTTGAAGTCTCCCAAAATCAAACGTGGCGAGGGAAGAAGTTCTATTAAATCAAAGAGCAGCCGTTGCCCAACCTGTGCTCTGGGGGGAATATATATTGAGGCAATACAAAGCTCTTTACCTTGTATTGTCATTTGACATGCGACAACTTCGATGCCTGGAATCGAGGGGAGGTTAATACGATAGAAAGAATAGCACTTTTTAATCCCTAAAAGAACTCCTCCATATGGGGTGTCTCGATCAAGGCGAATAATATTAAAATCATGGAAGTTGAGATCAATATTTGAAGTAAGCCAAGTTTCACAAAGGGAAAATGCATCGCATTTGTTTTTATTTATCAAAACTTTAAACGAATCAATTTTTGGTAAAATACTTCTACAATTCCACTGTAAGACAGAGATAGAATCCTTCATATACGCAGTTGAATTAGGCATCGAAGGATACAATCGCTGCAAGGAGAGGCCATTGGGCAGTCAACTGCTTCAAAAATGATCTAACTGTTGGGAGGAATGCTGTAAGAAAAATTTTAATTGGATCGGGTACATTGAAAGTTTCAAAAATCCAGTCCACAATGTCAGAAAATTTCACTAATCCAGAGTTTGTTTCATCAACTGGGAGTGTAAAAGGAGCAACTGGGGTTTTAGATGTTCCTGGCAGTGCTGGGAACTCCTTCTGGGACTTTAAAATTGCCAGCCCAGGAGGAGTTTGCTTCGGTTTTTCCGCAGCACTGTTTGGTTTGTTTGTAACCTTCATTTCACTTTGGGAAATCTTAGGACCTTTTCTGGGAAGTTTAGGAGAGGAAACACTTTTCCTCTTTCTAGACTCCCCAGGATTGGCGTAAGATGCTCCCGCTGGTGAATCGTCAGAATCGGTTTCCTCAGAGGGCAACAGATCGAAGGGGTTCGAAGTAACGGGAGAAGTGGTAACGGTCTTCTTCAGCATGTCAGCGTAGGAACGCTTTGAACGCTCTTTGAGAGACCGTTTTATTTTATCCCTGCGCTGCATGTACACCGCACATGTCGAGAGCTCATGCAGATTTTCTCCGCAGTGAATACACTTTTCAGCGTTAACACTGCAAGAATCTTCCGCATGAGACTCCCCACACTTGCCACAACGTGCCTTATTGCAGCAGTAGGCGGCTGTATGGCCTAACTGCTTGCAATTCAGGCAGTTCATGACGCGGGGCACGTAGAGCCTCACAGGGAGACGAACCCGGTGGATCGAGACGTGGCTTGGTAGTGCAGACCCGGCGAACGTAACTCGAAACGAGTCTGACGGAGTGTATACTGTTTTGCCACCGATGATCGATGCTGACCGCAATTGCTTGCAGTCGAGCACCTTTACTTCGGGACACGTTTTGTTCTTAAAGCACCCTTTGGCACTTTGCAGTATACACTCGACGGACAGACTCGAATCGGTTATGACACCGTCGATCTCCACGTCTCGTGCGGGTATGTAAACGCGATACTCGCGTGTGAAGAGCTCAGAGCAAGCTATATCGTTGGCCTCTTTCAGGTTACCGACCACGACACGGAGCTTGTTAGGCCGGACCTTGGAAATTTCGGTCACGCCCTTGTACTCCTTCGTCAGGTCTTTAGAAATCTGCAAGAGGTTCAACTTTTTCGATTTCGGTCCTGCCTTTGGCCGAAAATAAACAGTATAGCTGCCCTGGGCTCCGTCTGGGTAAAGCCTGGGGCGAGGGGGGACTGAAGAATGAACAGGGGAGGGGGTAACAGAAGGGTCAGGGTCAGAGGGGTTCGGGGATGGTGGCGCGGGAGGCGAGGGATCTACATCCATCGCGCTATGTTTAGCGCACTAGCGCTGACAAGAACACGTACCTTTTTATTTCTCCCTTCCAGTAAGGTTGGTTGTCCGATCGTTCGAAGTAGCAGCCGTTACAGCCAGCAGCACCAATACAGCAGCACCAAACAGCCACCAGCAGCGAGCCAGGTGTGAGATCACTCCACACAGCGATACGACTCGCTGACACTGATGGCTTCTTCTTTTTCCTCGTTTGTGTCTCGTCCACTGCTGTAGCACAATCCAGCCAGCAGCCAAATCGGCTTACGCACCAGTTGGCAGTCACGATGCGAAACAGTTGCACAAAGGAACGACCTTGAACCCGGATTTATTTCACTCGACCAGGCAAACAATGCCAACACTTGTTCACACGTCTTTTGTTTTATACTCTATCGGACCGATCACCAAACACGTCCAGTACTGATGCGTGTTCGGCACAGAATGAATTTTATTTTGTCCAAATAAAATTCGTACCAAAAATAGTAAATATTTGCTTCATCTAGTACCTGCTTAAGAATGCCTTAAACGACGAACTAACCGTGATTGTTTACAAACTCTTTTATTATTTACCATTCCCCTTGTTCCGTTCTCAAGAATCGTTCTAAAAAAATCCTTTAATCAAGCTTATTATGCTGCACTAACCATATCTATATAAATTCAAATGAACTCTCCTCCCGTGAGGGAGAAGATAAACTTGGCTGCATCCCGTTCAATGGTGTTGTTCGTGCAATCACCCAACAAACCCCCGCCATGTTACAATTAATTTGTTATGCTAACGAGCTCAGCGATAACCGTCGCAGCAGTTGAGGACAGCGACGATGGCCAAGCAGCCTAAAGCATTCAAAACAGCTGATTTAGGTTGTGTGTAGGTGCTTGTAACTACTTTTTTCATTCCGCTCAAGCTTCCAGCTTCCAATGAAATAACGCAGCGCTAGATCTGGCTACCGGTACTTGACAGTGCTACAAACAAAATAAAACAAAAAAAAAAGTTCCGCAGAAAATCCGTCCTGTACTGCATTGCAGCAACCCCACGGAAATGCCCTTAAGGAAGCGATAGATTAACGGACTTCTGAGTTTGACTATTCAGAACGAGTAGTAGACTGGTTGATATTTTCTACTATCTTTCCAGTTAACATAACTGGCATTGAATCAGTGAGCTTTGTCATAGCAGGGTTTCAAGCGTTCCGGGGACAAACGAAACCCAAAATAATTGGTTTTGACGATCAAATTTTAATATTTTTCTGATCAGTCTTGGCTACAGCGAAACACGTTCGACCAACCTGACAGTTCACTTCCAGTTTAGTGCACCGAATGATTGCAGTTCGCTGCTCGCAAGGGAAGTTAGTAATTAAAAGCAAACACATTTTTTATCCCAGCAGTTCTCAGTGGCAGCGGGGGGCGTCCAACAAAGTAACGCTTGGGGTGAACTTTTGATAAATGGTTGACAAACTGTTGCAAACAGGCAGCAACACGGTAGCAGCAGCAGCTGCTGCAACAGCATGGCACCACAATCGCCGGTGGCAATGTTTGTCGATTCGACGATTTGGAACGCGTAGAAAAAACCATGCCAAGGATTAAACTCTCGATTGAGTGAGTGTGAATCTGATACGGTATGCATAAAAACGGTAGGTGAGCACAAAATGAAGTGATTTATATTTTAGCTAATTGGTGTTAACTGCTTACTTCAGCGGCTTCTGTGTGTGAAATTAAATCAAGTTGTGGGAACAGTTCCATCAGTAAAGTAACGGGATACTGACCAGACGTGCTACAATGGAGGAAAATGTTTTGGTTATTATGTAGCTATTGAAACATTGTTTTTAAATCCGTTTATTTCCATTCTTTGAGCAAAATTGATAGCTTCACTACAGACAACTATTCCTTTGACAGAAAGATCTCACTAAATTTAATTTGAAAGTATGAATTTGTTACTTTCTGTCAAAAAAATCGAAATAGAACCACATTCATAAATAACGTTAGCTAATTCAACATCACCCGAGCTAACGAATGTGAAATGAATAGTAATTCGATTCGCCAGCCTGAGGCAACACTTATTGTAATTTTAATTTATTACATCAAGCTCGATTTTATTGGTTTTCGGGAGCGAGGCTGGGAAGCACCGTATGCTGCAAGCACCGCTGATGGATACCTCAAAGTACCAGCCGGTTCGAAATCGGTCCGCAAACGTAGTAACTGACTTACAACTGGTACCTGAAGGAACAGGAAAAGGCAGGGAAAATTTAATCAACAATTCTTGTCTACATCCGGTTGGGTTGGGTGAAAATATGCGCTAATCAATGGAAGTGGTTGGGAATTAACTTTGAACTGTTTGCTCTTGTGTTTGGAAATGCTGGGTAAATTTTTAGCTCAGGAATTGCAACTGTTTTTGAGGAAATGTTGAATTTTGTTGAAAAATTCTACCTATAGATTTACTAAAAAAAACTTAACCTAACTATGGAGAACAATACGCTGAAGAAAAGAAACCATTCACAAGGTTGGGATTGATATGGTCGACTTATAAATGAAGAGAAATAAATTTGAAAAACACTTCTGTAAAACATGCAAAAATGATACATGTTGCCAGTTACTTTTAGTACAAGCGTTTTTAAACTATATTCTTTTTGTAATCCTGCTTGTCGTTCGGGCAATAATCCACTTTTTTAAGACAGGAAGATATTTACTGTTTAATGGACCTTCGAAGATCTTCGATGGTGTAGATAGGATGCTGATTGGTCTTAAATTTGATGGCCTATTAGGATGAGTTTTTTCGATGAGCTAGCATGATAAATTGTTTTCAGGCATCAAGGAACGTTGCAGTGTCTATAATAATATTGAATAAGAATGTGAGCTGTGCGACACTCAGTAGAAGCAGAATCTTAACAAATTTTAATAGAATACCGTCGAAGCCAACGGCGTTCGATTTACTTTCCCAAATTGCATTAGAAGTCTTCACGTCGAGCTCGTATACAAATATTTCGCCGTAAACTGTGTATCTTCCATTACCCGTCAAGGGAGGTGAGTATTTTTACAGCTGGGTATTTGTATACGAGCTCAATATAAATACCCATATTGACAGCTTCCCACGCTTCAACATGTCGAAAACCAAAAGCTTCAGGGAAAGCCAGCATATTTTTAGTAGGCTGGCGATGATGCTGCACTGGAGCACAGCTGGATATAAACCTGTCATTCACTTCGTCATGATCAAATGAGTCGATTAAAGGAGTGAGTAAAAAGTATACGAGTTAGTGAATGAGATATTGAATGATTTTTTTTTTCTCATATCATTTATTTGACACGGCACAAATACAATTTAAAGATAAACGGCGCCAATTATATCTGAAGACTTAAAATCTTAAAGCAAATTTTTTATCCTCGCTGCCGACTACGAGCTGAAATTAAGTCTATCTTAAAACTAGGATGTATTTTTCAATCACTGTTTTGTAGTTTGATGGTCGTCTGATGCTCTTCGAATGGCCATGAATATGCAGCATGTATGGATTTGTTCTGCTGAGCCACGATGTCATGAGCTGGAAGAGGGGCTTGTAATTCTCGGGTCCTGAAGGTATTGTGCGGGGGCTAGTTGCTGGTTATGGTTCGTTGTTGTTGTTAGCTGGTGTTCAAGTGGCCTATGGTATGTGCCGCTGAGCCAAGATATCACTGAAGGCCTCGGGTTCTCAGGTCCTGGTGAATTCGTGTGGGGTGCAGTTGTTGATTCCAAAACCTCTGCTTAAGGTTCAAACGTGTTCTTGTCGTTTTGTTGGGTGTAGACGGAGGGGAACGGGACTAGACTGGGGCATGGATGGATTTTGGGAAAATGTATATAAGGGTCATGTAGGGTAGGTCACGGCTCGCCAAGACATCACGAACAGGAACAGCTGGCCGTCTACCTCCGGCCTGAAGGGAGGCTACTAATTTAGACCTGGCGTCACGGTGGACAGGGCATGACCAAACAACGTGCTCTATGTCGTGATAACCTTCACCACAGGCACAGATACCACTCTCCCCGAGCCCAACACGACGGAGATGCGCATCAAATCTATAGTGATTGGACATAAGCCGAGACATCACGCAAATGAAATCTCGACCTACATCCAACCCCTTGAACCACGGATTCGTCGATACCTTGGGTATAATGGAATGTAACCACCTTCCCAGTTCCCCTCTGGTCCAAGAATTTTGCGTATTCTGACATACAAATGCAAAAAATTCATTAAAAGCAATTGGTCTTTCATAAATTTCACCGTTTGTTGCGCCCACCTTAGCTAAAGAGTCCGCTTTCTCATTGCCCGGTATCGAGCAGTGAGAAGGGACCCACACTAAGGTAATCTGAGAAGATTGTTCGGATAAAGCACTCAGATGTTCCCGTATTTTCCCCAGGAAATACGGAGAGTGCTTGACATCTTTCATCGATCGGAGAGCCTCAATGGAACTGAGACTGTCCGTAAAGATGAACTAATGGTCCGTGGGCATTTTTTCGATGATCCCTAGGGTGTACTGAATTGCAGCTAATTCTGCGACGTAAACAGAAGCAGGATTATCGAGCTTATGGGAGACGGTTAAATTGTTATTGAAGATACCGAAGCCAGTGGACCCATCAAGAAGTGATCCGTCAGTGTAGAACATATTGTCGCAGTTGATGTTTCGATATTTATTGGAAAAAATTTTGGGGATCTGCTGCACGCGTAAATGATCCGGGATTCCACGAGTTTCTTCTATCATGGATGTATCGAAAAACACAGTAGAATCAGAAGTATTTAATAAGTTGACACGATTTGGAATATTCGGAGAAGGGTTAATATTTTGTGACATGTGATTGAAATACAATGTCATAAAACGGGTTTGAGAATTAAGTTCGATTAACCTTTCAAAATTTTCAATCACGGGACGGTTCAAGAACTCACATTTGATAAGAATACGAGAAGACAGGCTCCAGAAGCGGTTTTTCAATGGTAGAACTCCAGCTAAGACCTCCAAACTCATCGTATGGGTCGATTGCATGCAACCTAAGGCGATACGCAAACAACGATATTGTATTCGCTCCAGTTTGATCAAATGTGTGTTTGCAGCGGAGCGGAAGCAGAAACACCCGTACTCAATTACCGACAATATGGTTGTTTGGTAAAGCCTTATAAGGTCTCCCGGGTGTGCTCCCCACCATGATCCGGTTATTGAACGAAGAAAATTCACTCTTTGTTGGCTTTTTTTCATCAGATACCTAATGTGACAACCCCAGGTGCCTTTGGAGTCGAACCAGACACCAAGATACTTGTGTACCAAAACCTGAGAAATCGTTTTACCCATTAATTGTGGCTGGAGCTGAGCAGATTCATGCTTCCTAGAAAAACTACTATCTCAGTCTTCTCCGGAGAGAATTCGATACCTAGCTGTAGAGCCCAAGCAGACAAATTGTCCAAGGTATCTTGCAATGGTCCTTGCAAATCGGCAGCTTTGGCTCCTGTAACATAAACCACGCTGTCGTCTGCAAGTTGTCTTATCGTGCGTGAATTTGCCAGACATTCGTCGATGTCATTTACATAAAAATTGTAAAGAAGGGGACTTAAACATGAGCCCTGGGGAAGACACATGTAGCTAATTCGAAAAGTTGCCAAATCGCCATGCGTAAAATGCATGTGCTTTTCGAACAACAAATTGTGCAAAAAATTGTTCGAAATTGGAGAAAATCCTTGTCGGTGAAGTTTGCCCGAAAGAATGTCAATAGAAACGGAATCAAAAGCCCCCTTAATGTCCAAGAACGCAGACGCCAATTGTTCTTTGCGAGCATACGCCAGCTGGATATCTGTTGAAAGCAACGCAAGACAATCATTCGTCCCTTTGACACGGCGGAAACCAAATTGAGTATCTGACAGTAGACCATTTGATTCGACCCAGTGGTCTAAACGACGGAGTATCATTTTCTCCATCAATTTCCGGATACAGGATAGCATTGCAATCGGCCTATAGGAGTTGTGATCAGAGGCTGGTTTTCCCGGTTTTTGGATGGCGATCACCCTCACTTGCCTCCAATCCTGCGGTACAATATTTTGCTCCAGGAACTTATTGAACAAGTTCAACAAGCACCTCTTGGCATTGCCGGGTAGATTCTCCAACAAGTTGAATTTGATTCTATCTAACCCAGGCGCGTTATCTCTACAGGACAGGAGGGCAATTGAAAATTCTGCCATCGTAAAAGGTGATTCTATTGCGTCGTGGCCCGGAGACGCATCGCGAACAAAGTTTTGCGCAGGAACAGATTCCGGACATACTTTCCTGGCAAAATCAAATATCCACCTACTTGAAGACTCTTCGCTTTCGTTGACCGTTACGCGATTCCGCATTCTTCGGGCTGTGTTCCAAAGAGTGCTCATCGATGTCTCCCTCGACGTCTCGTTCACGAACCGACGCCAATATCCGCGTTTCTTTGCTTTAGCCAAGCTTTTAAGCTTAGTATCAAGCTCCGAATACCGTATATAGTCGCCAGGTATACCTTTCTTCTGATAGGCCAACAACGCGTCGGATCTTTGCGTGTAGACATCGGAGCACCCTTGGTCCCACCACGGAGTGAGAGGCCGTTCTTTGATCGTTACGCCGGGATATTTCTTCGTTTGGGCTTGCAACGCGGCGTCGAGAATCAAGCCCGCGAAGAGGTTGTATTCTTCAAGTGGTGGGTGATGTTGAATCGACTCGACAGCTTCTGAAACCATTTCCTCGTATAACTTCCAATCAACATTCCGTGTGAGGTCATACGGAATGTCAATTGGCCGCATGCGAGTTGACCCGTTGGTAATTGAAATAAGAATAGGCAAATGGTCGCTACCGTGAGGATCGAGGATTACCTTCCATGTGCAATCCAACCGTAGCGACGTCGAACATAAAGAGAGATCCAAAGCGCTTGGGCGCGCTGGAGGTTTCGGGACACGTGTCATTTCACCGTTGTTTAGAATAGTCATGTCGAAGTTATCGCAAAGGTTATAAATTAAAGAGGAGCGGTTATCATTAGAAGGGGAACCCCAAGCCACGCCATGAGAGTTAAAGCCTCCCAAAATCAAACGTGGCGAGGGAAGAAGTTCTATTAAACAAAGAGCAGCCGTTGCCCAACCTGTGCTCTGGGAGGAATATATATTGAGGCAATACAAAGCTCTTTACCTTGTATTGTCATTTGACATGCAACAGCTTCGATGCCTGGAATCGAGGGGAGGTTAATACGATAGAAAGAATAGCACTTCTTAATCCCTAGAAGTACTCCTCCACATGGGGTGTCTCGATCAAGGCGAATAATATTAAAATCATGGAAGTTAAGATCAGTATTCGAAGTTAGCCAAGTTTCACAAAGGGAAAATGCATCGCATTTGTTTTTATTTATCAAAACTTTAAACGAATCAATTTTTGGTAAAATACTTCTACAATTCCACTGTAAGACAGAGATAGAATCCTTCACATAAGCAGATGAATTAGACATCGAAGGATACGATCGCTGCAAGGAGGGGCCATTGAGCAGTCAACTGCTTCAAAAATGTTCTAACTGTTGGGAGGAATGCTGTAAGAAAAATTTTAATTGGATCTGGTACATTGAAAGTTTCATAAATCCAGTCCACAATGTCAGAAAATTTCACCAGTCCAGCATTTGATTTTTCAACTGGATGTGCAAAAGGAACAACTGGGGTTTTAGATGTTCCAGGAAGTGCTGGGAACTCCTTCTGGGACTTTAAATTTGCAAGCCCAGAAGGGGTTTGCTTCGGTTTTTCCGCTGCACTTTTAGCTTTGTTTGTACCATTCATTTCACTTTGGGAAATCTTAGGACCTTTTCGGGGAAATTTAGGAGAGGAAATATTTTTCCTCTTTCTAGACGCCCCAGGATTGGCATAAGATGTTCCCTCTGGTGAATCGTCAGAATCGGTTTCATCAGAGGACAACAGATCAAAGGAGTTCGAAGTAACGGGAGAAGTGGTAACGGTCTTCTTCAGCATGTCAGCGTAGGAACGCTTTGAACGCTCTTTGAGAGACCGTTTTATTTTATCCCTGCGCTGCATGTACACCGCACATGTCGAGAGCTCATGCAGATTTTCCCCGCAGTGAATACACTTTACAGCGCTAACACTGCAAGAGTCTTCCGCATGAGTCTCCCCACACTTGCCACAACGTGCCTTATTACAGCAGTAGGCGGCTGTATGGCCTAACTGCTTGCAATGAGTGCAGTTCATGACGCGGGGAACGTATAGCCTCACAGGGAGACGAACCCGGTGGATCGAGATGTGGCTTGGTAGTGCAGACCCGGCGAACGTAACTCGAAACGAGTCTGACGGAGTGTAAACTTTTTTGTCACCGACGATCGATACCGACCGCAATTGCTTGCAGTCGAGCACCTTCACATCGGGACATGTGTTGTTTTTAAAGCACCCTTTAGCACTTTTCAATATACACTCGACGGACAGACTCGAATCGGTCACGACACCGTCGATCTCCACGTCTCTAGCGGGTACATAGACACGGTATTCCCGTGTAAAAAGCTCGGAGCAAGCTATATCGTTGGCCTCTTTAAGGTCATTGACCACGGCACGGAGCTTGTTCGGCCTGATTTTTAAAATTTCAGTCACAGCTTTAAAGTGTGACGTCAGGTCTTTCGAAATCTGTAGAATGTTTAAAGATTTCGATTTCGGCCCCGCTTTAGGCCTGAGGTAAACTGCCACCGGAAGAGTCGATCCATCTGGATACAATCTGACACGTGGGGGAGTTGAGGAATTAATATTAGGAGGGGGTGCAGGAGGGACAGGGTTGAGGGGATTCGAGGATGGAGGTGCGGAAGGTGGGGGGTCTACATCCATCGCGCTAAACCTAGCGCGCCGATGGGACAGACAAGAAGCACGTACCTTCCTTTCTTTTTCTCCTTCGTGTTGGAGTGCACTGCACTCACCACCAAATCGTTCGACAGCAGGCAGCTACAAAGCGACACAGTAACACAAAGGCGCTTGACCTTGCGATACAGCAATCTAGACAAAAGACACCGGTCAAAAAATGCCACCACTTGCACACATGTATTGAAATTTATCGGAGTGATTTCGAAGCACAACCGATGCTGATGCGTGTTCGGCACAGAATGGGGATATTGAATGATGAAAATAATAAATAATGGAATAAGAAATTAAATGACTAATTGAATGAATACCTATGTGAGTAAATCTGTAAATAGTCAAGGAAGTAATTGAGTAAATAAGTATGTACTTAGATCAGGTAGAACTTACTAGTTTCTTCAAGTATCAGATGCAACTGCAGCACAGAAACTTCTGTATTGCTGAATTACTTCACCAATGAAAAAAATATAATTACGCAATATTAGCCAGAATGATTTGAACTTACACCAAAGTTTTCTCCGTAAGAATGAACTTTCGAAACATACAATCTGAAATCAAATCTCGAAATCAATCTCAAATCAAAATTTATTGATTATAAGTTACTAAAAGGATTATTTCCCGCAATTCCAATTTTCTATGCATAGACGCATCAGAATAGATATACAAATAAACGAAATAATTAAATCGAAAATGGATGCTTTGCTTAGTTTAGTTTATACTAGTTGATATAAATCAGTTAAATTGCACAATGAATCAACTAAATGGGGCGGGTAGTAACCGATGATTTTCCATTATTCAAGTTTTAGTGACTCAATACTTTTTGCAGAATCAATAACGGCACCGGTCATGTCCTTGCAATCAAGAGGAAAGAGGGAAGGGATGTTAGCGTGACCTTTGCTGTTTGGATATCGTGTAAACCTATGCATCTTCACAGAGAAAAAAAATTCTTAATAGTAGGAAAAGGTACATTGGATCAGGATTCACCATGATAAATGATGCGATCATACCTGCCTCTATCTAACTATTTCTGATTTATTATCGGTTCAGCCGCCTGATTATAGACGCATAATTAGCTTATTTATAATTGGTACCGATTTAAACCAACAGACGGTAAGAATGCTGTTGGGGCCACGCACAAGTGTCCATGGTTTGTTTCAATAGGGAACAAACTTGCTTTACTTTCTGATCTGAGACAATTGGAGCGACTGGAGATGTTGGAACTCGGTGAATACTACACAATGTGGACCCTATTTAAATCAGCACACCATGAGAAGGCTGTTGAGGCCACGCACAAATGTGTGTGATTTCATTGAGAAAAATACAAAAGTTATATTTTGATTTTACGGAACCGAGTTACACCAATAAATAATAAAAAATTTGTTGGGGCCACGCACAAGTGTGTGTATATTCTCAAATTGTGTTTAATTCTACTATTTAAAATCGATTGAAGCCAATAGTAAAATGCTGTTTTAACCAGGCACACGTATGCGTGGTTTTATGTAATATGTAAGTAGTCCACATTCAAGGAAACGAAGCAAAAAATACTATTTCAAAATAATAAGAGAAACCACACAGATTTTTACGGTATAAAATCGAAACTATACATTTGCGCATAATTATTACCATCAACCATTAGCATCAACAGTAACAACTACTTTTTTCGAACTAAATTTAAATTTTCAACAACGGCTTTTACCCGTTAACCTTCAAGTTCATTAAGCAGACAATGTGTACAGTAGAGGAAGCGAAAAATAAGCGGACTGGGAACATGATTCGGATTTGGAAAAATATACCGAATCCCGACGGGGCTTGAACCCGCAATCTCCCTGTCTCTGGCATAGTGTTTTGACGAATTAAGCTACGGGGGACGGTGGTACTGTTCCACAATCTATATGCGTATCACATTCCACTGCCGACTCACGGTGCTCCCACAGACCGTTATTATAAAAAAAATGCACCAAAGAATCTGAGTACACCATTCGATTCGTTATGACGCACATAGGAGTATTTCAGTCAAAAACCTGGCCAAAATACGAAAATAATAATTCAAGTGTTCCTCGTGCTACTGATTCTTTTTGAATTCTCTGACACTTACTACTGCAAACCATCTTGAAATTATCTGAGTTGTTTACTAACTACAGTAACTATCATAACCTTATTAATGATTAGAGCCCATGAATAAGTCACAAATTGTTGTACGAAAACTATAAACTTCCACTCATGTTATTATAACTTTAAAGTGATTCTTGAGTGTAAATTTAATAGGGGCGGTAACAACGAAGGTATGTTAAGTAAATTTATGTCGGTAATGTGTTGTATAGGTTGAAAAAATTTGTTAAAAATAAGGCATAACCATACACGTGTTTTTCAGTTTCTTTTGAACGAAATTTAAAAAAACGAAAGATTTTCGTTTGGGTTTCCAGCAAGCCCCAGCAAAAACTCACCCACCATTGGAAAGGTCATGTGTTTCTCAATAAGTACCAGAAAGAAAATCTGCCCCATGCTCACCAATTCGTAATTGCGACCAATGCGAAGTTGGAACATTCAGATTTGCTGAATTTTTGTTTTTATTGAATGAGTGCATTTATCATGCCTATGTCATACATCGATTGTAAAAATTTGATTAGTTTCTTCATATTTTGTGATAACTTGCCGAGAACTATCCTATTCGGGTTGATTGCGCAATGCAATGAACATTCGATAATTAAAAAGTTCCTGATTCTGGAGGAAGAACTTAAAGAAACCCTCAAATATCACCACAAAAGATCAAAACAATGATCGAGTGGTAAAAGTCTCACAAAGAACCCCAAATGTCCTCCAAGAAGCACACGATCTTGAGATGTCAACAGAGTCGCTTCAAAAGTTTATATATATAAAATTGACAGCTTCAAAATATGGTAAAATTAACTTAACCATAATGTTGTAAAGTTGGTCAGGAGTTTTGCATTTATGTCGCCCAAGCAAAGGATTGATGGCAGTGATTGAAGCAAGAGACGCAAAACGCAAACGAGAAATTGTAATATGAGTTGAGCTACGCGGTTCCCGAGCAGGAGAAAATATCATTATAATATCACAACCAGATATTGAAAATAGACCTCATTTAGGTCTTAATATGGTTTACATAGTTGGTAAAATAACAAAAAATAATACCAAAATATTGTTCCTCCAATATTTATATTATTTCAAGACATTAACAATTTGTGGGAAGATTTTTTTTGAAAATCCCACAGTGCACAGTGGTCTAAATTCGAAAAATCGTGATCGTTCAAGATTTGACTATGAAAAATTGATTTTGGGTACTCAATGTCTTCAGCAAAATTGTTTTATAGAACGAGGCCTTACTTTTGGCGTTTTTGGTTTTTCGATCAACCCACCTAAAAGTTAGATAAAAAAAATATTTTTTCTAATTTTCTATGTATCGGATTGCTTTCTTCAGCAAAGTTGTGTAAAATTTTTAAAGAAAAACAATTGCTGAATACTGCGATGTTCTATCTGTACGTTAAACACGATAAAATAGAGTTTTTTTGTGGAACACCCATCCTTAAAATCAGTTTTTGTCCGAAAAATACTGATAGGTGATTCTTGAAGAACACAAAACGTGTAAAAATGAAACTATGTAAAAAAATGCCTGCTATAGTCTGTTACCGTTACTGTAACAATTTTATGCCAAAACGAAAAATCGTGCAAAAAAAACCGTGTAAAAAAACCGCGTTATTGAGAAAACGATACAAAAAAACGCGTTATTTGGAAAATCGTCGTAAAAAAGAACCGTGTTAAGCAAAACTGTTTTAAAAAAGACTTTACTGTAGTTTCATCGTATTTCTCGGAAAATTTTACGTAAGAAACACTTATCACCTCGTGGTAGTATGTGCCAATCTCAAGATATAACATTTTTACGAAAAATGATTACGAGATTTAAAACTGTTTTCGTAAAAATGTTATATCTCGAGATTGGCTGTTTTAAAAAAGACTTTACTGTAGTTTCATCGTCTTTCTCGGAAAATTTTACGTAAGAAACACTTATCACCTCGTGGTAGTATGTGCCAATCTCAAGATATAACATTTTTACGAAAAATGATTACGAGATTTAAAACTGTTTTCGTAAAAATGTTATATCTCGAGATTGGCTCATATTATCTCCGGGTGATAAGTGTTTTTTACGTAAAATTTTCCGAAAAGTACGATGAAACTATCAAAATCAAATTGAAAAGTGTCGAATTTGCCGAAAAATGCAAATTTATTTTTTAAATACAAAGACCAACCAAGAACCAGTGACTAAGAACGAGCAATGTAACGTAGATCTGACCCTTATTTTTATTCATAAAACGCAATTTATGCGTAAAACACATGAGAGATTTCCGGATTGATGATGCCTAAATGTTGTGCAATAGTAAACCGTATATCAACATAACTAATAGCTTAAAAAAAAGGTGGTTCTTGGATCACTTTTTCGTCGCCTACAAGTTATTAATACATACTTGTTAGGCCTTTTATGCTTTTATGTTATGCTTCAGTACAAAAACGGTGCTCAGGACATTTTTGCGATTACGTATTTGACATTCGTCATTTATGCAAACAGTAGCTCCAAAACGTAGAATGGTTGTTTGGATTATTGTCTCGCATTCCCATACATTCAATGCACTGTGCCAGTTGCTGACTGGAATACGAGTAACCTTAGCGGAGATCGGGTAACCAACCCCCGGTAGAAAATTTGGTCTTATGCTGGCTGGGAAGGAGGGTTGAACGCGGCTATGTTCCCATGTTAGGGGAGGCATCCAACAGCGTGCGACCCGGAGCAGGCGGCTGAACCATGAATGCGGTGCCTCGCCAGCCATATCTAATACGGCAGTCCCGCGCAAGACTAGGTATCACAACTCTAGTAAGGTCTACCGATCATGAAATACAACGAACAATTCACGATTTTCGGAAACTTGGCACTTGGAATGTAAGGAATCCACCTGAACCATCACCCGCAGGTATCCTGGCTAGAGAGCTGCGGATGGTGAATGTGGATGTCGCAGCTATCCAGGAGATGCGTTGGCCCATAACGGGAAAGTGTGAGTTCCGGACAGTGGATCGTATTACGGACACTTCATTTAAGTACCACATCTTCCACAACGACGGCGTGAAGGCAAAAAGAAGAATCGGTTTCGTGCTAATTGGAAAACAGATGAAGCGTATCATTAGATGGAGGCCTATCATTGACCGTGTACAGTCTAATCAATGTGCACGCACCGACCAATGATAAACCCGATGACGCGAAGGAGGAGCTCTATGATCTCTTTGAGAAGATGTGCAGTGAGTGTCCAGGACATGACATCGGGGATGATAATGCGCAGGTCTGACAGGAAGACTCCTTCCGCCCCGTAATTGGTAGAGAAAGCTTCCATTCTACTACGAATGATGATGGCTTGAGGCTTCTCAATTTCGCTGCAGCCGAGGCATGACTTAGCACTTATTTGCATGCACGTAGATGCACCCAAATGGGGTCTCAGATCGACCATGTTCTGAACGATGGTCGTCACTTTTCAGACATTACAGACGTTAGGTCTTTCAGAGGACCAATCATTGATTCGGATCACTGTTTCGTTGTATGATGTCCGTAGTATGTCGCATCCGGATGTCCGGTTGAACATCCAGCGGTGGTTATCTGAAGGAGTGGTAGCAGAGTACTCACAGAAAGTTGATGAGTAAGTTGGAAGGGACCTGAACGAACAATGGAGACATATCCACAGTACGAACAGCACCACAGCGCGAGAAGTCTTAGGTACAACTGCGACATTCACCTTCAATGAGTGGTGTGACGGTGAGTGCCAGCGAGTGACGGATGAAAAGAAACCGCGCTAGAGGTCACATGTTGGCTATGACTGCGACACGTCAGAGCGGAGAGAGGTATCGAGCCGCTGAAAAGAGACTGCATCACCTGAAGAATCGTCAACACTGGGAGCGTGTTCTTGCGGAGCAGGAGGGCGGCTTCTTCATTCACGATGCGAGGGGTTCCTACAAAAGATTAACGGAAATAAGAACCGAAACGTGTCTGCCTATGTCATGAGCAACGATAAGGAAGGGAACCTAATCACCGATAATTCAGAGGTGGTCAGGTGTTTGAAATAATATTTTAGTGTGTTGTAAAACGGCGAGGGAGAGGCGTCGAAAAGAGCAGAACTAATATTTACAATGATGGACAAGCTATGAATCCACCATCCGTGGACGAGGTAAAGAAAACAGTTGAAGAACTGAAGAACTGCAAGGCAACTGAAAAGGACGGCATTCCCGCCGAGCTTTTCAAACACGGGATCGAACAGCTGTGTCGTGCCATCCATCAGACACTGAAAGTGTGGGCCCTCGGACTCGTCTCATATAACACCCCCTGAACTGTAGCAACTATGAGGGCATAACCCTTTTCAATGCTGTGTATTGAATTCTCACCCGCATCCTGTTCTACAGATTGAGGTCGTTGCAGGAAAACTTTGTTGGCGAATAGGTACCAATGTGGTTTTTGAGGCTGACAAAATGTTTGCCTTACGACAAATCCTTAATAAATTTCGAGAATTCAATTCGCAGACTCATCATCTGTTCATAGACTTGAGGGCAGCGTACGACCCAGTGAGAAAAAAGTGGTTGTGACAGATAATGCTCAAACAAGGTTTTCCAGCAAAACTAAGTAGGGTAAATATGTATAAAACGCCCCCTCAGGGCATAACGCCCCAGTCCCTTTATTTGGAAACACACAAAAAATAAAATATGAGACTATTGGGAATCCGTAGCGGGTCATAGGACCAATCTTCTGTGCAAGTTTGATCATTGTCACTAGCAGCAAAAAATAAACAAAAATCAATTTTGATTTGAGCTGCTTCAGATCTAATTTCTTGCAGCGTTTCCGTAACGTTTTTTCACTAATGTATAAAGTTTATTACCTGGTTTCTGTACTTATATATCTCAAATGAACCTCTAAACATCTGTATCTAGTGAATAAACGATAAAAATTTTATAATTTGCTCAAGTATTCAATGCTTTCTGCTACACTACAGCTCCCGGGCAATATGCCCCACCGCTAGCCCGGCTGATTTGTTCATTGCCTTGGCGTTTGCTTCTGAGACTTCAAGCGCTGTTTCACTTCGCATGCTGAGCTGGCATATGAAGCTAATGCATGGGGCATATTATACTGCATCTGGGGCGTTTTGCCCTGGTAGAATGGCAAGCTTGCCATTTAGTCATATTTTTTAATAAAATTATTGCGTTTTTGTGTAACAGTAATTACAAAACAAAATAATAGCAATGCATTACCAACTAAATAGTGTAGCCAACTGTATGAAAGATTTGTTGTTTGTGATAAACATAGCTACAATATTGACGATGTTCCTTAGGGGGGGGGGGGCGTATTATACCTGTTTACCCTAGACTGATTCATGCCACCCTTTGTGGCTTTACATAGAGCGGCTGGTGAGATATCGGACGCTATCGTACCGTTAGGCTGACGTGCAGAGAGGTGAAACTATCAAGGTGTTCGACATCGGAACGAAAACATTGGGTCCGCGTTCCGGTCCGGTCCGGTCCGGTAAAAATTCGGAACTAGCTCGTTCTGGTCCGATTTGGGTCCGGTCCGATTGGCTTCGTTCCGGTTCCGGTCCGGAGTCCGGTCCGAAGTCCGGGAACAAAAGTTGCCAGTTTTTTCGAGAGCGTTATTTTAGTGAAAAAAATATTATAAAGACTTTTATGCATGTTGAAAAATGTTTGACTAAATCAATACACTTTTACTTTTCTTTTTTCGACTCTTAGCAAAGTCATGCTATTTTTAATTTTAATTTAAAGAGTAAATGTAGTAATGAAGATAGAAAATTAAACTAACTGAAAATATGATTGTAGAAACTACGAAAAATATAGTTCAGCAGGTGGGACTCGAACCCACAACTTCCAATCTCCGGTCAGATGTGTTCCCGTTACACCACCGCAGAACGTTAAAGACGTAGTTCTAGAATCGAGTTTTGTATCGCTTATCCAATTCTCGCAGTAAATGTACGAAGTGCGAGAATTGGATAAGCGATACAAAACTCGATTCTAGAACTACGTCTTTAACGTTCTGCGGTGGTGTAACGGGAACACATCTGACCGGAGATTGGAAGTTGTGGGTTCGAGTCCCACCTGCTGAACTATATTTTTCGTAGTTTCTACAATCATATTTTCAGTTAGTTTAATTTTCTATCTTCATTACTACATTTACTCTTTAAATTAAAATTAAATCAATACAATACAAACTAAGTTTTGCAATTTGTTTTTCTATTTTTTTATTATATATTTTTTTTAATTGAAAAATTTGGAGTGCAGTAACAAAAAAGGCTGGTTCTACAATTTTCCTAGTTTTGGAACATTTATTTAAGCCAATATTTTAGTAAAAGTAGCTGCCGGATTCTTTTCCTACTTAGTCTGTTTATGCGTGATGTGACGAGGACCCGTCCCGAAGAAAATTTGTTTTCGAGTGGAACACTCGATGCAGAAACACACAGGACGTCTCTTGCCATTGACGACAGGTTCGGAAATCTTTCAGAATTGTCCTGAATGATGAAAAGAAAATAAACAACACCATAAATGAAACAAAAATTATGTATATTGTCACTTTCCACCAATTTAGCCGATGGCATTCAATTAACAGGGTGGCCAGGAGATTTCCAATTTCAAATTCCCGGTTTTTTCCCGGTTAGAAATTAATGTTTTTACTGGTTTTAAAACACATAAATATATAAGTTCAACCTCGTTTTTTCTGTCATTTTAGACTTACGTAAATAATTACTGGTTTAATTAAACTGTTTAACTAAAGCAATATTTGTAACTTTCTGCACTCTCTGGTTGAGATTTTCTGCGTTTTGTAGAACTGGTTTTTCCTTTTCAAACCTTTAATATATATTTTTACAAATTTGGAATTTAATTCAAAGTTGTTTTGGCTGCTGTTGAGCTTCGGAAACGACAAATATTTGAAATCATTTTCTATCATTTCAAGCCTTGTGGAATTTCATTAATTGTTTTTAAGCTTTGTTACGGATTTTGGCCTTATTCAAAGTGCTTATTTAAAAATAAAATATAAAAATTCATTTTCCACTAATTCTATATTGAATTTCAAATATGATTGTGGATTTTTTTTAAATTCAATTTGGAATCTTTTCTAGAGTTTCTTCTTCTGATTTCTCGTCAAACTAAAATTTAGCATTTTTTAAGCTAAATTCCCAATTCTGAGTTCATTTTCTCTTTTAAAACCTAATTTTAAATTGAATTGACTTTAAATATTTTTATTTAATTGACTTAAAATTTTTTTTATTATTTTTTTCTTGTTTCCTGATAACTTGTTCATAGTCCTTTTTATTTGATGAGAGGAAACATTCTAGTTATTTTTCAGAGTTTTTAAAATAATTAGAACATATATTTTTGACCCCGAATCGAGATAGTTTTTCGCCTTGCCTGAATCTGCAATGATAGCCGTTTCTTCAATAAAAATCTATTTGAAATTCTAAATTTAAATCAATTTAACTTTATTTCTACTTCGAAACAATTTTTGCCTTTTTAAGCTAAATAAGAAGATTGGTTTGTGTTTTCTGATTCCGCGTTCTAGATTTCAGAATTTTCAACAAAAATCTATTTAAAAAAATTGAATTCATAACTTTTATAATATCATTGAATTCTTTTCATATTTATGGTGCATTTATGGCTTTGAATCAAAATCTGATTGCTGACTTTTATCGAGAGCTTTAGAAACATTTGAACATATCTTTTATCTTTTTCTAGTCTCTGTAAACGTTTCATGGCAATTGTGAGCTGAATTATGAACAACTGTGTGTATTTCTGTCGTTCAAAATATTTTTTCAGTTTTCTTAAGGATCTCTTGAGGCTCAGTTATTGTCTTGACAATATAGAAAGGACTAATTTGATACCATTGTTATCCTTACGTGGTATTGTTCCAAGATTTTTTTAGGCGAATAATTTCCACAATGGCCCTTATAGTTTTGCCTTTTTTATTTGAAAAATATGTCTTTCTGATTTTAGAGGAGTATGCACGCAATTTGAGAAAAAAACAAAGACAGGCTCTGCATTTGAAGCCTCTAGAATACTATTTAATAAATTTTGAATTGAATATTAAATTATTTTCGTTGCATCTTGTTTTTGAAACGCAAATTCTTCAAAATCAATTTCTGAAATTTCTGGCCTCAAGACATTTTCGCAAGCGGATTTAAGCTTATATAACCGATTACCGGTGGAGAAAAATCAGTTTTTACCTCAAACAATGAATTTTTAACTCTTATTACTAATCAACAATATGCATAATTAACATAAACTGTATTGCATATTAAGCATCAATCTATTCTTTAACGATGCTGAATAGTTTCCTTGTGTAAATTTTCAAGTATAATTGTTGAACTCATATCAAAGTTTGAATGTCAGGTAATGCCATATGGCATGATACGCCGGGAATGGGTTAGGTTACGATTTTTCAATTTTTGCTTATTTTCTGATGGTCTATTTCTGCCACTATTATTTATTCATTTATTTATTTATTTATTTTAGTCAAGAGATAATATGTTTACCCCAATGACCTCCCTAATAATAACAACTTAAAATTAACACAAAATGCGCTTAAAACGACGTTTGTTCGCTTTGCGAGATACATTAAAGTTATAAACATGGTAACAGCTATTAAACACTCGAGACATATTACTCATTGGTTCATGACGGCCATAATCAGTCCTTGCACGACAGATTCTCAGGAACCGGTGCGATCGAAAGTTGCGGCGGCGTATGTTGATTTTCAAAGAGCTAAGTAGCGAAGAGCAGTCAATATTACCCTGAAGGAGGTCAGCTATGAAGCACGCTTTAGCCAAGTTGCCTCTATTCTCCAATAGTTCTAATCTAAACAGCAAGCAACGGCTTTCATAACAGGCATGGGCGCAACTACGGGGGGGGCTAAGGGGGGCTACAGCCCCCCCTAGAATTTCCCAGAGAATAATTGTAGTCAATATAAATACATCCCATTTTTCCTATCAGAGCATCAAAATCAACACAAATTGAGAAGCCATCATTCATTGGCTGAGAACTAGTACTGTGCCCAGGATCGATTCTCAAACCTAGTTCTCTTACTTACCTCACTAATAAGACGAGTGCCGTGGTGGCTCGTGCTGTATCAAGGAGTTGTTGCCATGCTGCTCGGTTTTGGGCTGTGTTTCTCCAGTTCCTCAGACGTCTCATCACCCGCAAGTCTCTTCCGATCTGGTCGAGCCATCGCGCACGCTGCGCCCCTAGTCCACAGGGTTGCTGAAGAGAAGTGATTTCACAGGATCATCGTCCGGCATCCTTACGACGCGACCGGGCCACCGCAACCTATTGACTTTCGCCAGCTGTGCAACGGGGTTCTCTCCAAGCAGCGCGTGCAGCTCATGGTTCATGCACTGTTGCCATTATCTGTCGTCTGTCTGTACTCCACAATAGATAGTCCGCAGCACCTTCTGTTCGAAAAGTCCAAGAGCGAAGAGGCCAGAAGCGTTGATGTATCGATTCCGTAGAGAACTACCGGTCGTATCAGCTACATCGTCAACTTTTTACTTCGTCGCACAAGACTCGATCGAAGTGGTCATGCCAATACCCCCACCACAATTGGTGTGTACGTTTGCATGTCTGAGAAAAAAGAGCCGTCGATGAGAACATGGTCAATTTGGTTTGTTGTACGTTGGTCAGATGATCTCCAGGTGGTTTCGTGGATGTCTTTTTGGGGAAAGCAGGTTCTGCGGACTGCCGGTCTGCGGGAAGCTGCGAAGTTGACGCATCCCTGGCCGTTGTCGTTCGTGACGGTGTGCAGGCTGTGCGGGCTAATCACCGGCTTATATATGTTTTCCCTACCGACCTGAGCGTTCATGTCCCCAATGACGATCTTGTTGTCTCTACGTGAGCAGCTATCGTAGAGTTTCCCAGCTGTGCGTAGAACGTTCCTTTCTCTATATCGGGACGTCCTTCGAAAGGGCAGTAGGCATCGAGGATGGTGTAGTTGTAGAACCGGCCTTTTATTCTCAACAAACACAACGTGTCGCTGAACGCCTGCCACTTGATCGCACGACTCTGCATCCTGCCCAGCACTATAAAACCGGTACCCAGCTCATTGTTTGTGCCGCCGTTCTGGTAAAATTGTGCCCTGCGGCCACAAATTCGCCGTACCTTCTCTCCTTTTCGAAAAAACTCCTGGAGCGCAACGATGCCGAACTGGTGAAGTTCTAGCTGATCCAGCAGGATCCGGTCGGCATCCGAGGCGTTAAGCGATCTACTGTTACATGTACCGTGCTTCTAATCGTCGGCCTTATTTCGTCACTAGATCATTGCGGGGAATTCCGGTTCGTTTTCAGTTCTTGATTGTTCGTAGTATGTTTATTTTAGCATGCTGCTTTACTAGGGCTACGATACCTAGTCTCGCGACGGGGCCGCCATATTGGGTGTAGAGGCGAGACACCGAATTTCATAGTTCACCGTCCACTTCGGATCAGTCGCTGTTCGAGCCTCCCCCATCCTGAAAAAACAGACGCCCAGACAAGCTGCTCTCCAAGGAGAACAACTACCGCTTCCCTGTCAGCATACGACCAAGTTCCCACCGGTTCCCCAATCTTCTCATGGTTGCTCGAATTCCAGTCGGTTCCACGTGGAGTTAAGAATATGGCATTATGCCTTGGACCACACTGGGATCTATTTTATGCCGACTAGCACGGGTGTACTGCTGGTACGCACTGCCCAGCCGTTTACCAAACCTAGTTCGCCTTAATATCGAATCAGTGTCAGCTGAAAGAGATGGTCACGATATTCAATATATCTTCGGAGATTTATTCCCGATTGAAGTGATTTTGTCTTCTGTTACGACACTGCGTTATGCGTTTTTAAATAGGCGCGTTGTAACTCTTTTTCCCATTTTTTTTAAATAAAGTGTATGAAAACTAGCCCCCCTAGAAATTTTCCATAGTTGCGCCCATGATAACAGGGTAGATGGCGTGGATTCGCCCACCTGAGGTGGCGCAAAGCGAAGCGGACGAATCTGCGTTGAACAGCCTCAACGCGGTTCTTCCCATCCTGTTTATAGGGTGCCCAAACCACAGATGCATATTCCAGTAACGGCCGAACATTTGCACAGTATAATGCTTTCAGGCAGTAAATGTTTTTAAACTTCTTGGCGAAGCGAAACAGGAATCCTAGCTGCGACGAGGCTTTCGAAACGATGTATGCAACATGATCTTTGAAGTTCAGTTTGGTATCGAGCAGAATTCCCAGGTCTTTCACCGTTGATTCGCGCTTTAACTGTACACCTGCCAAAGCGTAGTTGAAATTGATGTTGGAGCTTCTACGACTAAACGAAATGACCGAGCATTTGGATACGTTCAACGACATCCGGTTAAGTTGACACCAGTCAGCGAAGGCTTCCAACTGCTGTTGCAAGAACAACGCGTCCTTTGGCTGTTTTATCGTGTAATATAACTTCAAGTCATCGGCGTAGGAGAGTTTAGAGCACGCGAGGGTAAGGATGACATCGTTCATGTACAGCAAGAATAGAAATGGTCCAAGATGACTCCCCTGAGGAACACAGGACCAAACGGGAAAAGGTGAGGAAATGTGGTCACCGATTTTGACGGACATATTTCTTCCGGTTAGATACGATTCGAGCCATACAAGCAAATTATCATTCATGCCAAGTTTGTCAAATTTGGCTATGGCAATCTGGTGATTCATTCTATCAAACGCCGCAGATAAATCGGTGTAGATAGCATCGACTTGCTGGCCATTTTCTAATTGACGAATTACAAACGATGTGAAGCAGGTTAAGCTGGTCGTTGTGGAACGTTTAGACATAAAACCGTGCTGATCCGGTGATATATACTGTACATATCTCTGAGTCAGTATGCGCAACACTGTCAACTCAAACAGCTTAGAGGTAGCACTCAACGCGGCTATTCCGCGATAATTCGAGACGACTCGCTTGCACCTTTTTTTGAAGACCGGGAACACATACGAGTCTTTCCAGCAAGTAGGGAACACTCCTGTACGCAGAGAGCGATTGAATACTGTGGTTAGCGATGTTGCAAGTGAGTGTATACAGCGTTTTATGACAAGCGAAGGAATCCCGTCTGGGCCGCATCCGGTGGAACACTTCAGATCCATACCTGCTGCTTTGACCATATCATCGGTAATGACGATTTGCGAATCAGATGCCGTCAGTCGGGGAACATTTCTGGTAGCGGCAGCCACGTCTTGCGGATCTAGAAGCTCATTGGTAAAAACGCTGCTGAATTGAGATCGGAAGAGGTCGGCAATATCCACAGTTGATTCAGCTTCCAGCAAACCATCAGTCAACGTAGAGGGCAATCCGGTTTCCTTTCTTTGGCTGTTGACGTACCGCCAAAAACTTTTGGGGTTATTCTTGAGGTTATTTTGCAGATGGTCCTGATAAGCGTTGTATAGACGATCATTCAGTTGCTTATATTCAGCGTTTGCTAACAAATAACTGGCCCTGGTAGAGTCCGTACGATACTTGCTGTGTCTTCGGAGGGCTGCGCGTTTCATTTTTTTTAGGTATTTGAGATCGGCGCTCGTCCAAGCAGGTTTAGCTGCTTCACGCTTGGTTTTTCATGGGAACAAATTGGTCGATAGCATATAGAAGGACAGTGGAGACGGTTGACGCAGCAACGTTAACATCGTAGCTTCGAAGAACATCATCCCACTCGACACGCAGAAGGAAGTCATTCAAGCCATCAAAATCAGCCCTGTTAAAATCGTAGAAGACGCTATCGGCAGTATCGCGGAAACGATGTTGTGGGTTGACTTTCAAATCTACCAGTAGAGGGGGATGGTATCTGATCATTTTAGCCAACGGTGATGGAGCTTGTGAAACCGTGCAGACCTCACAGAGCTCATCGCTAACGAAGCACAGATCGAGTATGCGGGAGCACTCGTTTTCAACTCCGCTCATCTGTTTCAGACCAGCGGTGCAATAGGCACCAGTAACCTACGGGACGTCGGGCCAATCGAAGAACGAGAGGTAATCGGGAAAAAGGAACCGTTGGAATTGCTTTGCCAAGAGGTCCCGCTCAAGTTGAAATCACCAAACACGACCATGTTATCTCTGGGTCCCATTTGCGATACAACCCAATAAACAGAGTCAAGATGGTTTTTAATCAAAGCGTCGTCGGATACACGATCAGGAGGGATGTAGACTACACATACGTAGAGCATTGCATCAGCAGTAGCAATCGCAACCCATACTTGTTCAACTAACGCACCTTCGGGAGGGTTTACCAAACGCGATTTGTAGCCCGAGCGAACAGCGAGTAAAACGCGTCCTCCAGAGCTTTTGTTGCTGTTCATGCACGACCGGTCCTGGCGATAAACGGAGTACGAGTCGTTGAATAGCTGGTTCGATATCGTGTTAGCGGAGAGCCACGTTTCCGTCAAAACGTAGACGTCGAAGCAACCGTCGCTGAATGCCAGTTGGTACTCCGATAGAGAACTGTTGATCCCACCGACGTTCTGGTAGTACATCAGCATTGTACACGATGTTGTGGCGGCTTTGCTCATGGGATGTTTAGTGCTAGGAGGTGAAGAGGCATCAGGACATGGAGAGTTGTTATCTATAAGATACTTGCCATAATAGGCCGTCTGGAAGATCCCATCTTTAGCACTAGACTCAGGGCCGGGACGACTTGAATAGCAGGAACGAGATAACACCGATGGATCGATAACAGCAGGCAGCACGACTGAGCTAGGCAGATAAGGATCTTCCATAGTGCCTTGTTGTATGCGTCCCGGGTCGAATGGCGGTCGTCTTGAAGGGCGGTTCGAAATAGGAAATGTTTGTCAATCACCGACACCCGGGGAGGCGACTTCAACTAGAATCTCAACTAACGATCCGTTGATTAACGGGCCGGTTCCAACGGCTTCACATTCCCATGCGATAGAAGAACCCAGAGATTTTTCGCCTCAGAAAATCTCCGGAGGATTGAATCTAGATCAGTTTTGGTTGATTGTGAGTGAATAACGTCACCACACAGCATCGACACCTATGGCGTTGGGTTTCGAACCCAGATCCAGCGTGGCTTACTTGTTTCACGTGGTTACTTGTTTCAGGTTTAAAATATTTTTTTATCATAGTTTAGTTTTTGCCTATTTCAAGTTAACATATAAAATTTTATTGGAATCATTTTTGACTTCTCTGGCCTTCAAAATATTTTTTAGTAATTTGAAGTTTTTACCTTCCCGGGCTTTGTAGGTTTTTGTTGCCGACTTGTAACCCAAGATTCAAATCTTGTTTCTTTATAAAGAATATTTTTACATCAATTGTGAAGAATTCGGTACATAACATTGAAACAAACTCAGCCATTAATGACATTAGACGTTGATCCTGTAAAGTGGTGGTTGTTTTGATGTTTGATCGCCACTTACTGTTGAAGCCCTAATCAGTGCGAATGAGAAGGGAGACAAATTAGAGAAAAATAATCGCAGCCAACTGTTAGTGTACAGAACAATTGCGGGGCTAGCGCGAGGATCCTATTGACTCTAACGGTCGTCTTTCTTAGCCGAGATTCTAACGTATGACGACTGGCTTGTTACTCCAGCACCTTACCCCGAGACCAACTGAATGGTTCCTTGTACCTTCCAGTGTTTGTGAGATGGCAGAAAATGTATAGTGCGTTTAACTAATACAACAGATCCCAAGCATGTGTAAATGAAAAATAATGTTAAAAATGGACATGATAAATTTCCCGGTTTTTCCGGTTCAGTTTCGGATTCCCGGCTTTTTCCCGGTTTTCAAGGTTTTCCCGGTTCGCTGACCACCTTGAATTAAGCACAAACTCAGAACAAGTTGTGCGAGTCTATCAGTTGTTCACTAGTTTCGAAGCGATAGCAGGAGCAAAATTGAAATAGCAAAAAAATGTATCAATCAATGTCTTTCTAATTTTATGAGAACCATGTAATCAATTAAAGCATATATTACAGGTTAAAAAGGCGAGCAAGGCCATATGGGTTGACTTTTAATAAAAGCAGCGAAGAAAATCAAAAAGGATGAAAAACTTGCTGCGTTCTATGACCTAAATTTTTTTTTTTCACCGAAAATGTCAGGAGTCCGGATTACCCGGTCCGTTTCGAAGTCCGGATGGCTTCGTTCCGGTCCGGTCCGGAAAAAAATCGGACTTTGAAGGTTCCGGTCCGATCGGACTTCGGACCGGACCGGACCGGACTTTTTCCGGACCCTACCCGGTCCGATGTCGAACACTAATCAAGATGAAATCTCACATGCTCGTAGGTTTTGCGGACGATCATTGGTATTAACCGTAGAGTGGTGGAAGAGCCCTTTGGATCTCTCAAGAGGAATGCTACGAGAATTGGGCTTTTCATAAACTCTGCCGAAGCGAAGTTCATGAGAACGTGGTAGCCCGTCGGATGTTGGTGCTGCGGTGGTGGTAGATGGGGAATCATTTGAAGTATTCAATGAATTTATGGTACATTGGAGACGTGCGATGGTTATCTGTGCGATAGAGATGCGAATAGCGGCCGCAAATAGGACCTTCTAAGGATCGCGTGACCAGCTGAGGTCCCGCAGCTTGCAAACCCGTGCAAATAGCACTCTATAAAACACTGATTCTTCCTATGGCCCTCTATGGTCATGAATCAGGGACACGAAAGGAGGCTGATCGACGGGCTTCTGGTGTTTTTCAGGGTAGAATCTTGTGTTCAATCCTTGGCGGTAAACTGGAAAATGATGTTTACTAAAATCTATAGACATTACTGCAATAAAATTAGTTCATAAATTTTTTTTGAATATAGAACATGACCTGCTCGAAAAATATCTTCTATGTTTTTATCCTGGATTTTTTTCCAGTTTCTTAGATGGAAAAATTGAAAAATGAAGCCATTTCACTTTAACATAGAATTTATATCAATATATTTATTTTCAAAGCACTATCAATTTCCTTTAAATCACCCTTAGACAGTTTTCTGTAGAAGCAAAGATTTCTGAACGTTCAACAAAATTTCACCTGCTGCGGGAAAACGTGTGCAAAGTTTCTTCACTATCGGAGATACTCTAATCTAAACGATTGGTCATTTGGTATGAAAAGCAGCAATCGTAGATATACATGCTACAGATTTTATTTATTTTCAATTGCGCTTGAGTGGATTCAAAATACCTCGGATTAATAACAACTTTTTTTTCTACTGCAGCATGAACATACGCTGTTTATAATAAAACTATTAAAATTTTAGGTCATCATTAGAGACAGTGGTAATTCGCGGCAAAAAAATTGAAAATTCGCGGGTGGCAAATTAGAAAATATTCGAATTTCGCGGTAGTTTCGCGGCACGCTTTTTCTTCAGAAAATACTGAATAAAGTGATTTTTTCTCTGGTAAGAACAAGAAACAACTGTTTTATTTAATTTTATGTTCGGTAATTTAACCGCACAATCTATAATTTCTTTGCATTACTAACTAAAAGCACGTGCTGTGTCAAATTATTTTCAGTATTTTCTGTGGTGTCTGTAGGCACGTATTATTCATGTTATACTGGCTCATGCTGCGTTCCGTAGCTACCGAGTTCCGGAAATCGATAAATATTTAATTGTCAACCGAGAAAATTCAGAAAACGTCGATTATTTTATAAAAGATGCTGGCTTGTAGGCCTCCCTCATTCATCTTGCAACTTAGACTTTATGGCTGAACTCTCTGGAATTCCCAGGAAAGCAGGTCGCCAATCGCAAAATTCAATTAGGACTGACAAAATCGCGTTGTGAGAGAGCGGTTGTAGTACTGTTCCATGTTATTGGTTGCGTAGAAAACGACCTTTCATTGCCATCTAGGTGCCTATTAATCTTTAGCTTTGTCCTTGTTGCTTGAATTTCATTTCATTTCATTTCGCTTGAAAAGCTGTCATAAACGGGATATGCTATAAAAACATTATCTACTCTTATAATTGTGTATTGAAATCACAGAATGGTAATTGCACGCATTCGGTATATTATTTAATTTAACTGTCAAAAATTGTGTCTTCTCGATCAGAAAAGCATAACTAAAGAATTTCAAAGTTCTATATACAAGAGATACAAATAACATATTTGGATACGATTTAGTATTTTCCAAAATGTTTTTGATAACAAAAATTAATCTGATACAGATATGATAACAAATCCTGAAACGAAGTTGTTCTGAACCAAATCTCTCGAATATTTCGTCTCTATCGAAAGCTGTTGTTTCTCACAATGATTGTTATCAACCTGTTTTATATGCTATCTTATTTTGTTAAAAAGCTGATACGCTAGTGACAAAATTTGATATGAATTTGATACTAGTAGAATCATTTTTGTTATAATTTCTGTTATTTCAACACCTAACCGAATCAAACTTAAAACACAACCTGGAACATTTTTCACATAACTAACTAACACCTTTTGTTACATTTTTGTTTCGTCTTTCTGATCGGGTTACACTTTTCAAAACTTTCTGAACCTTACCTAACGAATAAATTTTTTGATGCGGATGGTACATAATTCTACGTGAAAATCAAATATTTTACCAAAAACGATTAACCGATACAAATCCGTCATCAAACGTATTAATTTGCCGTGTAACGTTGAAATAATTAAGAGTATGAACAAAATTGAAACGCAGTTCAAAGAATTTACCTATTTATATGACATCATTATGCTCCCAGCATGCTCTCAGTTTCGAGATAACAATCGACTAAATTCCAGCAATTTATCAACCTGTTCACGTGTCTGTCATCATGAATTATAATTTCATAGCAGAAGGATTTTTATTTTTTAATTAAGCTGTTTCATGCCCACCGAATAATTTGTTCGTGGTAACTTATGCAACGCGCACGTCATTCTATTCAGACAATATGGTCAATCACGAGGAGCAGCACCTACGTACGTACAGATTTGCCTACAGCGCACAGCGCGATCTGACAATTAGCTGAGCGAAATGCTCCGTCATCGTCATGCTCTGAATACCGAGCCCATAACGCAGACCCTGCAGGGTGTCGTGACATTAGCCACGACCTTTCCTTTAAGGGCTCTTCGTGATACCGATCGAGAAAACAAGCCTTTACTGAATAATTCACCAGACTGTCGTTGGTTGTAAGCTGCAGTACGATCGGTTTTGTATCTGATCTGGGGACATTTGAATAAGTCCATTCAACTAAAGGGCCGATTCACTTGGGCATAAGAGCCTTCCGCGCAACACAGTCGAGCAATCTGTTGCACTCGATTGCCCTTGAGAAAAATAATAATCGATCTTAGCTTGTCAGGCTTTGTGCATATTAGTACGGTATCACGCGAGACTAAATGATCTTTCGATAAGCCCTTCTAATGGTAACATAATGGAATGACCCACTCTCGCGTTTTAACTCGTTTACGGCAAGTAAAATAAACCCAACTAACAATTAGATTGAATAATTTGAAGGTCACTGGTGAGCCTATTGTTGCCGTTGGAAACCTGCGGTCAGTTGAAAGCATTCAGCGCATTAGCTAGGATTGCACCCGGTTGTGAGCGAGAATTTCGTAACATGTCCAAATGGACAAATAATGTTTCAAGTTCAATAGTTGACACTCGACTGGCCCGGTTAAGGGGGCCCGACTGTTGTTGGCAGGTGGACACAAAATTATCAAAAAAGGGTTGATGATCATTCACGGTTGAAAAGTGCCTGGTAATCGTGCTGGGTTCATTCCGAGTCCAACGTGTACAATGGGTGGCACAAGTGACATGCACAGATAGAACAAACAATTCAACAACAATAGCGATAATTTATTCGATAAAACCTGAATTAATCCACCTAGTGGTGCAGAAACCTTTGTTATACTAACTACCTATTACTTCATACTTATTAGACCATTAAACCACAAATCGTATACCAACGTAAGTCCAATTTCAATAAAGAATAAAAAGAATTTGAAAAATAGTTTTCAGAGGGTGAACCAAACACTATCATTGAATTAAAGCTTGACGTGGGTTTTGCAATTATTATGGATGTTGTCACTGGAGTATATGAGTGTTATTTTTTCGATCACAAACCAATTTTTAAATGCTAGCTAGAAGCAACTCAATTTTTTTCTTGAAATAATCGAACGTGGGGAAACAGTAATAGATAACAATGATACTGATTTCATACTAGAACAACAAATATGTATGTTAGTTTAATGCAGTTTTGTTTTTAAATCCCCATAAACAAGGTTTGAATATCACTTTCGCTTTAATTTTAGAAATTGCAGGATTTATGAATCAGCATCTTATATTTTTTACGAATTGAAGCAAATTTCTAAAAACCTGTTTTCGAAAAATTATAGTTCAGAATTATTCATGAAAGTTGTCAATTTAGTTCTATCTCAAATGCATTATCTGAAAATGAAGGTTTTGTACGACATTTGTGAATTTTGGATTTTCAGAGTGTAGTCGAGAACATTATTATTTTCGAAGGCCTAGGCTGTATGATAAAATTCGAAATGAAGTCTTTGTAAAACTTGCTGCGATAACGAGAAGCGGAATAACATGGATACTCTGTTTGCACTTAGTCCTAAATTAACAGCAATATTTATATCTTACATGAGAATAGTGTATCATATCATAGAAATAAGTAACTTTTCACCTGCGCACACTAGTAAACGTGTATAGCCATGTAAAGTTGCTTCAGTTTCATCCAAACTGTAAATCATCGCATCTCGATGTTCACAATTTCTCAAAACTTTTTCCTTATTTTGCCAATTACGTTCACCATCAACTGAAGATTCCTGGTCACGAGTAAAAAGTATATTCAGAACTGAATTTAAAACTTAGAATAAGTGTTCAACTAAGAAGTTTCCCAGCTGTTCAAAATGTAACATTGCAAACGGGTGGCACTAACATATTCGTACGTAAATAGGTCTGTACATTTTTGGTAAAGCTTTTCAAAATATCTGCATCGCTAATTGTGTTACATTTGAACACTGTGAGATCAGATTTTGCTACAATGTTTGGCTGTAGCTGTAGAAGATTCTTATTCTTAAATCTGGATTCAACGTACAATTTAATATATATATTTTAAAGAAAGTGAGGACGGAAGCTTCACAAGGCAGAAAAGGAGCTAAGTGAGCATTGCGGTTTCCTCCAAAATCTAATTCAAATTTTTAAGCAAAAGCTAAAGGGTAATTTTTTTACACCAATAAAGACGCACTACGAAGAGTGTAAAAATCATGCAACGTTGTCGAAGATTGTTGTTTTCTTTTGAGAAATAAATAGTGATACGAAAAAAAACGAAAAAAAGACATAGAGGGATAGAGAAGAAGAGAGAGCAGGGAGAGAGAGATGAATTATCCAAAAAGTAAAATATCCCATGTCTAAAATATACTTCGGTCAAATTTTTACAGTCCAAGCTACACTTAGTATCATTTTTAAAGAGCTCTAGGGCGTTCATTTGAGCATGCGAACATTAAAATCGGAAGATGCGTTCTGTAAAATGAGCGCTTCTCTTGAAATTTTTTGTTCCGATTTTAAAATACTATACATATAAACAACATATTTACACATACATACATACAGGCACACATACACATACATACAGAAATTGTTCAGTTCATCGATCTGAGTCGACTGGTGTATAACACATGGCTCTCCATGCCATTCATTTTGCCTTGAAAGTTAAATATCTTATGTAAAAAATACTCTTTGATCAATATTTCGAGAACTAAGCCACTAATCAAAAATCCACTCGGTAGCATTCTGGGGGAGCACAGTAGCTTTCATTTGCATATAAAATCATCAAAATCGGATATTGCGTTCTATAAGAAAGGTGCGTTAGTATTTTGCGGCACATATATACAGACAACATACATACACACACACATACACACACACATACACACGAACAGTCATTGCTCAGTTCGTCGAGCTGAGTCGAATGGTATATACGGTTCGGCCCTCCGGGCCTTGGATCTATTTTGCGTTTTCCGACCGATTTTATAACCTTTGTTTTGTATAACAAAGGTAAAAAGGTTCATTTGAGAAGCGATAGTTTGTTTGACAGAACATTGTTGAATTTGTTTTCGAAGAATCGAAGCGAAAAGCAGGAATGGGATTAGGCATCTATATTTGAGTGTTATTGTCATGTTTTCACATGAAGATTGATTGAAATATGTATTGAAAATGACAACCTAGTTGTCAGCCTAACCATTAAAAAATGAATTTTCTGATTTGTTGCCTTTGTACAAAGGCCAAACATGATGTTTTTAGTGACCACTAAAATGTATTTTTCAAGGTAGCAATGCGTGTAGTAAGGTGGCGAGAGTGTCGGTCTTGGTACTACTCGACCTATAATGCACTCAACGGGTTTTCGCAGCAACGATTATAACTTACGAATGATTCAGTAGAATTTCTATATAAGATAGCGGTTTCAGTGGATCCTTTTGCGGGTAATTCCAGTCAGTAAACAAATGTAATCTTAAAGTGTCTATCACTCCACCGAGTTGATGCATTCTCATCTCTTTTCCATTGCACAATCAAGGTTGAAAGATATAACCTTCGCCATGAGTCAATCAACAATCGTGGGCGGCCTAAAACAACATTCGACAATTCTAATTAAAGAAATTGATATCGATTTCAATCGCACGCCTGTCAGACGTTAGTGCAACACGATCTGAAAAGTTGATTGAAAACGCTACAATAATATTTAAAGATAATTCGGATCAGTAATGAGCAAAAAAAAAACAAATAAAGATCGAAATTACGCGTGAAAGTTAATTGGTTTTGGCATCAATACGAATGTTTCGAAAAATTCGTTTTTCATGTGTATCTGAGATTATTGCTATGAAATAGCTAGAATCTCTGGGTTTTCGTGCAGCTAAAGAAATTTGACCAAAAACATCAAGCATTTTATGCGACACTTAAATTACAACTACCGGTGATATAATTCGATATTTTATGTTACATCATGATTTGGTTTGGAGGAAACCCAAATTCATTTCCTGTTGGCAGTAGTGCGATACAAAAAGTCACAATAAATAGCTTGCAATATTGCTGCTTCAGATAAACCGTCTATTTCAATACGATTGAAAATTTTGAATGAAATTGTACTTCAACCTCGATTGAAATCGAATTTTTAATATAATAATATAATACTATTGTTTTTAATCACAATAGCTGTGCATTCGAGCTAAAATAGTGCCGCACGTTCATTTTCTATAACCTATATTTCCATGCAGTAAAAGTTTTCATCCCTTTTTTAATTCGGTTATTTTTCTAGTTTTCTCTTAATTCGGTTATTATTCTAGTTGGTGGTAAACGGCTGGCCACGTGTCACTTGAGACCCCATTGTGGTCATTCACCTCTGTCTAGCAACTCCTATCCCAACCTCCACGAGGTGCCGACCGGGATACGAGTAACCTTAGCGGAGATCGGGTAACCAACTATTATCGTATGTTGACTGGGAAGGAGGGTCGTAAGCGGCTGTATCCTCAGGTTAGGGGCGGCGTACAACAGCGGGTGGCTGAATTACGAAAGGCGGTGCCTCGTCAGCTACATCTAAGACGACAGCCCCGTCGCGAGACTAAGTATCTCAGCCCTAGTAAAGCAGCATATCGAAGGTAAAATACTACGAACAATCCAGGTATAAATACGAAACGCAATAATCGGCATGGACCTACGCGAACGAAAAAGGACAACGATTATTGGAAACTCGGTACTTGTATGTAAGGACTTTACTCGAACCGGCACATGCTAGAGAGCTGCAGAAGGTGAATGTGAAAGTTGCTGCCATACAAGAGGTGTGGTGGCCAAAAACAGGAGAACGTGAGTTCCGGGCAGTAGATCCCATTGCGGGCCCTTCATTTATGTAACTTTAGCGGAGATCGGGTAACCAACTATTATCGTATGTTGACTGGGAAGGAGGGTCGTACGCGGCTGTATCCTCAGGTTAGGGGCGGCGTACAACAGCGGGTGGCTGAATTACGAAAGGCGGTGCCTCGTCAGCTACATCTAAGACGACAGCCCCGTCGCGAGACTAAGTATCTCAGCCCTAGTAAAGCAGCATATCGAAGGTAAAATACTACGAACAATCCAGGTATAAATACGAAACGCAATAATCGGCATGGACCTACGCGAACGAAAAAGGACAACGATTATTGGAAACTCGGTACTTGTATGTAAGGACTTTACTCGAACCGGCACATGCTAGAGAGCTGCAGAAGGTGAATGTGAAAGTTGCTGCCATACAAGAGGTGTGGTGGCCAAAAACAGGAGAACGTGAGTTCCGGGCAGTAGATCCCATTGCGGGCCCTTTATTTATGTACCACATCTCCAACAGTGGCAGCGTAAAAGCAGAAAGGGGAGTCGGTTTCGTGCTTATAGGGAAACAGATGAAGCGTGTCATTTGATGGAGATCGGTGACCGTATATGCGTGTTAAGAATAAGGGGCAAATTTTTCAACTACAGCATGATAAATGAGTACGCACCGACCAACGATAAATCCGATGAAGAGAAGGAGGAGTTGTTCTATGAGCTCCAAGAAAAGACGTATAATGAGTGACACGACATCAAGATCATCCTCGGGGATGCAAATGCGCAGGTTGGGCAGGAGAACTTCTTCCGCCCCGTGATTGGTAGAGCCTCCACTCTACTACGAACGACAACGGCCTGAGGCTTGTCAATTTCGCTGCAGCCACAGGTATGGCTATCTATTGCACTTACTTTGCACACCGGAATATACGTAAGCACACCTGGAGGCACCAAAATGCAGAGAGGCCTGCTCTCAGATCGACCATGTTCTGATTGATGGTCGGCACTTTTCAGACGTTACACACGTGAGGTCGTTTAGAAGACCAAACGTTGACTCGGATTGTTATCTCGTGGTATCCAAAATTCGCGCTCGGTTGTCCAACGTGTTAAAATCCAGGACGACAAGGAGGATACAGTTGAAGCGGCTATCAACTGGAGAAGTGGCTACAAATTACTTGCGGAAGGTTGATGAGCGGTTTGAGGATCAAGTTGGAGGTAGCCTGAATGAACAGTGGAGGCATATCCACTAGGGTGGGGAATCGTTATATGGAAAAAACGAAATTTGATAGCAGAAAGCCAGAACCAAGTTTTTTTTGTTCTGTTTGGGGCCCCAAACAATCCTGAACTTATTGCAAGTCGATTGGTTTTGTCTCCGCTTGGCGCATTGCATTTTAAATTTATATGAAGATTTGTATGGAAAACTTGACTTTTTTGCATTTTCAATTCTAAAGAGCTCAAAATGGCTCAAACCATAGGTTTCATTACTTCAAACGGTAGGTTTTTTGATGCCTTAAAACTTGGCCGAAGACACTAAAGAGCTAGGGTGAGCCAAAAAAATACTAGAGCTGTTCAAAGTTGAGTATGTCGAAATTTATGTTGCAAACCATTTTTTTCTGCCAACACTGCCAGTGTATCGGCGACAGCCAGATTTCCATCAGAAGTTACCTCTGAAACACGTTGTAGATTATATCTACGCCTAGAATATTGACCTAAATTTGTTTACTTGATCCAGCTGAGTGTATAAACTCGTTACGACAGGTTACTTTTGATGGGAATCATACTGAAGCCGGTACATTGGTAATGTTGGCAGAAAAGACGAATTTCTGCATTTAAATCGACATACTCAACTTTGAACAGCTATAACTCTTCTTAGGGACATCCTAGCTCTTTTGTGTCTTCTACAAAGTTGTTAGGCATCTTGAATACTATACTAACATAATGAAGTGCATTATTAGAACATTATTGAGCTCTCTAGAAAGGTAAATGCAAAAAAGTAGGTTTTCCCATAAAAATTTTCATACAAATTTGAAATACAATGCGCCAAGCGGAGACAAGACCAATCGACTTCAGGTAAATTTAGGGTTGTTTGGGATCCCAAATGGAACCAAAAAAACTTGGTTCTGGAAAATCGATCATTTTTCCCCACCCTAATATCCACAGTACAATCCGCACCACAGCGGGAGAAGTGTTAGGTACATCTGGGACAGCCGCGTCCAATGAGTGGTTTGATGCTGGGTGCCATGAGCGACGGATGCAATGAACTGCGCCAGAGTTCACATGTTAGCCACAGCTGTGACTTGTCAGAGTGTAACGACAGCATTCATTGGGAGCGTATTCTTGCGGAGGCGGAAGGTTGCTTCTCTAGGCACGATGCAAGATGCTTCTACAAGAAGATTAATGGAATCAGAAATCGGAACGTGTCAGCCCCTGTCATATGCAACGATAGGGAGGGGAACCTGATTATCGATAGAACGGAGGTCGCCAGGCATTTGGAAGGAACACTTTACTGTGCTGTTGAATGGTGAAGAAAACAGCGTAATCGAAAGAAGCAGGATGGTGATTGAGGATGATGGCAAAGCTGCCACCATCCATGAGCGAGGTTAAGAAAGTAGTGAAGAACTCTTCAGCGTATGGAGCGAACAACTTTATCGCGCTTTACACCGGATCATCCTGAGAGTGTGGTCCGATGCAGAATTGCTCTCAGCCTGGTTGAAGGGTCTCATATGTCCGATCTACAAAAAGTCCACCGCCTGGATTGTAGTAATTAGCGGGGAATAATCCTTCTCAACACCGTTTACAAAATTCTCTCCCGTATTCTGTTCCATAGAATGAGACCGTTGTCGGAAACCTTTGTTGGCGATTACCAATATGGTTTTCAAGGGGGACGCTAAACTACGGACCAAATGTTCACCCTGCGACAGATCCTCGAGAAATTCGAGAATTTTGAGAACTCGACCCGCAGTCGCACCATCTGTTCATTGACTTTAGGGCAGCGTACGATACAGTTTGGAAAAATGAGTTATGGCGAATTATGTTCGAACATGGTTTCTCAACAAAACTAATTAGGCCGATACGTGTCGCATTTGCAGGCTCTACATCAGGTGTCAGGATAGCCGGTGAGATATCGGACTCCTTTGTGACGTTAGATGGTTTGAGCAGGGGCTGTCAAACTTATTGTTCAAGGGCCGGCGTGCAAAGAAGCGGTACCACCATTACGAAGTGCTTCCAGGTTTTACGGACGATATCGACATCATTGGTATCAACCGTAGAACCTCTCAGAAGGTAAGCTGCGAGAATAGGGCTCATCATTACCTCTGCCAAAACGAAATACATGGTGGCTGGTAGAGAACGTGGTATTCCAACGGATGTTGGTGCTGAGGTGATGTTAGATGGGAAAACTTTTGAAGCAGTCGACGAATTTTTTACCTGGGTACATTAGTGACATGTGACAACGAGGTTAGCCGTGTGATAAAAAGGCGGATAAAGGCTAAAAACAGGGCCTTCTACGGATTGCGTAACCAGATTAGGTCAAAACACTGATTCTTCCCGTGGCCCCTCTACGGCCATGAAGCATGGACGTTGAAAGAGGCCGATCCTTGAGATCTTGGTGTGGCGGATAAAACACGGCAGGATGCATTGGGCTGGGCTTGTAGGTAGAATGCCGGAAGAACGAACAGCGAAGACTATATTTAGCAGAAATTCCGATAGAGGCCGTCGACTTCGAGGTAGGCACTCGTTGGATGTGTGCTGTCGACGAGGATGCCCGCGAAATAGGTGTTAGGGGATATTGGAAGATAGCAGCCCAAGACCGAGTGACATGGCGACGTATTCTGGTTTCGGCATTGGATCGATAATCGGTCTGTTGCCGTAAAAGTAAAGTAAACTATAGTAAGTATCATTCTAGTTTCGTGGAGTAGCATAATGACGTTCTTTCCACCATATATTGAGAGTGTGCGAAAAATCAAAATCTCATTTCACTGTGGCAGCCGGGAGTTGCGGGAAGCTACCATTACCATCGAGAGCAGCCTGTAGATTTGTTTTTTTTTTCTGTAGTCGTGAGACACCGCAGAGCGTACCAGCAGTACAACCCGTACTATTTGACATAAAACAGGCCGAATTCCAGAGTAGACTGCCCAGCAATCCCCACGTGGTATCGAATGGGATGCAAGCAACCAAGAGCAGATCAGTGAACCAGTAGGAACTTGGGCATATGCTGACAGGGAAGGAGCAGCTGTTCTCCTTGTAGGGCAGCTTGTCTAAGTGTCTGTTCCCCATGTCAGTGGGCTCAAAAATCGACTGATCTGGAGTGGACGGCTGAACTAAGAATTGGGGTATCTCGGCTGTTACACACAAGACGGAAGCTTCAGACTAGACATCGCGTCCCTAGTAGAGCAGCATGCTGAAACAAATATACAAAAAACCACCCAGAGAATAATGCGAAGCGGGACAATTGGATTAGACCTAGGCAAACAAAAAAGAACAACAATTGGAAACTTAGTATTTGGATTGTTAGGACTCTGCTCGAGCTGGGACGCTTGGGTGTCTTGGCCAAAGAGCTGCCTAAGGCAAATGTGGTTGTAGCAGCCATACAGTAGGAGCTGTACCAGCAACATGATATAAAGGTTATCGTCAGAGATATGAACGTACAAATTGAAGGGGAGGAATTCATTCATCCCGTAATAGGTAGAGAAAGCCTTCACACTACCATCAACGGCAATGGCTTGCGGCCAGTAAACTTTCCCACGCCCAGAGAAATCGCCATCTGAAGTAACTATTTAACACGTTGGAACCTTAGGAAGCACACCTGGAGACACCCCAATGGAGAGGCCTACTACGAGACCACTAGCTGATTGACGATCGACATTTTCCAGGCGTCATCAATATGGAGTGACGCCTACAGGTTCGTAATGGTCAAGACCAAAGGTGTGCTGGAGCCTGCAGAGCGATCACCACCGGTGGAGCGCATCATCGAGGGACTCTTTCCTCGCCACGAGCCCTATCTTTGGCTTTCGGTTGTCAAGTCTCACGTCCGACGTTCCAGTATCCTGGCAATCAAGCTGGCGACAAAAACGTCTCTCAAGCTGTTCCAGGCCGTCATGCAAAGGTGCTTAGATGATTGTTTTTTTCCTCAGCGGTGGAAGCGACAGAGGTTGATCTTCCTGCCGAAGGCTGGGAAAGCGCCAGGGGACCATTCGGCATGAAGGTTTATCTGCCTACTAGACATTGCGGGCAAGTTGCTTGAGAGGATTGTCCTCGACAGACTGGTGAAGTACACAAATGGTGTAATTTCAGTCTGGCAAGTAACCAGTTCGGTTTCCGGAAGGGTAGGACGTACTTACTTACAACAAGGACGAGGGGTTTCGTCCATACTTAGGTATGGTGAGCCAGTGTAGTCCAGAGCTCTTAATACTAACAGTTACCGTGGTAAACTGGAAAGTACCTACAAGCTCATGTGCCTTAGGGTTGCGACTGCGTACCGTACATTGTTATACAATGCAATTTGTGTCTTGTCCGGCGTGATACCTATCAACATCGCCATTAAGGAGGACAGAGAATGCTTCCACCAGCGTAACACAAGGGGCATACGAGAATCCAGAGGGTCATTATCGATGTCCCTATGGCATCGGGAATGGTCCAATTCCACAAAGGTCGAGCTGGGTCGGGAGTCACTATGGCGACCAGTTCATCTATCTGGATGCGGAAGAGGCTGCCAAGCACGTTTCTATGTATGCCCACGTTCTGTACATGCGAGGAGCGACATGATGGCAGTGAGCGGGCCATGCACTACTCTGGTCAACCTAGTCTAGAAGATGTGCGACGACCCGGACATCAGGGGCGCGATTTGTGCAGTCCTCTCTCTGATTATCCTGGAGCGGCAACGTGTGTGGTGTGTCAACCACCAACACGCCAGTGGTAGCTAATTACCAGTCTAGGATGTTGAATAGTCTAGGAGGTTATAAAATACTTAACCATCGTTCTCGGGAAGATTGGGGCTGGAGAATTGAAGGGTTTGAGTGGATCCGTAACAGGCCGAGTAGGTGCCAAGGAAAGTGTGACCACCCCCGCATCACTTTCCTAGTTACATCCCCACACCATCAGTTCTCTTCTCAGGTGTTCATTTGCAGATTTCCCCGTCACCTTTCTTTTCGGAGACCAAACTTCGATTCAATTCACTATCTCGTGGTAAGCAAGCTTCACACTCGGCTGTCCTACGTAATTTAATTGCGATCGAAGAGGAAGGAACATCTGGATATCCAGTGGCTATCAGCGCAAGGGCTTGCTTCTGGGTACATTAAAAAAGTAGATGGACGTATCGATGGACCAGTTGGAGGGAACCTGAACGAGCATTACAGGACATCCGGTCAGTAAAATAGTGTCATCAGTTCACTCACATAAACAATAGAAACGAGCAATATCTGGCCCTCTGAAGAGTTGTGCAATTAAAAATGTACTAATTATTTTCCATTTAAGTTTCTATTTTTGATGACTTGATAAACTCTACAAACTCTTAATTATTTTAAAGCACAGGCAGTTTAAACGTTTCTCATTGACTCTGGAGTAGACCAACTAAAGATTGTAAATGCAAAGTAATTCAATCGAGTGAAATTTTAAACACACACCTTTCCCGTGCGTACGACTATGAATGCTTCACCCAACGCAAACGGGGAATATTTTATTACTTTTGGGCAATTTTTTATTACTTTTTGTGTCTTATGACTGCGCATTATACACAAAAAGTAACAAACAAAAAGTAATAAAAATTATGACGGCCATATGCCTGTATGTGTTTCTGCAGGAGAACATACAGCCAAGCACCGCAATGCATGGCAAGTCTTCACTCGCTGCATTTGTATTGATGCAACGATCTGGTTCATTTTTGTCTCCCTTCATCCACACATGATCAGAATCTCAACCGTCAACCTCAAATGTCCAATTAGAAACACTTTCGTTTCGTCCCCCAGTGTTTACTTGAAATGGAAATATGTAATACTGTCTGACCAGAGTTGCCGAAGTTGCGAATATTGTTCTGGATGGGCACGAGTTTTGTATATTCAAACAGGTCCAAATGAGTTTCCATGAACCAATGATTATGTGCTGTAAATAGCTTGCAAGAATGCGAATGTTTTTATTTTTCTCTAACGCAGTTTACAGAACGTGATGTCATTTTAAGGCGCATTTCAAGTCTTTGAAATCATTAACGATTGCATACTCTATGACGGGGAAAATGCTGCTTGGCAGCTCTTGTCATATTTTTTCGCTACTCCGTATGCATACAACGAGCGAACTAATACACGCCCACCGGATGAATTGGAGATTGAAAAAACTTGTAACATGTGCAACTTATGCGACGGTGTGTGATTTTTTTTGACTTGAGGTGGAAAGGGAGCATTTTTCGACAGAAAAAACGTTGCATGTGGTTGAAACGACCATTATTAGGTAGTCGTACTCTCATAACACGTGCTAAATATATGACAGTATGTGTTGTTACTTGACTTGAGAAGAACTTTATTGCTTTTTTAGTAATGGATTTGTTACCTAAAAGGTAATTTTGCGCTATTGCTTCTAAAGTAATAAGGAAAAATTTTGCGTGTTGTTATTTCACTACGAGTATTAAACAGATAACATAAATATAACTATAACTCTTTTAGTAATGTTCACCACATCAAGTGTTAAATAGTACTTGTATGTAGGTTAAAACTTTCCATCCGCAATAAATTCCACTGAATTTCAAAGTTTTTGCCAACAGGCACTTCCACTTAAACGAAATAGGTACCTACTAGTATGCTGTAGAATCATCAAAGTTGATTCTGTTTGTGTTAGGTTTTTTGGTACCTACATTTGAAAGCTTTTCTGCGAGCCTGGAGTCGCATTGCATTTTCTCGACCATTCCCCACGACATTGGAATGAGAAAGAGGTCGTCCCTTGGCGTGCTTTTAAAATGTCACATTTCGTTAAAAATAACGAAACAGCAATAAAGGATGTTGATGCATCGTAAGTAAGGAAAAAATTGATCTCCCTCGTAGCCGGAGTTCACTTTATGTTAGGACACAATTTGTTTTTGAATGTTGAAGAAGCACTGAAAATCGAATGACTCCATAACCTCAAAATTTACATTATTATTATCTCAATTCGGAAACGTTTCTAGTGGAAACAATGATGTTGGACAATAATGGGACAGTCATTTTCCGACTTATTCCGATAACAATAAATGTAGATTTCAAAATCTTTAATACAATATTCCATCTGTCCTAATACCACGTTATATCATTCAAACAATTTATTCAAATTTTGATTCCACGGATAATAAAGATAATGTTTGAAATATCTCTTGCTATCAGAAATAATTTCATTTTAATGAAGCTGCGTTCGCAAAACACCGCTCTGTGCTACGTGTTAATTTTCTTGTATCCATTTAATCTCGCGAATCTTTTTCAATGATATTTTTACGACCCAACAAGCATTTTCTGCGTACCTTTTATCCAAGCTTCAGACATCAGAGTGGCAGAATAATTGCTTCCCACCGTCAAATAATAAGGTAAGTGACGCGAGAAGCAATTTATCATATTCATAATTTATCTACATTTTAACTCAAGATTAAAAATTTATTTCTAGAGGGACGATAACAATATGTAAACCGTGTACCGATAAACATTTATCGAATTTGTTAAAAGTAACATTAGATCTTAATCTCCTGCGACCAGCGGCATCCAAACCGCATGACTTTTTTGAACTTGCTCCTAATGGTCGCACCCGGTATGGAGTGGCATTTGTCACCTCCAAACAACAATGCCATCCCCGACCGTTTCCCCTCAAGACAACGCATGATTGATGACCAACAATTTTCCGACTGTCACCAGCGGCTGCTCGACATCTGCTGCTTCAACAGGTTTGCTTCGAGATTTTGTGCGGATTTTGGATATCTATACGGTAGCCTTGATGACCTCAGCAGCTCACCAGTCAGTCAGTCAGTCAGGCGATCAGTCGTGCATCATAATCGAGCCAGATGAAGCTGGAAAGGATTGTAAAAACTTCTCAAAGACCTGTTTATTAAAAGTAATAAATTATCGACCAGTCACATTAGGCATATTATTTTATGACCAGCTGATCATAAAAATATCTGAAACACGTTTTGTTGTGGAAGAGTAATTTTTATTATGGATAAAAGCTCAATTCCTTTGAAAATATACAACCACCACAATTAAAGTTGCATATCACAATTAGCATAATTAGGATATTGGAGAAGAAGGCATACCAATGGTGAAAGCAGTTCGATTATATTTTCCTAATTTTGGTGCAAATTTGAGTTTGTTTTTCCGTGTTTACTATTGTCATTTTTTTGTTTTTGATGTTTTTGTGATACAATATTGTTAGTATCATTACTAATCTAATTTTATTAAATACGATTAAACATGTGGATCAAAATGGAAAAAATCCTGATCCAATTGTAACCAACTATTTGCCATGAAACATTAAGACTAGCATTATTTTAAATTTTACAGACGTTGTTTTTACTACGGTCCAGTTTCAATGGTTGCTGAACTTCGTCGGCCAATAAGAACACACGATGTATTTCAGTAGCAGTTCAAAGGGCCTTTCGAGTATGATTAAAATTAATGACATTTGACAGTCTGACAAATCATGCAACGAACCGTTGTCGAACAAAAAACAATTTTGTCAATACAGCTCCCATACACAGTATTGCTAAATTTGGGCTTTACAGCATTCCAAACGCGTAAAGATAACGAAACGAACCCCCGATGACCTTCAAATTTATATTCCCCGTACCTTCAAAATATTGATCCAGTTTGCGAGATTAAAAGTAGCCGCCTCGCATCAGGCTTTCCGGACAAATTGAAAAATAAAATTAGGTTACCACTTTTGTCGATTCACGATCCTGCCGGCTGCTGCCCTTCGCGCGTGAGCCCTTTCGGCTCGATCAAACACTTGATGAATTCCCAGTGCAACCAAAACAGCGGACAGCTCCTGCGAGACGCGTGGTTAGTGTCGTGACAACCGGCGAGTCAACAACCCTGACTTATTATATTATTGCCTCATGCGCGAACATGCGTGCCTACCCACCAACCGACCGGAGTATCACTTGAAGTTATTAGATCTTAAAATGAATAAGGCTGTGATATGTTTGCATCATAATCTGTCGGTTGACAGCAGTTAGCTGGCCAGTGGGTAAGTGTAGCACCACACCAATCCGCTTTCCCTTCGGTAGGTGTAGGCAGTTCACATTAGATTAGAGCAGTTAATAGCAGCAACGTATTGCACCTGAATGGGCACCGGAAGGTTTGAGGTTAATACCTCTGGTAGGGCAGCACCCTTTTTAAATCTCAAAAAAATACTCTTATTGTAGGTCGCTTGTCATTCAAGTATCACACAATTACTACTAGTCACTAGTATTCACAAAAAGCTCACTTTCAAGCTTTAGAAAAGACGCACAAAGCACCCTACAGCATAATGTCATGGTAGATATATATGGTAGCACAACATAAATCGCTAAACACCAACTGCTGACCGGTAGTTAATCCAAGTGAGACTTATATCTGCTGACGTTTCTAGGTGAATTTGATGCTTCAAGCATTGCGTGAATACTTATGGTAAGAGCGTAGAAACACCCATGATAAATTGCTCTGGTCACTCTGGACACAAGCCGATTGTGCTGGCTGATTGCTTCATTCTGATTTTCCGTTTCAGCCTCACCGCAATGTTGTCATGTGTGGTGCCGAAGATCTCTTACCAACCGACCACACTATCTACGGCAGCGCCCCTTCAGTAAATGTAGAAGATTTGTCATAACGAGGTGTTAGACCTAATGATTATCAAGTGACCGTTGAACATTATCTCAGTCGCTTTGGCTCGAATCGATCGGCCAAGCCACGACTAATTATCTTTATTATTAGTAGCGCAATCAAAGCCAATTAAAAATCGAATTCCTTAGGTGATAATTCGACTCGTTTATTCACGCTTACTGGATGCAAAATAAATATGTTAACAACTTTAGCCGCAGGTTCTGAGCTGTGAGTTGAGAAGTTGCACAATTTAAGTTTACGCGTTAATGTTTATAATTTCTGTAAACAACTGACAGATTTGATTCGAGAATGACAGTGAGCACGAAATATGTATATCAAACTATATTACCTTCCTGAAAAAGTAAAGAACACTTGTAGCCAACTTCTAGTGTACAGAACAATTGCCAGGCTCGGACTACAATCCTACTAAAACTAAGAGTATCTCTCAAGTCGAAATTCGAACATACGACAACTGGTTTCTCACATCAACATAGCTCATCGAGACCTGCTGGGAGGCCAAACCTATGTATCATCACACATTAAAGGGTTATGAGAATTCGTCAGAATTGCGTAGCCATCCAAGCTTGAACATGTGCCGAACCCAATCGAAAACACTGAATGTTTCTGTGTCACATAATTGGATCCAGTTCCAGATACCTAGGTAAATTAATTACCGCGCACACAATGTAGGCGGTGTTCTATTATTGACAGAGCGTTTTCATATTTTAATAACCATGATGCCTAAAATATCATTCCGCAACGTTGATGTCGTTGGTCTACGCGTTATTTATTTGTTGTGTTTTTTTTAATATTGTCAGCAATTAAAACCGTGCCAGTTTTAATTTATTATGCAAAATGCTTTTATAAAGTACAAAACATGAACTGTTCTGATATCTGATTGAAATAGATATGCCTTCTCGACTCCAAAAGAGATGAGGTTATATTGCCATTTTCAAATACAATTGCCGTATTCAGAACCGATTTAGTAATTTTACAGTTTAAACAGAGTAAAAACTGCTGTCAGAAAATCATCATGGCCCGATGATCTCTGCGTCTTTTTGTAGTTCAAAACATTCAGTAAAATTTTATGTAATCCAAAGGGCAACTAACATTTAAGAGATTACAGTGGCGATAAACAAAATTAAAAGCATTTGTGTCATATTAAACAACCTCATTCTGACGTAGAACTACAGAAGATAGACAATTTATTTTTTCTTATCCAAAATTTCTAATTTCGAACTAACTTTTCAGTACACAAAGTTGCTAAATCTACTTCGTTGCGAATGCTACACAAAACCGTATGAATCAACAGGAAAACGCCAATCACCAAAATTTGCACAATGGTCGTACACAACCGTACGAGATATAATGGTGTTACCGATATGATTGCAACTTCCGCAAAAGACCTCTTCTGTACATATGGTAGCAAACTAAGTTTTCTATGATGGCATCAACAGAAGAACGCCAACTGGCAAGTTTTGCATTATACTGAAGGGTTTTTATTAATTCTTCGTTGCACCACAGGTATTTTAACAAAAAATTTGCTTGGAAATAAACACGTATTGTTTAGTTGGATTACCTTATGAGTTCATTTTATTTTACCAACCTTCTGATAACGGTTACGCATGATCGATCATGTTATAGCGCATTGGATTGGTATCATGCTCTTAGTGATAAATTTTTAACATTGTAATTTGTTGTTAGGAAAAAACACTCAAACAAAAAGTTTAGAGTGAATATGTCAAAATACTCAAATACAAATACAAATTTTTTTAAACAGCGTGTCTGTATACTGCGCCACATCCCATTTCCGAACTTGCCAGCGAGTATTGATCGCAGGATTTTACGCTCGTAAATCTCAAACGCTTGCAGATCGATCTTCTTTGACATTTACGATTCATATCCGTGAAGCGCCGCCGGAAGAGTTGCCGTCCTGTAAAGCACCAAATTCTTACGGATCTGCAGGCTGCGGGACCTAAGCTTGCTATGCAATCCGCAATAACCCCTGTTCGATGCCGCAATCCGTCTCTTTACCACGCGGCTCAGCTTCTTATCACATGTTACGAGTGTACCAAAATAAACAAACTCATCAACCACTCCGAAACTATCCTCATCTATCACCACCGCAGCGCCAACGTCCGTAGAACAACCGTGTTCATGGTGAGACCAATTCTCGCAGCCTCCCTTCTAAGCGCCGTAAACGCCTTCTTCACAGCTCTACGATTATCACCGCTGTCGTCGGCAAAGCCTAGAAACATATAAGACTTTGTGATAACGAGGCACTCCTCTGCACACCTGCCTTTTGTATAGCACCTTTCAAGACTATGTTAAATACAAGTTTGAATGCCCGTCCCCTTGCGTCACACCATCAAACGTCACAAATGGATCCGAAATTGATGTGAAATCATCAGGAGTCTCACGTATTAGTTTGATCAGTTCTGTTGGGAAACCATGTTTAGGCAAAATCTGTCGTAACTCACTGCGTTTCACTGAATCGTACGCCACCTTGAAGTCAATAAACCTATGATGTGTCTGCATGTTGCGTTCTCGAAACTTGTCGTCCCGCTCAAAAACCTTCCTATAACGGCTTCAATCTACGAAACAGGAGGCTATTGTCATATCAGTCCTTCCAGCCAGCCGGTAAGTTGATTCAAACCATACCCTCAGGATAATCTGGTGCATTGTACTATACGGACGCTCACTTCCGACTTTGAAAAGTTCGACCGGTAAGTCGTTCTTCCCAGTGGTTTTGTGGTTCTTCAGCTCTCTGCAAGCTTTTTTCACCTCGTCCAAGGTTGGCGGATTCACAGCTTATCCATCATCCCCAATTTCTCTCTTTTTTACCCACGAAGACTCTCCTATCTTCTTCACCGTTTAATATCGCTTCGGCGTGTTGTTTCGAACGCCTGGTCACCTATGTCTAATTACCGACAATTAGACGGCAAGAACTCACATAGTCCCGTTTCTGATTTCGGTAATCTATAGAAGCTCGTTGCGTTGCGCCTCCACGAAGTGTGCTTCCACTCTAACTGGCTCACCGATTCGTCCATCAACTTTCCAAGTGTCTTCTGCAGCAATTCCTTTTGCAGAAAACCACTAGATATTCAGACGGACGTTGAACAACCAGGTGCGAATGTTGCCTATCTTGCGTCTGAAAAGTGCCGGCCGTTGATAAATAGCCGTTCCTATAGCCGCAACGAAATTAACTAATCTCAAACCGTTGTCGTTAGTGGTAGAGTGAAGGCTCATCCTATCAATACCAGTGTGAAAGTATTCTTTTCTTGCGACATAGCAATCATTATGTCCTATTGTGAACACACCTCATACGTTTTTTCAAGGAGCTCGTAGTACTCCTTCTTTATGTCGTCGGTTTGATAAGGCTATATATGAAGAATCTGCCTTGCACCGCCCCTGACATGAAAAACAGACGCTCAGACAAGCTGACCTCTGTGGAGAATAGCTTCTTTTTCACTATCAGCATATAACCAAGCTCCTACCGGTTTACCGATCTTCCCTTGGTTACTCGTAAAGGGTGTCCACGATGAAATTGCCACACCTGCTCTAACTTTTTAACCGTTTGGTAGAATTTAATGAAAATTTGGGTGGATTTAGTTCATAGTACATTATTTAGATCCTGCAAGTTTTGAAGTCCTGTAATCAAAACTCGCGAAAATGGAGTCGGAGGAACAGCTCGTGCGTGATAAAATCTTGCGCATTCATCACGAGAACAAGGATCTCTCGCATCGTTATATCGCTAAAACGTTGGGAATCGCGAATTCCACGGTGTCGCAAGTGATTAAGCGGTTTGAGGAACGATTGACCACCGATCGGAAGCCCAGAAGTGAAGGAAAAAGTATTCCGTACAACACTAAAAATCACAACCGCGTAGTTGGGGCCTTCAACCGAAACCCGAACGCCTCCGTTCAGGATGTGGCTAAGAAGCTGCACCTAAGCCGAAGTTTTGTCCAGAAGGCCAAAACTAAGGCTGGGCTTCGAACGTTCAAGGAACAAGAAGGCCCCTAATCGCGGCGAGAAGCAGAACAAGTCTGCCAAAACCCGTGCCAGGAAGTTGTACCTCAACATGCTGACAAAAGTTGACTGCTGCATCATGGACGACGGAACATATGTGAAGGCCGACTTCAAACAGATCCCTGGCAACCTGTTTTTCACGGACAAGGATAAGTTCAGCGTTCCGGAGCATGTCCGCACTCAGAAGATGTCCAAATTTGCGAAGAAATTCCTGGTTTGGCAAGTCATCTGCACGTGCGGGAAGCGGAGTGCACCTTTCGTGACCCAGGACACGATGAACGGACAGGTGTACATGAAAGAGTGCCTCCAGAAGCGGCTGCTTCCTCTCCTGAAGACCCATAACGTCCTAAAAATCTTCTGGCCGGATTTGGCCTCATGCCACTACTCCGAAAACGTGCTGAAGTGGTATGCGGACAATAAGGTCAATTTCGTGCCGAAAATGTTCAACCCTCCCAACACTCCGGAGCTCCACCCCATCGAAAAGTACTGGGCGATTATGAAGCAGCACCTTCTTAAACAACCTAAGGTAGGAAGACAGTCGAGGAACTGAAGAAAGTATGGGTTTACATGCAAAAAACGGTTGATTCACAGGTTGTGCACTGTTGGACTGTTAATAAAATACGAGTAAAATGGTAAAATGAAGTTTAATAGTAATTTTTCAATCCCTGAAAATTTGATTGCAATCGGATGAATGTTCGAATTTTGCGAATCAATTTTGTGTGTGGCAATTTCATCGTGGACACCCTTTATCACAGTCGGTATCACGTAGAGGTAGGGATAAGAGTTACTTACTTACTTCAGTAGCCTAGTGGCTCGTGGCACATCAGAAAGTTTTTTCCACTGTCTTCGGTCCTTGGCAACTCGTTCTCAATTTCCTAGGCGCCTCGACAAATCTACTTCAACCTGGTCAAGCCACCTAGCACGTCGGATCCTTGAATGAAACCGATTTCTCCGCACTGTTGTCCGACATCTTCGCGATATGTCCGGCTTATCCGTCACGTGCACAATGGGGATCTTTCCAAGTAGCGCCTGCAGCTCGAGATTCATACGCCTGCGCCACTCTTCGCTCTGATTGTGTGCTCCACCAAAAATTGTCCGCAACTCTTTCCGTTCAAATACGGGCAGTGCGCGTATGACCTTCGTGAGCAGCGTCATGGTTTCAAGTCCATAGAAAACTTCTGGTCTATTTTGTGTCGTGTACAACGAGAGTTTCGTGTGGCACCGTATGCTCCAGGATCAAATCGTCCTGCGAAGGCCCATGTAAGTTAAATTTTCTACTTGAATACGTCGTTGGATCTCCTTACTTGTGTTGTTGTCGGCGGTTACCATAGATCCCAAGTATACGAACTCATCAATCACTTCGAGTTTATCGCCGCCCGTAATCACCTTCCCTGGGAGGCGAACAATGGTTTCTCGCCAGCCTCTCCCTCTCATTAACTTGGTTTTCGACGCATTAATTTTTAGTCAAACTTTCCTAGCCTCCACTTTTAGACTGCCGTAAATTGCATCCGTTATCGCAAAGTTTCTCGTAACAATGTCGAGGTCATCTGCGAAGCCTATGAGTTGACTACCTTCGCTGGAAATCGTGCCTCTCGTTTCGATGCCCGCTCGTCTGGTTACACCCTTAAGGCTCATATTGAACAACGTGCAGGATAGTCCATCTTCTTGTCTCAACCCTCTGCGTACTCTGGAGGGATTCGAGAGTGTCTCCGATACGCACACGTAAGGACTGGAACGCGGAAAAATTGGTCGACTTCAAATTGGTGTATTTCTGTTAAAAATGCATGAAATAAACCATGAAATGTTGCATTTGGAAGTTTATTGTATATACAATAGTTGCTAAAATGAGTTTTCACCGGTTGCTCTCCAGTTTTCAAAATGGCGTCCTAGCAAGAGGAGCAGCGTGTCAAAATTTTGCTCGCGCAGCAAGAGAATCCGACGTTCTCGCACGCCAAATTGGCGGAATTGCTGGATGTGGCCAAATCGACCATAACATGTATTTCAAAAGTGTTCAGGGAGCGTCTGTTCACCGTCAGGAAGCCTTGAGGCGGCGGCAATCGTAATTCGGACGTGGCAACGACGATGAAGAAGGTGGTAGCGAATTATAGGCGGAATCCTAACTTCTTCATCGGGTACGTCACTGGCAAGCTCATTGTCTCCCATATTAATGTGCAGCGGGCCAAGAAACGAGCTGGGTTGTCGACGTTTAAGGCGGTGAAGGTGGCGAACCCACATTATGATCAAAACACCTCGGCAAAGCGGTGGTCCGGAAAACTGTAATCTGCTAACAAAGTTCGACCGTGGGTGACGAAACTTATGTGAAGGTTGATTTCGAGCAGCTTCCGGGACAGGAATTTTATACCGTATCAGGAAAAGGGGAGGTGGCCTATATTTTCAAAACCATCAAACTATCGAAGTTCCCGAAAAAATATCTCGTTTGGCAGGCCATATACACGTGTGGTCTAAAAAGCGGCGTTTCCATTACTACGAAACCGTCAATCAAGAGATCTATGTCCAAGAGTACCTGGAAAATCGGCTGCTACCATTTCTAGAGCAACATAACACGCCTGTACTGTTCTGGTCGGACTTGGCAAGCTGCCACTCTGAGAAAAAGGCGATCGAGTGGTACGAATCGAACAACGTGGTTGTGGTTCCCTACGACCACAACCCTCCTAACAGCCCAGATTTCCGCCCTTTCGAACAGTATTGAGAATTGATCACACGGAATATCTGAAAACTTAATAAATCTATCGAAAACAAGCAGCAGAATAAATCTAGCTGACGTTTGGCGATGATAACACCACTGTACAAAATTTAATGAAAGGGGTTATGCGGAAGGCACGGCAGTTTGGATTTGGCAAACCAAAATAATAAACGTACATTTTTTCCTTTAAATATGTGAGTTGAACTACCAAAATAAACATCGGAAGTTTTTTGTATCATGAATTTTGACTGAAAGAAACGATTTCTTTGTCGACCAATTTTTGCGCGTTCCAGTCTTTAATACGGCATTCGATCCAAGGTAGCTTTAATAAGTCGTGCATTATTTGCCATAGCTGGTCTCGATTTATTGTATCACACGCTGCCATAAAGTCCACGGAGACGTGATGTGTGGGCACGTTGCACTTTCGACATCTCTGAAAGATTTTGTGGAGAGTGGAGATTTGATCGGTAGTAGTGCGTGCTTGTCTGAAGCCTGCTTGGTACTGCCCTACGAATCCTTTTGCTAGAGGAGAAAGACGGCGGAGCAGAATTTGGAAGCAGACTTTGTAGGCGGCCTTTTTATAGATGGGACAACTCCTTTCATCCATTCCTCTGATAGTCTCTCTTCCCACCAAATTACGGAGTGTAGTGCTGATGATAGAGCCTCTTTGCCGTGTTTATAGAGCTCTGCCGGTAGTATGTCCTCACACACTTAGACTTTATTGCCGAGAACTCAACAGCTGATAAATTCAGCGAAATGTTCTACAAGTTTTCGGCAGTTTTTCAAGAACTTCGACTGGTTCACGGTAGAACGATGTATTTACTGAATGTTCGTCGAAATATATTGCAGACATTTGTTAAAAACTTCACCGAGCTCGAACAACTGTTGGGAAGTTTGCCGAGATAAATTTAGTGTGTACCTGCGGTTTGATTGTTCTTTAGTGGCCCTTTTTCCCTTTGATGTTTAGGATGTTATCGTTTTTAGGCACTCCTTCTGTTTCTTCGCTATTAAGGTGCCCAACGAAAAACTGCTTCCTCCTATCAAACACCTTGCGCTCGCTTGTGATAAGGTTTCCCTCTCCGTTCCTACACAAATCTGGATTCGGTTTGTAGCCCTTATAGGATTGGTTAACCTTCTCGGAAAACTTGGTATTTCATAAGCACCTACAAGGAAAAAAGGGGTAAGGGGGTATCCTTGAGCGTTACGATTTGTTACATAGGGGAGGGGGAAGGTAAAATCAGCGTTACGTAACACAAAACTCTGGAGAAGCTCTCCAAAAACGAGCATTTCTATCAAGCAAATCTTCTATAGCGTTACGTAATTTTAATGGCGGTAGGTGCTGCCGTTACGTTTCGTTACATAGGGTGCAAAAATTGGGCTTTTTGCATTACGTAATTTATGCATGTCACCTTTCTAATTACACTTTGCACAGAATATCGCTCTATGGAAGTGAAACGTCAATGTCTAATCAGTTGCATAATATTCTAATTGCTTTTGTAAAAGCTTTTCAGCACAGCCGAAATCAGCGTTACAAGTTGAGTTAGACACCCTGCTTTCGTAAATTTTCTATATTTTAAATTACAATAAGGCTGCTGATACAAACTTCGAACTCTTTTCATGTCCAAGGTTATCAAAGTTAGCCAAGAGGAGGGCGAACAATAAATAAATAAATACAAATAAATACAAACTTCGAACTCTTTTCATGTCCAAGGTTATCAAAGTTAGCCAAGAGGAGGACGAACAATAAATAAATATATTAAAAGTTGTATACAAGTTACGGCATGTGTAACTTGCACTCAAATAAATGTTGAAAAATCACACTTTATTATTATTATTATTCATATTGCAGGCTTTTTGACGACACTTCTTGTCACTAGACTTGTTTGTTGCTAAATTTAGCATAAACGCTGTCGAAGAACCAATAATAATAACTTAATTTTGAAAATAAATATTTGTGTAATTGAAAATTAACTTGTATCTATTACTAAGAAGAGTAAAACACGTTGCACATTGGGGTGGAGCCTATTTTTTAAGAATTATTGTGGGACCCGTTTGCTCAAACAAAAAATGCTCGCTGTGTTTCATTAGACAGCATATAAAAACAACTTATGAAAAGGTAGTGCTGTACGCAACTTATGCTGAAGAAGTTCACTGAACCAAGTAATCATGTAAAAGTTATTGGAAAACATATATAGTTTTTTTCCATGTAGGTTTTCCAATAGCATTTATGTGCATGTCACTTAGAAACTCACATTACGGTTTTATTTATATTCATTGGAATAATCACATGCGCTGTATGTGTTTTACTGCGATGAGAATTATTGGTTTTATTTATATACTTCATGTGCATGTGCATGTAATGTTCGGTCTGGCAGTTTGAAGTGTTGCATTTTTCCGAAAATAAAAGATTAAATATAAGACATTGAATTTGTCCATTTATTTCAATGATGCTTGAGGTATATTACAAATAATAAATAAACATAATTGTAAATGAAACTTACATTACAAATAAAACTTAACTCCATTCAACGGAACTTTATTCCAAACTGTTCTTGAAGTTGTCCAACGAAAATGTTAGGAGCTAATACAGCTGAATTTCACACTCTAAAAAATAGATTTGATTTATGTAATGTCTAAGGTCTAAGGAATGTTTGAAAAACGCCAAATCTTCCAGAAAACTATCTGCGACATTCGCCATCTTGAATACACGGACGAAAAAACATTTTTTCACATCTGGAAGTCTCATAACTATAAACTGTCCACGCACATGAAGCGTATTCACATAAAAGCTATCAGGTTGACAGATAGAAAGTATTCCTGCGTTCTAACAAATTTCATCTCGTTTTCACATGTAGTTTAATATGTACACATAACATGAATTAGATTATGAAACAAGTAAAGTTATGTGACGTTTCCAATAACAAATAAGTGAATACTTGATTCAGTGTTTGATAACGTGGTGATGGACGACGGAACCCCATTTTCAAGCATACGAAACTCTCGAAGTTAAGTTAAGAAATAACTCGAAGTTAAGTAAGAAATAACTGGTTTGGCCGGCTGCCTGTATCTGTGGTTTGGAAAGAGATTTTTTTATTGCAACCAGGACCGTCTACTAGGAAATTCACGCGAACGATTATGTAAGAAGCGTCTGCTGCCTTTGAAGGTATACGATTGTTGCTTGCTGTTCAAGCTGTGGCCTCAAAGAAAAAAACCCTCAAGATAAACTCCAAGAGAAATTCTGGACAATTCGTTGTGGCCAAGCAGTACTTGAAGAAAAACAATATTGTATCTGTATTTAAAACCATTTCAAATTCGCAAAGAAAAAATGCCTCTTTGAGCTCAATCAGTTTGATTATTCTTAAATATTGTACAAGAATATATTTATCATTAATCAAAAACCCAAAAAAACCTTCCAATAATTCTATCTACTTTACAAAACAAGACTTATAAATGCTTCTGTAGAGCAGTTACAGCTTTAGCAGAAAATCACTTTTCCTCGACTGTTTGTCAATTTTTCTTCCTCAGAGGTGTTTTAAAACTTATTTAATTCAACATCGTTTTCGTCACTCATCAGAAGGGCGTATTTGGTCCGTTCACATTGAAATCTAATATACGAACACAATAACGCCAATCAATTTTGACAAATCCTAACAGATTATGTTAAAACAAAAATACTATTTTTAGTCGTTTTTTTTTTGTTTCTATGCGGTATATATGTTTTCACAAATAACGATTATTCTCCAGTTTTATTGTATTTTTTTTCCAAATATACTTTTCTTTCACCGACAGATTTTTGGGCAAACTAAATAACACAAACACAAAGCTGCTTGCTCAAATGCTCCGGGCTACATCTGGCTTTCACTCATTTCCTATGGTCAAAGCTTCACAGTTTTTTGTTTACAGAGAAAGTCCCGACAAGCTGTGAGTTTGGTAGTTTTTCTATTCTTTCGCCGGAAACCATGTAGGTATAAACGAAAGCCAACAATTACCGAAGTTGTTTGGAAGCTAGTATATTTTTAAAACTTGCTTCCAAACACTGTTATTGGATTAAACACGGCTATAGAATGTTTTTCTTTAGCTTTATTGTTAACCGAAAATTTGTTTTCATACAAGACGGCAATACTAGCGACTGTACTAAGGAGACTTTTATCTACTTGAATGTTGGTGATGTCATTGTTTGGGATCAAAAGAAAATTAATCTCTGATTTTACAATGGGCATATATCAAGATATTCCACAAAACCGGGACGCTCACCGAAAATTTACCAATTTCAAACAGTTGCCTAAATTTCGGTAAAAATCCTGCACCAGTCGACTGGTAGCCAATAGAAATAGCTTCCATCATCGCAAGTTTCCACCAATTTTCGTTAATGCTTCGAGATCTTATAGGAATACTATAGTTAGATGTATATGTTGGATGTATTGCCTCTTGAGCATCTCTTTATCCGGCCCCGGTATGATTTATTGTGAAAATATAGAATAACTTGTCAATCCAATAAACTGACACCGACTGATATTAGATGCGACGACCGGTCGTCGATGCTTCGATTAAGGGTTGAGTCAGCAATTGTGAAGCCGGTAATCGTTGCGCCACAGTTGGCTGCTGGATAGTCTGTCGAATGGAATACAGCTGACAGAGTGAATATTTTCATCATTGATGAATTCTTGGAAATTTCCTTCCTACAGTTTATTTGCGATTCAGACAATTTTCTCACGATGTATCACTCGGCAGCTACTGATATGGGTGCAGCGAGTATCGGTATCGATTTTCCACATGGCGAGGCAGAATCAAATCACAATCATCACCATTCATCTCTGTTCGCTTGGTTTCAATCGTATATTGATGAAGTGATGATTCGATCGTACGCAAATTTATTCATCCCCAGATTTCCGTCTTCATTGATTTGCTGACTACTGACAAATGGAAACATGTCCATCCGTGTCAACATATATTCTCAGTATTGATAAACAAATATTTGTTATAGCTATGTTGTTCCGGTAGCTGTTATGCAGCCATATCTCTCAACCAAGGTTTTGTTACACTTAGAAAAATATAAATTTTATTTTATTTTGATATCATTTTTTTTGTTATAAGAACTAAAATTTTCCACAGAGTTCGCAGATAATAGAAAAGTTCATGGAAAATAGCTTCCTAGTTTTGAATGGCTCTTTTTTATGGTGATAGTAACAATATTTATATGACTCACAAATGTTATGAGTGAAAAATCAATTGCCTGTTGCAGTTTAACATTTTCCACACAAAATACAGGCTTCGCTACAGGCAGCGGCGCACAGTACGTTGAATGTAGGGTAAGACGGGACAAAAATCAAAACTACACGATTTTGTCGATAAAACATGTTGATGTAACAAGAAAAGCTGTTCGTTACCTTCAGAGTAGCTGCATAAGGGTCTTATGTGTTTCACTAAATCACAAAACTGTCCCAAACGCCAACGTACTCATCCTTTACCAGAAACCGTTAATCTCTTTGTAAATGTTGTACATTGTAACGAAAACTGCGGTTTCTATGTTTTACTTATTTTTACATAATTTCAAAAGTGACTTACGCGCGATTATAACGAAAAAAAAAAAGATTATTTTAGGTATTCTTTTAGATATTCTTTTATGTATTATTTTTATTATTTTTTATATATTCAATTACCAGAGTAATAAACGATTTTAAAATTCTTCATGATGCATGTTATATTATCAAGTCAAGTTTTAGGTCATCTTCAGACAAATTGGAATAGTTGTTCGAAACGGTAGTTGCAAATACTAGTTCTTCTGGGGAGTTATTTTCAACGAGCTCTGCAACTCACCGTTTTTTAATTCTGGTGAGCAGCTTTCAAAAAGGTTTCTGAGGATGCCCACGAGAAAAAATGTGGTTTTATTCATAATTATTATTCTCACCGAATCGAGGAAGAGCAAGCGGTGATCAACCAAATTTTATGCTTTTTCATGAAAAACTTTTTTATTCCATTGCATTTCTCCCATTTCGAGTTCAATTTCGAATAATTTACAACAAAAAACTTGTGCAATTTTTTTTATTCACACTCTACTGTGTCTTCTGGTAGAGATGATGTCAAATATCGAAATACACATGATGTTCTTTTGCTTACATTGCAGTTCTCAAAAATCTGCCGGTTCACGAGCGATCGTCATTGACATACGAAAAATAAAAAATCTCGCAGAGTTGCAGGAAGTTGCAGCTAATTTTCAAACATTCTGTAGAGAACACTTCAAGCAAACTTTTGATATATGTTTTAGAGAGGAACTCGGTGCAACTTTATTTAAAACGCTAACGAAAGTTTGAGTTCGCGTTTTTTTAAGGATTAATGCCTTCACCAACTCATCATACCGATTAATCATGCAAGTAATCGAAACCAAGTCTCTCTACCAATGAAATATATTGCACTAACCTTTATTGTTGTTTTCCATTTTATTTTATTGGAATACACGAAGTAATTAAGTTTTACCAACGTTTAGAAAACGCGCGACAATTTAGCTCGAAATGTGTAACTAATGATTCCTCTGGACGCTGATGCTTGCTATGCTTGTATTAGTATTTGTGATGCTTTCCAAAGCTTACCAATTTTTGTTCATAACCCACGAGATATCTGTGAACACTTCTGGGTACTTGGTGCATCCAAATAAAAAAGGAAGAAAAAAGATTTTTGTCTATGGCTCAACGCACTGTGCGGCGTGGCGAAACTTATTTCATGGAAATTGTTTGACGCAGAAATATCACGCTAATTTTGTTAATTTCACTAGAACTTGCGTTTGATGATGCCTTGAGTAATCTAATGATGTGAAGATTGAACGGACTGTTTTGTGGATTTCATTTGGCGCTGCGTGAATTTCAAATAAATGTAAATATGTAAGCGAATTAAATAATTGTTTTGATTCGAAATTAAAAAAGCGTAAACTTGTAGCCTTTTTTAAAACTGACATCAGAAATATGGAACATTTTTCCTGATGATTAATGAAGTTTACATTTTGGATTACAAAGGCAAGTGGCTGTTTATACTTTGTAAATTTAAATAGTGAACAAAGCATGTCAAGCTGTGGTCATGGTCATAGATTTATTCGAGGCATTTTTCTACTCAGAATATCGATGCATAAAAACATGCCTCTTATCTTGGTTAAGCCCATTCCATTGTTTCAAATTCCAGTTTTAAGATGGATCGAATTTATAATCGATTGAAATAATTTAGCTATATCATCTCATGTCATGGTATGAAGTAGCTTGTTCTTTTTTTTCGAAGCAAATTCTCTTGAAAAACGCTCTTCAGTAAATAGGATAAAATTCTTTTGAACGCTTTTCGACTCAATCAATCTGTAGTGGAGCCAGTACATACATTAGGACTCCACTGATTTGATTCATCTTGTAAAAACTTTTCAATTTAAATTCTTTCCCTACCCACAAAATCTGAGAGAAGAACAATCCGAAAACACAAAATGCAAACCAAGCGCCGAAGTGGCTAACAAGTATGGATACTAAAACTTTTTGTGCACCAAAACGAACAAAACAACCAACGAAGAACGAGCTTCAAGTCAAGCACTATGCAAAACGCAAAATAAGCTGCTGGGACCATGTTACGACAAAGACCGAAAAAGAACTAAACTACCAGCTTATTTTATACCATCGATTGCACGTCTCTTGAAAAACCAATCATTCAGCGAGTGACGACAAAAGGCTAAAATGCAGTCAGCCAAATACTGCTACACTCTACTGACCGTCATGGGGCTTCGAATCGGTTTAACAAAAATGATCAGCTGAAGTGTAGAGCACTATTCATAACAAGATGTTGAATATTTAAATTCTCAATAAAATACATTACAAATTCAAATTGGTACAGAATGAAATAAACTCAACAACTAAAATTCAAATTTTACAACCATGTTTCTCGCATCCGTTTTCCACACACAAATATGCATCTTCGTTCAATGTTAGTAAAGCAATTCACTATATGACAGTCAACAATAAACCGCCGGTGATAGATACCTCAGAGTCCTTATGAGAAAAACCGCTTTTGTGCAAAATCCACTCACACCGGCTGAACCGTTTGAAGCATCATATGATACGGCGTGGCTGGCCGTTTTTTTTTCTTTCTTTGCCCGATGCATGCATCTTGGAAATCACTTTCAATCTCAGCTCAGCTATAGTCGAGCCAGTCGACAGGCCCCCCTACCGGCTAGCCATAGGTGGCTGCGGCCTGGCGCTTCATAGGGGCCACGTCGTGTGTGAGTTTACGGTACTATTACCTACGGTTAATATTAGCCGCCGACTGCTGCTGCTGAGTCGGCGACGAGCGATGATGAATGACTGGCAACGGCTCAGCAAAGGTATCAACAACGCGACAGATTTTTTTCAGGATGTTTCCATTATTTTATAACTGGATCACTTGACTTGAATTGAGTTTCGAAAGTGAATTTATCAAATATCTATAGTATTTAATCGAACTGTTAAGATGGTTATTGGAAATCGAGTCTGTGCTAGGATTTTAATAGTCTTCAAGTCTGGAACTTTGACAGTCTAAGCAACTGTTTTGTTTAAAATAGATATCCCGTCGAATTTCGTTTTAGGTCATCTTCAGACGAATTCCAGTTGTTCGAAACGGTAGTAGCAAATACTAGTTCTTCTGGGGAGTTATTTTCAACGAGCTCTGCAACTCACCGTTTTTTAATTCTGGTGAGCAGCTTTCAAAAAGGTTTCTGAGGATGCCCACGAGAAAAAATGTGGTTTTATTCATAATTATTATTCTCACCGAATCGAGGAAGAGCAAGCGGTGATCAACCAAATTTTATGCTTTTTCATGAAAAACTTTTTTATTCCATTGCATTTCTCCCATTTCGAGTTCAATTTCGAATAATATACAACAAAAAACTTGTGCAATTTTTTTTATTCACACTCTACTGTGTCTTCTGGTAGAGATGATGTCAAATATCGAAATACACATGATGTTCTTTTGCTTACATTGCAGTTCTCAAAAATCTGTTTCTATTATTTTATAACTGGATCACTTGACTTGAATTGAGTTTCGAAAGTGAATTTATCAAATATCTATAGTATTTAATCGAACTGTTAAGATGGTTATTGGAAATCGAGTCTGTGCTAGGATTTTAATAGTCTTCAAGTCTGGAACTTTGACAGTCTAAGCAACTGTTTTGTTTAAAATAGATATCCCGTCGAATTTCGTTTACGTCTATTAGTAATGTATAATTCCTAAATATTATTTATTTTATTTTTATTATTTCATTCAAGTTAATCGTCGGGTTTTTCTAATACAACGTTAACCATTGGTGAAGTAGAGTGTGGTAGTGTTTGGCTGACTGCATTTTTGCCTCGTTTTTCATTAAATTATTGATCTTTCGAGAGATGTGTAATCCATGACATAAGCTCAGCTGGCAGTTTAACTGTTTGTAGTCCCTATCGTGACTTGATCGCAGCAGTTTGTATTGTGTTTTCTGTAGTGCTCGAAACTCCTTCTAAGTTAGTTGTTTTGCTGCACAAAAAGTGTCGGTATCCATGCTTGTGTTTTATTTTCAGGTTGTACAAACGGACGTTGTGGGTAGGGTGAGAATTTAAATTGAAAAGTTTTCAGTAGTACTGGAAGCAGTCAGAAGAATTTTATGTTGCTAACTCAAGAGCATTATATTTGCTTGCACACCATCTGGCCTTTCTCATGCCAATTTTATTATTTAACTAGCTGAATATACCCGGCCTTGCTCGTGTAAAAATTTCTGCTTTTTCTATAATTTTCTATATATCCATATATTTTTTCCAACCCATCATTTCAAATAATATTTCTATTTTAGTTATAAACTTGTTTATATACCACCTTTTTCGTTGATTAACAATCGATGCGGAGGCATTCCAGCTGGGTCGAGTGAGTTCGAAAATTCCGTTGGAAAATGGATTGCCTCATCAGCAACCTCGACGGTATCGATTAACTTACAATTAACTCAAATTACACTGAAATTACATAATCAATAGCCTAAGCTCACCTTTGATAGTTAAAATTATTGCTTGCTATGTCTTCTCGTTTTACTTTTTTGTGTAAACAATATCAATATCATCCTTATAGTTGAACATCAGTCTTCATGAATTAATTAACAAATTGGAGATACGGGGACTATCTCGACATTTTCCTAAAGTTTCGAATAACTTCCAATGCAGAAAAACGACCCAAACGTTCGTACACCAATTTTTGGTTTTGGGGAGTCAGCTCTGACCTTATGAACCTAATATCAGGGAGTATTTGAATATTTCTCTTCTTGAATTTGAAAAAAGCGTTGGACGCCCGTTATCATTTTCTGAACATAGTTCTCTTTCTAGAAATATTGACATTATTTAACCATTTTACTCAGTTTTATACAGCTTGACAAAAAGCAGAAATCGTGGAATTGATTTCAAAACAACGTTTCAATATTACGTCCAAGCCTTCTTCTGTATTCTAGTAACCTTTCCAGAAAATGTAATCCGCCATATAATGGAAAGTAGGTAATGACGGAGACCCTAAGGTTTAACCTACATGATTACTCAGGTATTGCTATTTAGATCGCAGCAGTCACTCCAATTGAAACTTAAGATCATTTGTTGTCATAATTATTTTTGATAGTAGTGAACTTCCTCCAAGTTTTATGTGTTTTGGGGACTTCAAAAATATGACTACAAATTGCTGTTTTTTGACATGGTTGGGAAAGACGGACACCTGGGGTGGATAAGATGAACACTACGATGGTAAAGGTAGACACTCACAAAAAAGATGGAGTACGTTACGTATTCTTTTGATTTATGTGTTAAGTGATTGCCATACACAACTCTATGTTATAAGGGTCCATCTATACATCACGTGAACAGTTTGAACAGATTTTTCAAACGATCGTAGCTCTCTATCGGAACATCGAAAATCTGCTGGATTCATAAGAAAACCGAAGAAAGACTAATTAAACACTTTACTATAGAGAACAAATAAAAACACACAAGTTTCACGAGTTTTCTACTGTTTTCCGTGAATGAAAATTACTTCAAATAGCGCGTTCACGAAAATATTCTTTGTTTTACTTACAAATTTGACAGTTTGCTTGCTGAAACCCGACAGTGCATCTCAAAAGTATTAACACACTACAAAGAAAATATTCGCATCACTCATAATACGTTTTAGTTTGTGAAATATTAAAAGTGTCCATCTTACCCGCAGTGTCCGTCTCAACCTACTTTCCCTACGATTTAAAAATTTGCGCCGGACATGAATATTTGGATTCTGGACGTCATCGAAAATATACATATATTCAGACTCTGGGGGTTGCTCCTTCCTCTGTACAAAGCACTATAACCACTTCCTCTGTACAAAGAACACGTATGCCAAGTTTGGTTGAAATCGGTACAGTCATTCGAGAGTTATGCTGGAACATACATACATACATACAAAACTTTAAAAAAAAAAAATAGCTGGATTTTAGGAGCTCTTATCTTATTTGATCGATACTCTTAACCAAGCTTTGATTTTGAGCTTCAGCAACTTTTCCAAACATATTTTTTATCCAAAACGCTAGATTGGACTCTCCGTTATCAAATTATGCAAGAAATATGTCAAGAAATCGTTCCAAAAACGGATCAAAGGAAGTTGGATGTTTTGAAACACTTCTCTAGAAACATTTGCATGAAAGCCGATTTTCGGTTGCAAGCAGACGACACTACATTTCAAAAAAAGGCCAATGATTGGAAATATATGCTCGATTTTCGTATGACGACATCATTCCGATTCCGAAAATACCCATATTACCTAGTATATAACTCAATTATTAATTTTCGCAGATTTCCAGAAACCGGAAGTCGGCGACCCAGGTTTAAATGTATCGTCAGACACCGATAACCGATTCTTAGGTGTCATTTTTGCTCCGAAAATACCAACATTGGGGGGTTTGTGAGCGTTTTCCACAGTTTTAAATGGCTTCCCAGAAACCGAAAGTCGCCATCTTGGATTGAAAATGGCATCGAACATCATGTTTCGGTCTCTGGACATCCACCTCCGGCCTACAAATATGACCAAGAACCCGAAAGTCATCGAATTTCAATGAAAAGTTTCCATTATATATAAAAATTTATTACTTGATCCCCTCCTTCTTTAATGGTGACCCCTCCCCCTATCCAATATTTCTATGACCACTTCCTCTGTACAAAGAACATGTATGCCAAGTTTGGTTGAAATCGGTTCAGGCCTCCGAGAGTTATGCTGGAACATACATACATACAAAACTTCTCTTTTATATAAATAGAAGAAGATAGAAGATAGATAAGATGGAATAGCCTTAATACTTCAGTTCTTAAAACAAAAATAACAGCCTCTTCTGCATTTATAATATTATGGCAACTGTTGTTGGTTGTTGAAGCAAAGTGAAACAAAGAATCTCTATTTTGAGTAATGTAGGGTTGTCGGCGTCTTCTATTAAATCGTGAGAAAAGGCACACCTTCGTGACTTGCACACGAAGGACCTGCCGAAGACCCTAAAATTCATAGGTCACTCCCAGGACAGTGTGGATACCACAAATGAGAAAATTCTTCGTCTACTCCAAAACCAGAACGACGGTTGCTGCTAATGCATGGCGAGTATGTCATCGTAACATTACTGGAAAAACTGTGGAATTGATGGTGGAGCAGTACCAACAGCCTGTTGTCCTCATGGCTGCAGAGAACTTCCTGCTGAACTACAAGTAAGGCAAAGCACGCATGCGGCAGGTTGGCAAAACAGTCCTTTAACACAGGCACGAAAGGCCTCGATGCAAAGGCAGGAAAGGTACGTTCGGAGACTCCCTCAAAGAGTGTACCACTACCACCTGCACGATGTACTTGCGCGATGGTGAAAAAGGTTCCGCCGAAAAATCGAAAGAGGAGTTAGCGTGAGCATCTGACCAGTCGTGACCCTCAGAGCCGCTTTCCGTCACCTAAACGTGAGAGTCGAACAGAAATATTAAATTCGTTCCCATTACTGTGCCTATACAACGGAATTCGATAGCCAAATTGGCTAACCCAACGACTAACGGCACTCATGAGATGGTCGTTGCCTACTTCCCAGGTCGCTTACTTCCCAGGGAATGTGGATGACATACGGACATCCGAAGTCACAGAGCTTGTGCGGTGCTGCCGAGGCATCTACAAACCACTAATCGTCGGTTGCGATGCCAACACGCACCACACAGTCTGGGGCAGCTAGGATGTCAACACACGTGGTGAGTACCTGCTTGAATACCTTACTTCTAACAACGTTAATGTATGCAATGTAAGAAACGAGCCAAGTAATGCTATTAGACGAAAGGTTTTAGATCTAACTCTTTGTAACGCCTCGATAACGGAAAAAGTCAAAAACTGGCCAAAATGAACCCAGTCTATTAGACCATAAACACATCAGCTTTGACGTCAAGGCTACCCCTTTGAGAAAAAAACACTTTAGGAATCCAGCGAAAACCAACTGTAACTGTTTCAAAAAACATTTGCTTAACTCGAGAACATCCTGTCGCAAAAATATTCGAAATCCTATTGAACTGGACATCACAGAAAGTATAGGATCACGGAAGCTTTTACTTTAAACCCCGTTAATAAAACGGACTACGCAAAGCCAAAATGATGTCCAGAGACATTCAAAATCTGCCCGAGGCAATTCGACTGCAAAAAAACGATGTCCAGAGCATGATGAGTAGAACATGGTGTAACGGTTTGATCAAACAGTAGGCGCGGGTAGAGGTAGTGTTTTTTGCTTAAGGAGGTTGGAGACGAAGTATCACTATGCAACAGGAAGAAAATTTTCCTTGTTTATTTATGTGTCCTTGCTCAATTGAAAAAGAAACTTTCGAGTTTTCAGTGTTTAAGTTGCGAGTAGCTTTCAAGAAGCACTAATATTGATAGCAAAGTATGTAGCATTGTTATATTTACAATATAAATGCAACTTAATGATATATTCAACGATGCGATTTTTTTTTTCAGAGGCTGTTTATAAACGAACTTCTTGGCAATCAAACTTGTTTCCAATATGGCCGATTCTGCATTTGACATACCGTTACATCATGTCTCTATACATCATGGTCCAGAGATCATACGAATGGTCTTGGGCTATTGAAGAAGGAAGATAAAAGTATAGAAGATTGTGACAATCAAAGAAACACTGGATGTTCTTATGAACATTCACTGTCCTGGCTCAACAGTGACCTCCGAGTCGAACGTTTAAGAGCTACAGAGCCTCGAATCCAAACGCATGACGTCACGTGACTCCACAGTGCTCGCTCGTCGACTATTCACGGAGACTTCTATCAAATGGGCACTAAGCTCTTTTGAGCCTATTAAACATCCAGGACCGCAAAGCATTCTACCAATTTTTCTGCAAAAAACATACGGAGTCGTCATGTTCGAACTAATCAGCCTTTTTTGTGCCAGCTCTACTCTGGCACATATTACGGTCACCTGGTGGAATGTTAAGGTGGTATTTATACCAAAGCCGGACAAAAAAGACAAAACATTGCTAAAAGCCTTCAGACCTAAACTGCCGCTCATGGCAAGTCCGTCCCAATTGCATTTTTATCAATTTTGATTTTATTGGTGGAATCATCACCTTTCACCGTGTACTTTTGAAAAAACACATCATTTTGAATACCTTGTTTTGAGAAACTATGAAAAAAATAGCAAGTCAGTTTGTCCCAGAGCAAAAATGATCGCAAGTCGGTCCCATAGAAAAAAATCATTGCAAGTGAGTCCCACAGCCGAAAATAATTATGAAATATATGATGTTTACAATAGTTTATGGTCTTCAGGCTTAGAAATTGATGTACCAGTTGATCTAGTTATATTTGATAAGTGGCGTTGGAAACGGAAGAAATAAAGATGCGCTCTTTATTAGCGAATATTGAATTTAAAAACTTTTGGAATAGCTATTTGTTGTGCCAATATTTTGTACTAGTAATTTACCAGAAACAAAGCTATTTACATGTGTCTGTATCTGAGGATAGGGCAAAAATTCAAACCTCATTGCTTGGCAGTTGTTTGGTAATTGTTATTATTATTTCAAGAGTTAAAAATATGAAAATCTATCAATGCCCATTCGCATAAGCATCAATGTGCTTATCAACAAGGTAAGCCTACTGAAACCGCTTTGCATTGCCTAGTGACGGAGATCGAGAAGTCCCTGAGACATAAGGAGACAGTCTGCGCTTTTCTCGATATTTAGGGAGCTTTCGATAACATGTCCTGATGCACGGCTCTACAAAATTAAGGAGTCAATAATACTACAACAAGCTGGATTCAAGTAATGCTTTCGAGTAAGAAGATCACGGCTATATTGGGAGATACGTCTGTTACAGTAGAGGCAGTGGTAGAATGTTTTCAGAGAGGAGTTCTCTCTCCACTGTCATGGTCACTGGTGGTAGACGTTCTCTAGGGTACGAAATAACAGGTTATGGTGATGACATAGTCCTCATTGTTCGGGGAAAATGTGATGCAACTCTATCGTATGCAAACGGCTCTTAACACCACCTTTCAGTGATGCTTAGAAGCAGGGAAAAAAATGTACTAAGCGATGACAGTTTTTTTAAGACATCCGAGAGCGACCCTCTATGACAGTAGTGGTATTGGAAAATAAAAACAGCCGATAGATAAAATGTATTGCGACTACAACATTGTCGTCTAGTTCTCCATTAACGAATGTTTATTATATATTATTTAGTTGGTAATGCACTGCTAATTATTTGTTTTGTAATAACTGTCGTATTCATGAAAGAGATACAAGAACTTTCTTTAACTCTAATAAAAGATCGAATAATAACCAGTATGTTTATTCAGTGTCTTACACATGTGGGTCGTTGAATAACTGTTCGTACATGGTGAATTCGAACTACTCTACTTCTCGTGAAGCGAGGGGCAGGTCAAAGTATAAAAATAATTGAATAGGTAATACAACATCCTCTCCCTAATGCAAAAATAAGAAACTTAAACTACTTCATTGCAACAATGAAATCTTTAAACTTAGAGGGAATTCTGGTTTGACGTTTAGGACGTGCAGCCCGTGGAGACGCACTGTTAGTAGTTGCGGAAGTAGATGGGGTACTTAAAAGCTGTTGAGAGATATCGGATCGTTGAGGTTCCACCACAGTAGTCAAAGCAGCAGGTCCGGAGAATCCCATGGTTGGTATTACAGGTGAAGGTAATCCAGGTTGAGTGCAGTCTGGGACTGTCACGAAAGTGGTTGCAGTGGATGTGCTAGGCAAACAATCCTGAATGGTCACAAGAGGTGCAACCGGTTCTTTGCGTGGTTTAACGTTAACAGTATCTCGTCTATAACTGGTTCCTTCGACTTCAACCATATACGATCGATCTCCCAGTCTGTTTTTCACTATTCCAGGAGTCCACACCTTAGATGATTCCGGTCTAAGTTGGACATACACTGGAGAACCGATGTCCAGCTCGGGCAGGCGCCGAGAATGTTTATCGTAGTCATATTTTATCTTCTGTCGATTTTTTAAAATTGCTTCCGGCACGTTTTCGACGACACTAGGTACCAAGTTCGTACCCGGCATAGGAATGGCACACCTCGTACCACGGGAAAACAATCTCGATGCCGGACTACTACCGATGTTTTTCGGTGTATTACGCCAAAGCTGTAACGCCAACCACAGGTCCTGACCAGATTCTGCTGTCTTCTTGATTAAGTGCTTTGCGATTTTTACTGCAGCCTCGGCTTTCCCATTTGCCTGCTGGTGATACGGAGCCGAGGTGGAGTGCTTAAAGTCCCATTGCTTGCTGAACTGCACCATTTCCTCATTGACAAAATTTGAGCCATTGTCCGATATGACCCTTTGAGGTGTTCCGTGACAAGCGAAGTTGCGTTTACATGCCTGAATGACTGACGAAAGAGTTAAGTCTTTGAGGATATCAATTTCAAAATAGTCGGAATAGTGGTCCACGGTTACTAGGAATTTATGTTGCTTTCCTTGATACACTTGAAAGAAGACATCCATTGATACCAGCTGGAATAGGACTGGTATAGGATGGGATTTCATGGGAGGCTTTGTTTGAGATGCAGCGAATTTGGCACAAGTTTCACATTCCTGGATACGATTCTTAATTTGATCATTCATTCCGGGCCAGAAGATGTTAGATCTGGCGAGCCTCAGCGAGGCTTCGATTCCGGGATGGCCCACGTGAAGCTTTTCAGTTAACATTCGACGCAGCGAGCTTGGAATCACGACACGATCCCCACGAAACACTAAACCGTCCTGATAGGAAATTTCATGGCGATGCTTGAAGAAAGGCTTCACAGAAACTGGAAGATTGCTGATTTTCACCGGCCAACCTTGCTTGGTATACTGAATTACTGTTTGTAGTACTAAATCTTCGGAAGTTTTCTCCATGATGTTGTTAATCCGATCGTCCGAGATGCTTAGAAAACTGCTTAGATCGATGCTTTCGACGTCTCCGAAAACACGGTAGATATGATGCTTTTGAAATTGTGAATAGTCCGCTTTAGAATTTTCCGGAGCACGAGAAATAGCATCAGCAAGAACATTATCTTTGCCAGAGACAAACTGCAGTTGGATATTGTATCGTTGCAAATTCAAGAGCATGTGTTGGAGACGTTTTGGAGCTTTCAATAGAGGTTTTTGAAAAATGGTGATTAGAGGCTTATGGTCCGTTTTGACAACAGTTTTAGCATTTCCGATAATCAGTTGGTCAAACCGTACACATGCGTAGAGCACAGCCAACAGTTCCTTCTCTATTTGTGCGTAGTTTTGCTCCGTCGGCGTTAGTACTCGAGAGGCATATCCTATCACACCTGCGTCCTGGTACACAGCAACACCTAACCCATGAGAACTGGCATCGCACTCGATCCAGAGCGGTTTGTTTATATCGTAATACTGGAGATTTCTGATATCCGACACTAGCGCTTTAACTCTGTCAAATTCCAGCTGGTACTGCGAATTCCACAACCAAGGGTCTTTTTCCGACAGCATTTTGCGGAGGGCATGTAAGTTCGAGCTTAGGTTCGGAATAAAACGACTTAGGTAGTTAAGCATACCTATGAAACGTTGTAACTCCTTGCGATCCGTGGGAGATGGATAATTTCTGATAACGGACAACTTAGAATTGTCAGCTTGAAGGCCTTTATCCGTCAACAAATGTCCAAAAAATTTTACTGATGGCTGACAAAGCGTAAGTTTTGAACGATTGAGTTTCACATTAAGCTGGCGGAAACGATCCAAAAGCTGTTGAAGACATCGATTGTGGTCCTTCATAGCCTCTTCTAGAGTTTCACCTCGACCGAATATCAAAACATCATCAGCGAGACATTCAACTCCGTCTAACCCCTCCAAAACCTCTCTCATTTTCATTTGAAAGATTTCAGGTGCTGAAGAAATCCCAAATGGTAATCTGACCCAACGGTATCTCCCAAAAGGGGTCCAAAACGTAGTCAGCTTACTACTCGCCTCATCCAATACCACCTGCCAAAAACCTTTCTTGGCATCTACTGTTGAGAAGACTTTGGCATGCGAAAGCTCAGGCAGCACTTCATCTAGTGTCAAAAATTGTAAATTTGGACGTTTTAGAGCCTTGTTTATGGGTATCGGGTCAAGACAGATTCTGAACGACTCACCTGTAGACGATCGGTTGACCAGCAGAATATTGCTCACCCATTCGGTATGCTCCTGCTCCTTCACGATGATCCCGTTCTTCTCCAGATTATCTAGTTCTACCTTTAATTTTCCCCGAAGTGCGATCGGAATCCGACGAGGTTGCTGGATCAGTGGTGGCACCATCGGATAAACCTCCAGCTTCACTTCTCCTTCGATCCTTCCATAGCCGCTGAACACCTCGTCAAATTTATCCACAATGCGATCCGCTTCAATTCGGTGAATCTGCCAGACATCCGAATGATGTTCGGTTTTTTCTGGTCGCTTGTAGGACACCGTATTACAAAACTTTACGAGGCCCAACACATCACACACATTTGCTGAGAGAAGAGGCCGGTGATCAACATCGACAACTTGCAACACCAATGTAACTTTTTGTTCTTTATGCTGACACGGAATTTTTACTTCACCGAGAACAGGGATTGGGTTGCCACCAAAGCTCTGAAGTTTGAAGTCAGAGGGCAAAATCTCGGGTTCAGTTTTGCCATAAAGCTTTCTAACCCAGTTATACCCAATCAGACTCGTGTTCGCGCCTGTGTCCAGCTCGCACTTCACTTTCTTCCAGCGACCGTTCAACTTGAAACGTATATCCGCCAAGACGTGTCCACCTTGCGAAGCATTGTTGTAAATTTTTCCAATCTGGCGTTCTTCACCCGAATCTTCAGCTTCACTGCTCACAATGGATTCACTGCAGTCACTATCGTCAGAGTTATTCACTTTCTTTACTCTTCGCTTCTTAACAGCACCCTTGTTTGTTGGGCACATCTTCTCAAAGTGATTTTTCGCTTTACACTTTCTACACTTTTGTCCAAAAGCGGGACACAAACCCTTTTCGAAAATGTGTCGTCCTCCACAAAACTTGCAGTATTTTTTCTCAACGTTGCCTTTTCTGGTTTGTATGGAGTTCACTTCACTTTCCTGTTCACCCCCAAGCGCCTTAAAACGCCGAACCGAAACTTCTTCGAGTCTACACTCATCTACCACTTTGTGGAAGGTAATGTCTTTGGAAGTAATCAACCGCTTCCGAAGATGCGGCCACTTATTAGCAGTAATCACTTTATACGTAAGAAACTTTTCTTCAAATGCCCCTAACTGGCACGGCTTAGCTAGCATTTTCAACTTCATAACAAATTCAACTTCATAACAAATTCAACTTCATAACAAACTCATCAATCGGCTCTAGTTCTTGCCTAGCCGATAAAAATTCGAACAGATCTAAATATGTATTCCGTTCGCGAACCACTTTAGCTTTTATTGCTATCAAAGCTACCTCCGGCGAAGCACGCTGGTCGTCTGTTAGCTCAAAATTAAAATACTTTCGGAGAGCCTCAAAACCGATCACTGATAACAAGAACCCAACTTTCTTGGAATTTTGATCAGCCGGCCACTGGTTCATGCCTATTGCATTAGCATAATTGTTCCAATTACGCTCGAAAAAATCGAAATTATCACCCATGTCTCCCTCCAAACATAGCGGAGGAGGCTGTGGGACCGGCTGAGATGCACTAGCAATCGGCGCAGGAGCATTCACTTGCAAGTTAATGATACGTTCTGTCAAAGCAGCAAACAAAGCGTTCTGCCTTTCAAGCAGTACACGAAAATCTTCAATATTGTTTTACTCGGTACCGACACGAACACGAAAATTAACCACACGGCCCTCCAATGAGGTTCAATACATTCACCGTCTGGATACAACCACCGACGGTCCCGCTACACGCACACCAACGCTTATGCGACGAGAGATAGGAAAGAGAAAAAAAAACGTAGGCCTCAGCCCCACGCCGGAGAGAATTTTCCACTCGCGAAAAACGATTTTCGAGATATTTTCACTTTCCAAGGCGCAGAAAACACTACGCGACCGCTTCTGACACCATGTCGTATTCATGAAAGAGATACAAGAACTTTCTTTAACTCTAATAAAAGATCGAATAATAACCAGTATGTTTATTCAGTGTCTTACACATGTGGGTCGTTGAATAACTGTTCGTACATGGTGAATTCGAACTACTCTACTTCTCGTGAAGCGAGGGGCAGGTCAAAGTATAAAAATAATTGAATAGGTAATACAACAATAACTGCTACACAAGAACGCCATAATTTTGTTAAAAAACGTGACTAAATCGCAAACTATCCAATCTACCGGGGCAAAATACCACAGATACAGTATAATAAGCTCCAAGCAATAGCTTCTTATGCCAGCTCAGCCCGTGAAGTAAAAGAGCACTTGAAGTCTCAGAAGTGAACGCTAAAGCAATGAACGTATCAATACGACTAAAGGTGGGGCATACCGCCCGGAGCTGTAGTGTAGCAGAAATCATTAAATACTTAAGCAAATTATGCAATTATTACCGTTTCTTTACTTGATACAGCTGCTTATAGGTTCACTTGCGGTATGTAAGTGCAAAAAAAGCCTCCCGGACGACCACATACGATTCGCATAGATTCTCTAGGATTCCTCACATTGGATTCGTGAGCGTCCTTGAAAAGGATTCCTGAAAAAAGAATCTTCAGGAATGCCCTGTATATGGCTCTAGGATTCTCGAATAATCCTCTGGACGATTCCGTCACCGAGTTATAGGTATCCTGGGGATTCTTACTCAGGATTCTCTGCGTGTTAGTAAGGTCTTGGTGCTACATTCCGATTCGGAATTTGACGTTCTGTTTTTTATACACAGACTTCGCAGCCAACTGTTTAGTGTACAGGACAATTGCGAGGCTAGCGCTACGATTTTACTGACACTAACAGTCTCTCCCGAGCCGAGACTCGAACTCACGACGACCGGCTTGTTAGGCCAGCATCGTACCTCGAGTTCGCAAATGCCAGGTAATATACATACTTACCCTATGGTTGTATGTAACAGTATGTAGTTTTATACATACTTACCCTATGATTGTATATAACATTCGGTATGCGATACACACATCCTTCAGTACACAGCCGCTCTATTGCCGAGTTCGCTCTTCTTTGCAAGAAGGCTGTCGGTAAGGTGCCGAGCAGTGTGCTTCTGCTCTCATCCACATTCACTATTTCGAAGACATTTTACAAATAATGCCGAATCGACTCATGAAGTACATTTTTCTTTTTCTTCTATGATGCTCTGTTGCCAATACATTCTCAGTGTGACTACCGGACTGCTAACGTGGATAGGTATCACGAACAAACAGCAACAGAAAACGTAATCTGAGAAGACAGTAAAAAACTGTACCATTGGGATGCCTGCTTAGAAGAATGGCTGAGCATTAACCCCGCTAAAACAGTTATTATACCCATTGCCAAGCAAGGGATGCATTCAATCACTCCTCCGCTATAAAATGGGTAAAGAGTGAGTTTCAATAAAGAGATTGCAACACTCGGTCACTGCGGAATTTAAGTAAATGCATTCATTAAACCTGAACCGTTCTTAGTACCTCCACATCCGCCATTGAAGGTGAACAAAATACATGGGAAAGCTAGAAATAGCATCTTATTGGCAACATGCGCAGGGTTGCAGACAAGTTCAACAAACCCCATTTCAAGAAAATCCGCAGAGTCCCAGCCGACAATTGCCGCTTCTGCAACACTGAACCTGAGAGCTCAGCGCGAAATACTCGAAATGTGTAAGGTGACATTTATTTATGTATGTATATCAATTTGTTTACTATCTTTCTGCATGTTAGCATTTCTTCTAGATGTGAGCACTTGTTTTCAGATTGTAAAACTTATTTAACAAACTATACTGGTAATGAATGAAAGTTCCCAATCGAGAGACACTATTTCAATCACCCGACCGAACCTATTTTAAGCAGTTTGCATCTGTTTTACAGGGAATTTTTTCGGCACCCTAATGGCGCCCGGATGGTTGCAATTTTCGTTGATTTTTTCAATTGATGTTTCTTCAAAGTTTTTTCCTGTGCTGAACAGCATTTTGTATGTTCGCAAAACAGCTATTTGATCAGAGTTTTCGTTCTAGCATTAAAACTGTATACGTTGAACAAAATTCAGGATTTTCAGTCATTTTTGAGGACAGTTTCATTGGCTAATTTTTCTACCCGACAGCGATCGATGGTGTATTCGGGATTTTTTATGACTGGTCAAAAACAAACTAAAGACTTCGAGATTAAAACGTTACTTATCCTGCCTTCTTAACTATTCCAGGTAATAGGAGAACCCGAATTTTACGATTTGACTAATTATATTTTTGTCCGACGTTTCGGTTTTGGGACTTGGTCTTCCTCAAGGGATATGAAGTTGTACTGTTCTTCGTTCAGCGTGAAAAGCTTCACAATCAGTTGTACATAAAAAACGCACCATGCGTTGGTGGATATTTGATCCGTTTTCTCGGAATTTTGTATCACAGTTGTTCCAACCTAGAGTCCATGTTGGTGTCATTTATTGTAAAAGTGTACTATTTGTTGGCGATTCTATGTACAGGGTCCGACAATTCGTGTGCTACATTGAAAAAAACCTAAATTAATTCACCTAGCGGTCAGACCCAGCCTTTCTCATTCAAACTTTTATTTGTAAAAATAGATTTATATGAACGCTTCAATCCAATAAATGTATATTCACTCTTTAGGTTCTAAAATATTGATGTTGTAATCTATACATATAAAAATGTAGTCCGGTCTGTCTGACTGTTTGATCCATATAGGCTCGAAAACTACCGAACCGATCGACGTGAAAATTTGTATGAAGGGGTTTTTGGTCCCGATAAAGGTTCCTATGATAGTTTGAGACCCCTCCCTCTTATGGAAGGAAGGGGTCCCATACAAATGAAACATAAATTTCTGCACAACTCAAAAACAAACCAAGCAAATGAAACCGAATTTGGCATGTGGATGTTTTAAGGGGTAACTAATATGTCCATAATAGTTGGATGAAACACAAATTTGTGCACATCTCGAGAACTTATCAACCATATGGAACAAAATTTGGCAGGTAAATGTTTTTAGTGGTAACAAATATGTACATAATGGTTTGAAACCCGACTCCCTCTTCTATAAGGGAGGGATCCCATGAAAATGAAACACAAATTTCATACAGCTCAAGAACCAATCAAGAAAATACAACCAAATTTGGTATGTGAATGTTTTTAGAGGTAACAAATATGTCCATAATGGTTTGACGCCCTCCCTCTTCTGGAAGTACATGTTTCTTCAAAAATTTCTGCACCTCTCGCGAACTAATCAACTAAATGGAACCATATTGGCAGGTGAATGTTTTTAGTGGTAACAAATATGTTCCATAATCGACCTCAGAAACATTTTGGATTGTAAGATGGCAACTTCCGGTTTCTGGAAAACAGCCGAAAATGGCCGATTTCCACCCAATATAATAATATCCGGATCTAGAATAATACACAGGAGCTAAAATCGACCACAGATAGCATTTTAAATTCTAAAATGGCGACTTCCGGTTTCTGAAAACAGCAGAAAATTACCAAATACCACCCAATATGAGTTTTTTTTTAACCAGTATGCCGTTCAAAATCCAGAAATTGTCTCCAAATGCCATTATTAAATCCAAAATGGCGACTTCCGTTGTCGGAAAAACAGCGGCAAATGACCAAATACCACCCAATATGGGTATTTCCGGAACCGTAATGATGCACTGGAGCCACAAATCGACTTCAGACAACATTTTGAATTGTAAGATGGCAACTGCCGGTTTCTGGAAAACAGCCTGAAATGGACGATTCCCATTAAATATTAGTATTTATGGAACAAGAAAGATGCACAGAAGCTAAAAATTGATGACAGACACAATCTTGGATTTTAAGATGGTGACTTCCGGTGTCTGGCAAACAGCCGGAAATGACCAAATACCATTCAATATAAATGTTTCCGGAACCAGAATTACGCCCAGATGACAGAAATTGATTCCACAGGCAATTTTAAAGTCCAAAATGACGACTTTCGGCTTCTGAAAAACAGTCCAAAGTGACCAAGTATCACCCAATATGAGTTTTTCTTTAACCAGTATCCTAAATACCATTTTGCAATCCAAGATGGCAACTTCCGGTTTGTGAAAAACAGCCTAAAATAAATAAACACTATCCAATATGAGTATCTCTGGAACCAGAATGACAATTGACCTCAGTGTGTGTGTATGTGCAGATTTTTATTCTCACTCACTTTTCTCAGAGATGGCTGGACCAATTCTCATGAAATTAATTGCAAATGAAAGGTCTTGTTGTCCCATAAGACCCTATTCAATTTTATTGTAATCGGATTTTTATTTTGAAGGTTATGTATCAAAATGTAAAAATCATGAAACATCATTATCTCGCAAACTACACAACCGATTTGTATAAAATTGGTTTCAAATGAACGGGCTATCCCGAAAACCCTTAACTTTTGAAATTTATGAAGATTGAACTTGTGGTTCAAAGTTATGAAAAGAAACGTGTTGTGAAGACTGTTTAATCTCACTCATGTTTCTCAGAGATGGCAAATGGAAGGCCTAGTTGCCCCATAAGACCCTATTGATTTGTTTTGCAATCGGATTATTACTTTGCCTGTTATGTTTAAAAATGTGAAAGCCATCTATGAAAAGGAACATATTCCGAAGACTACTTGGACTCACTCACTTTTCTCAGAGATGGCTGACCCGATTTCCACAAAATTAGTGTCAAATGAAAGGTCTAGGTGCCTCATAACACCCTATTAAATTTTACTGTAATCGAACTGTAACTTCGTCTGTAATGTACCGAAATGTGCAAATCACGAAACTTCATTATCTCAGTAACTACACAACCGATTTGATCAATATTATTATCAGATGAGCGGGCTAGTTAAGGGTAAACTAATGAATTATGATTGAACACGTGGTTTCAAAGTTTGACTGCCCTATACGTTCTCATTTAATTTCATTATAATCGAACTTATGCAACCGTTATGTATTAAATTGTTAATAAAACAACGAAAGTCTATTATCTCAAAAATTACATGACTTATTTGAACATAACTAGTGTCATACAAACGAGTCATCTCTCGAACTTACAAATAACAAACTTCATAACAATTTGATATGTGGCTCAAAAGGGAAAAACAGAAATTCAAAGACTAGTTAAAACTATACCTGCTTTTGTCGATATATGTGGCCTCAACATAAATTAAATGTGGTATCGTACGATTTGAACGTTCCAAATTCATTGATTCCTTGCGATGTGTTTAAAGTCTGAAAATGCAGGACGAATCGGCCATAGGATATGATCAAAGTCAAATAACAAATCGTTTGAAATGATTGGTTTTACGAAATGACAACATCCTCGACTTTTGGCTTCTGTACATCACCTTAATTCTGAATATATTCATATTGGGTGGTATTCGGTCATTTTCAGCAAATTTTCTGGCATCAATTTGACACCGGAAATACTCATATTGGGAGGTATTTAGTTATTTTGGTTATTTTCCAGAAACTAAAAGTGGTCGTCTTTAAATTCAAAATGGTGTCCAGATCAATGTTTGGTTTCTATGCATCCTCTCGATTACGGAAATATCCATAATAAGTATTATTTGGTCATTTTCGACTGTTTCCTATAAGTTGCCATTTAGCGATTCAAAATGGTGCCTGAGGTCAATTGTTAGCTCATTGCATTATTCTGGTTCCAGAGATATTCATATTGGATGGTATTCGGTTATTTTAGGCTGTTTTTCACAAACCGGAAGTCGCCATCTTGGATTTCAACATGGTATTTAAGATAATTTCTGGCCTCTGTGCGTCATTCTGGTTGAAGAAACACCCATATTGGGTGTAATTCGATCGTTTTCGGCTGTTTCCCAGGAACCGGAAGTCACCAACCTGAGGTCCAAAATGAGGTCTGTGATCGATTTCAGCTGCCGTGTATCATTCTAGATCCGGAGATACTCATGTTAGACGAAAATCGGCCATTTTTGGCTGTTTTCCAGAAACCACAAGTTGCCATCCTACAGTTCATAATGGTGTCTGTGGTCGATTTTAGCTCTTCCTCCTCATTTTTTATCCGGATATTATTATATTGGGTGGAAATCGGCCATTTTTAGCTGTTTTCCAGAAACAGGAAGTTGCCATCTTACAATGTAAAATGTTGCTTAAGGTCGATTATGGAACATATTTGTTACCACTAAAAACATTCACCTGCCAAATATGGTTCCATTTAGTTCGCGAGATGTGCAGAAATTTGTGCAGAAACATGTGCTTCTGGAAGAGGGAGGGGCGTCGAACCAATATGGACATATTTGTTACCCTTTAAAACATCCACATGCCAAATTCGGTTTCATTTGCTTGGTTTGTTCTTGAGTTGTGCAGAAATGTATGTTTCATTTGTGTTGGACCCCTCCCTTCCAGAAAAGGGAGGGGTCTCAAACTATCATAGGAACCTTTATCGGGACCTAAAACTCCTTCATACAAATTTTCACGTCGATCGGTTCGGTAGTTTACGAACCTATATGGATCAAACAGTCAGACAGACCGGACTACATTTTTATATGTATACATTACAACATCAATATTTTAGAACCTAAAGAGTGAATATATTTATCTATCTTTACAAATAAAAGTTTGAATGAGAAAGGCTGGGTCTGACCGCTAGGTGGATTAATTTAGGTTTTATATTTTTATTTTTATTTAATTGTCGTCAATCATAAGTAGACCATATTGTTTACAATTCGTTCTTAACCAGTTAATCTTGAAAAAAAATATTTTCTTAAGTGTAGTTTTATTCATTGTTACATCGATTAATTTACAATATTTGTTATAACATGACATCATTCTGTTGAGAGGTTCATTTTGGCCATAGTTTGTTCTTCGATTACTGATATAAAATAAATTCCTATTTCTTAGAGAACGAGTGGGAGCATAAAAGTTCAAATTCGTTAGAAGTTCTATGCTATTTACTCTTTGTGAAATAATATCGTTTATAAAAGCTACCATTGCGAATTCTCGTCGCATTTTAAGTCCATCTAGATTTATTAACATGCAACGTGCCTCATACGAAGGTAAAGGTAGAATGGTCCAACCTTGCTTTCGTAAAGCATACAATAAAAATTGCTTTTGTACTGACTCAATACAATTTATATGTGTATCATGATATGGTGACCAAACTATGCTACAATATTCAAGCAGGGGCCTAACGTGAGCAATGTACAATGTTTTTATTGTGTATGGATCTTTGAAGTGCAAACTAAATCTTTATATAATTCCGAGCATATTACTTGCCTTATATATAATGTTATTATAATGATCAACAAAGGTTAATTTGGAGTCGAGTGTAACTACTAGATCTCTAACTTGAATGCTCCTTTCAACTGTTTTCATATCTATAGTTATTGCCCTATGTATTACTCTATGTTTTCTGGTGAAAGAAATGGAATTACATTTTCTCACATTGAGTTCCAACAAACTCTTTATACACCATGTGTGAAAATTATCAACTTCCCGTTGAAATATCTCAAGGTCAGAATCTTTACGTATTTCAAGAAAAAGTTTCATGTCGTCTGCGTATATTAAAACATTCAATTTGCTTAAAATATGTTCTACACCGTTTACAAATAGATAAATAGCAGAAATAAGATAAATAGGACCTAGATGAGAGCCTTGTGGCACACCGGATGTTACATTTACCACTGATGATAAGCTACTTTTGAACCTTACTTTTTGTGTTCTATCGGCCAGGTATGACTGAACCCATTTCAAAAGACTCGCCTTAAATCCTATTTTAGATAATTTGAAGAGCAGGGGAGGAATGTCAACTCTATCGAATGCCTTACTAAAATCAGTATACAATGCTTCGACCTGGTTATCTTTATCCATTGCGAGAATAGTAAAATTTACAAAATTTAACAAATTTGTGGTCGTTGATCGACCTTTAACAGAACCGTGTTGTTTGCAGGAAATCAAATGTTTGGCTTGTGAAAAGATACGTTGATTGATTATAGTCTCAAATAATTTAGGAATGCACGAAATTATAGCAACTCCGCGGTAGTTTTTAACGTCTGATTTTTTACCGCTTTTGAATATAGGGATCAAAAATGACTCTTTCCGGACTGGTGGGATCGTGCCGCATTCTAGAGAAGAGTTGAACAACCACAACAGAGGTTGTGCTAATTCCTCAGAAACTGATTTGAGAAGTAGTGGTGGTAACTCGTCTGGTCCCGCACCTTTCGATACATCCAATCCATTTAAGGAAGCCAATACTTCGTCAAGGGTTACATCATCGACTGTGATATCTCTCAAAGGCTCAAGAAGATATGAAAAAAACTGATAATCACGATCTCTATCATTATGAGTGGTGTAAACATCCTGGAAAAATTCAGCAAATAACTTACTGATTTCACTGTTAGTTTGACCAAAATTATTTTCAAGGTGCATCTTTGAAAAAAAGGTGTTCGATTTTTGTTTATCGTTGGCAAAATTAAAAAATGATTTAGGATCTAATTTCATGTTGTTTTCTATCTTAGTGTTGTATTCATCATAGGCACTTTTTATTTTTATATTCAGTTGGTCACATACATAAAGATAGCATGAAAGGTTCGTATCACTTTTATCCTTTTTGTAAGCTTTATGAGCTTTCTGTTTTCTATTTTTAAGATTGATTATTTTTCTGTTGAACCATATTGGGTTTTTTGATGTGCTAGTATGTTTTCTTTGCCGCTTTGGGACTGTCTGTTCTAATATTTCATATATAATTTCGTAGAACTTATCCACTGCATGCTCTATACTCAAGTTATAGATCTGGGTTTGCCAATCGACAAAGTTCAATTTGCTCTTGATAAGCTCATAGTTGGCTTGTTTGAAGTCAAAGAATGATTCGGACAATTCGCTACCTAGCAATGTGGTGTTGTAATGCATAAAAATGGAATATTCAATGGCTGTGTGAAATGCTTCATTTTTCCATAGAGGAGCTGGCGCCTCAGTGACGCAGAAGTCATCAGTCATGTTTGTAAATAATAAATCTAAATAACAGTTGTTATGATTTCTAACCGTATTTATTTGATTAAGTCCTATGGCCGCACTTTTTTCGAATATGTAATGAAGCGTTTCATTGTCACTCATAATTGGTAACAGCAGAGATTCGTTTTCGTCATCAGCAATAAAATTTGCTGCTCGTTGATTGAAGTCACCGTAAATGTGAATATTAATTTCAGGTTCGGACTTGGAAATAATCTCTTCAGCAAAACTAAAGAATTTTTCGTATGACTCCTTTTTTTGCATGTTCAGGAGGGAAATACACGGAAGCGAAAATATGAATTTGCTTTCCAATTGCAATAGAATTCGATTGAAAACATATCACTTTTGCAAAACAGGCAGGTCAAGTTTTACTTGTTAGCCCCTTAAATTAACCACTCGCCGCATACGAGCGGGGAACGCATCACATGAGGCCCGCAGATGCTCTTGAGGTATTTTACCAGGCTACCGTCAGATGTCGGCTGGTATAAACCAGGATTGCGCTCGAAATTTAATATGGCGATTATAGTTGTGATCACTTCAAATGAAAGCCCCTTCATTCTTCTTCAGAGAAAAGTGCAGGTTGTAGTAAGATCTATTACCGGTTTCAGAGATAGTGAATAAAACATCAAGAATAGATAAAGTTTCAACTTTTCCAACTATTTTACCCGTCTACAAATTTGAACAAACAAAAATTTCATTTTTTCACCATTCTTCAACATCATTTATACCAAATTTGAACGGCCTCGTGCATCAACTGGCCTGGTTTCAGCGAAAATAACTCTTAATTTAAAATATTGCGTCATATATGTCATATTGTTGTGTTTCTGCCAATAGAGAAATAGAAATTTTGTATGAATACATGTGATGTCAATAGTGAAAATGCAGTTGAATTTTGTTTTGGAGCTGAAGTTATTCAAATAATTCACAGATTCTTCTGAAACAGATAGCTTCAAATATTAAGTTATCAACAGCTTCAGATTGAAATGCACATTTCTATAAATTTAAATAATTTAATTAAAAAAGAAATTTCATGTCATTTGAAATCTCCCTTTATTTCAAATATTTTTGAACATTTTTGCAAATAATCACAGAATGTTATAACATTTTTTACAAAAGCCACACAAGTCCTAACTGCAGTGACTAATTTTGTGCTGCCTACGTTCCAAACAAGGCAGCTCCGTCGATCAGAGACAAATTGGAAAATATGATTTATCAAATAGGAAAAAAAACTAAACGGACATAAACATACGCTACGGTTAAAAGTAAAACACGAGACCAGCCGATCGATATCTTAATCGGTTCGAGAAATATCACGGTGGAATTAGCCGTATACGCATGCACAAAAGTTCGCGTCCAATGTCCAGCGAAACGCCACAGCCGCAGTACGATCAGAAGCGGGGATTTCGATTTCGGTTGGTTTGACTCGCAACTGGAGGTGGAGTCGGTAGCCATGTATTCGCGCGAGAGAACGATTAATTTCGCCGTCAACAGGTCGTACAAAGTGCAACCATCGCATTTCGTTCGGGTACGCGTATCCTCCAGCCAGGCTCGGTGCCTTCGGTGGTTCTATTTGACAATATGCAACTGGAAAACAGATCATGGGGGGTTGAAGAAACAAGCGGTGTGACCGTTGTTGTCGACAAAAGACCTCCTCTACTAATCGGTATGTCTCGATCTTGTCAGCAACAGCCGCTGGCTGCACGAAGTGGATGGCGTGAGAGAAGTCTACAGTCACAGCCGGCAGACAGACAAACAAGGTGGGAGAACCCGCGCTCGTAGGGAGGGCCCAATTCGAGATTGGTTCTATATGCGTTTTAATGCGTTGTCGTTGTTTTGCTGTGCAGTTTGAGGGTGGGGGAAGGTCGAATTCTCGTCGTAGATAGTGCTTCCCGCGGTCGTTTTTTCACGCACCGCTCGTGACACCAGCGACGACGAACCTTCTTAGTAGTATATAAAGTGCGTGCATTGCACCGAACCAAAATCAAAGTTCAGTTAACTGTTCAAGTTACAGCACAGCCACACTCGTTAACCTACCCTCCCGAGAGTCCCCGTCGTTCCCGGTGTGAATTTTCCGAACAAACCAGCCAAAATGTTCTCCAAGGTAAAGTTCAAACTGCGGTTGTGAAAACTGTCAAGTGTTTTGCGATGGGAAAATATAAACGCCAACCGGGGGAGGGCGCTGTCATCAGCAGAAGAGTATACCGTATCGTAGTGCAATATTCCGGTGCTCGGTGCAGACTGTGAAGCTTTGTCACCCGTTTCGAAACGAAACCGAGCTGAGAACCAAAGTGCATTTGAAAGCAGCGAGGGAAACAGGGGGACCTACGGTCGCGTTTTCCCAGCAAGTTGTTCGCTTTTCGCAGCAGATTCAATTATTCAGTAATACTGCTTGTTTAAAATGTAGCCTGTGGAAGAAAACGGTTTTTTTTTATTTTTGTCGTGATACTTATAGGAGACCGGTTTGTAAAACTAGTTGAATTCATTTAAAGTTGTTGTTTTTCAGCGATATTTTTTGCGTGAAAATTGTACACTTTCTGTGGAGTTACTAATTAATAAAATAATACTGTGCTTGTAAGCTGTTACAGACATTTTTCGTTTTGTACCGTTCGAGAGTAGTACATTTTTATGACAGGTGTTATCTTAAAGTGTCAGTCCTTAAACCACGAAATAATTATAGTTTAATTCAATCCCTCCCATATATTGGATTTGTTCACAACAATGAAAAAGTTTCGAAAAAGTCCCGAACAAAAGTAATTTCGCTTGAAGACTTTCTTCCAGCAAATCGGCTCGTTCCTTGCCTTGTGTTCCCAAATGTTTACGCCGTCAAAGCGCTCTGTTTTTATCAAAGCAAAAAGGAAGTTGATGTGAAAATCTCATTTTCCGTCCATCCCGAAGCTGTTTCCTTGCTCGCTTCCATTAAATTTCACTGAAGCATCGTGATTCAAACTTAAGTCATTCGGTAATAACTTTCTCGTTCCATCGTGGTATTTTTTTCATCATCTTCTGGCTAAAAATACTTATCTAGCTTCCAGTCGTCCTAGGTAACGGTCACCACGCTGGTTTGACCTTATTTTGCATAAGTTGCTGTTGCCGCATCAATGGGCAACTTAAACAACAACTTTGTCCACCTTAACAGTGCTCCATTTAATACCATCTCCAAGCGTAATGGATCTATACAAAGTGCAATGGAGATGTAATCAATAAATATTTAATTTACCGATATTTGCATACATGAAACGTAATCCCAACATTTCCTGTGGAATTTTTCTTTTCAATTTTTGAAACCATATTGCTGTGATAGTTGGTGATCAAACATGACCAATTTTAGTTGGTGGAAGTTCCGCTGCGTGTCACGAAAAGTGCTAGAATAAAGCATCAGTGTTTGAAGAATCTCTTCAGGAAAGTAGATAAAATAGGAAATAATTCACCTTCAAGCAATCAAATCTACGTCGAATAAATAAAATCATCCCATTTCGCCTCTGAAGAATCGCTACCCGGTAAGGCACTGAAAGAATATCGTAAGTCGGGTACCAAAGCGGTACAATGACGTCGTTACACGTCCAAATCCTTTTACATCTAGTTTATTACGACACACAGAACACAGCTTTCAACAAGTTCTAAACGAAAACTAGACTGTACTTTCAATCAACTTCTACAATCTTTTATCGCTCCGGTACGGCACGGAACCGTCATTCACCTTCCCAAGAGTGCATGAGCTCAGTGCTAACCTGGCTCCCATAAACCGTGCAAACATCATTCTGCTAAAGCTTTTTCCGCGCTGCTGCACACTGGGGAAAATTTCACACAAACGTGGGCTGGAGTATACAATGTGCAACGTTTGCGCTCGGTTGTAAAAAGTGTGTTTGAAGTAAGAAATCGGATATGTTCCGGTCGACTGGAACAGAAAAGCTACTAGAAAATTCATTGAGTTTAAAATGAAAAAAATAAATCACTGAAAAAAGCGATAAAGCATTCGTGGCGCAGTTCAAAAATTATCTGATTGCTCTGTAGGGAAAATTTGAAACGCAATTGAAGCAATGATGCAAAAGAATAACCGGAATTGAATTGATTATCTGTTCACATCGGAGGAAAACGAGTGCAGTTCGATTGGTATCAACACTTTGCTCCGAATGGCTCGCAAATGGTTGTATTGCAAAACAAATTTACTCTGATAAATTTCATACAAGAAAAGATCGTTCTGTGGCCTTTACTGAATAACAGTTCCATATCGAGAATAAATTTATATAAATATACCCAGTAAACTGCTCTGATTTACTCTATTCGAATCAGGTGAATGCAAACAGTACAAAATCTTGAGACCTTCTTTACTGCATTGCTCCGAATCCTTCAGCGATTTCGATTGAATCTCCTGAGTTCACAATCAATGACGAAACTGGGCAATTAATAATTACGAACTGGTTGTGTATCAGTTGAAACATAAATTTCACCTGACAATATTTTTAGCCAATTCCTTTTTCCAACGTACAACAAGTGCAATATTAAATAAAAAAAACTTTACCAAAGAGGTAATTTTTGATTTCTCCTCAAACCTTCGATTAAATTCCGAACACAAACGAACCCCTGTCCTGACTAACACCTGTCAGATTGAAAGGGGCTCTTACAGCGCGGTAAACTTTTCTCATCAGAATCCGATTATTATCACTCAGTGCTTGCAAATTCACTGGAATCGCGCCACCCAGGAATACTTCTCAATTTTATCAAAACTTTGTCTTCGTTCTACGCTGATTATCTTGTTCCCGAAACCGAGCTCTAAGCTGCTTCCCTGCGGTGGATGCGGGCCGTAAAAACTTCCCACGCAGACAGAGTTGCCAGCCCTGCGTCGTCACTAGTGACAGCCGGTGGTAGTCGCATCTGCTTTATTGCCTCTCTAGCGCTGCTGCTGTCCTATGAATTCAAGCATGAACGATAAATGCATAGTAATTTCTCCTAATTCAACTGACAACCAACAAAGAGAGCCAACTTTTGCTACGTGAGAAACTCAATCATGTAGGAGTGGGCCGCAACATCGATAATTATTCTCGCAACCGGAACCACTTTCGATTAATATTCCCTCACCACAAGAAAACGTTTCTCGGAACTGTCTGTGCCCGAATAAATTTCTGCCGAGTTGTCTGAAGCATAGAGCTTATCTGAGCTTGTGGCATCATTTATGATTTCTTCCAATGCCAGCTGTTGAACGAAAATAGAGCCATCCTAAGCCTCACCGTTCGTTCGATTGTGGCAGCTCAATTGTCAAAAAAGATGTTGGGGAGTATTTCTGCTTACACAGTTCAACAATCGCTAATGACCCTCCCATCATCGCTACAACAGCACGGCAGGATAGCATTCAAAGTGTCACATAAACCTAGTGCCACTGATTGTTTCCGGTTCTTCACTGGCCGGGAGTTCGTTAGCCGTGATCGTTTCCTTTTCTGTGCTAAAAGTATACGAGGTTCTTCCAGCTGGAATCCGGTTTTTGATTGTGTGATCGTATAACGATGCTGATGCCAGCAGAAAGCCATCGGCTAGCTGCTAGAGCATTTTTTTTCTGTATTTACACTTCATAAGGAAGTATGCTTGAGTCGGAATGCGCCCTCCCAAGGGCACAGCCATCAGTTAGCTATGGGGCCAACTTGCATAACAGTTTTTTACGGAATCTAATGCGCTCGCATTCTGGTATTTTGTAATTCACATCACAACCAACATATAAAGAGGCATCTCAAACCATCTGGCTCCACAATCCGATCCATAACCGTATCCAACAACTGTGAAAAAAATTCACTCATGTGCACTTCCATATCTCATCCTTCCGACTGAACGCTGCTGCTCTTTGAACACAGCATCGAACTAGCAAACAATAACAGTAAAAGTTCACGATATGGAAATTGTTCGTCACTCTATGCCGCTATGCGAAGGAAAACTTTCTGGCTAGTCGACCGGCTGATTCCGTGAAGGCGATGGCATTCTGGACTAATTTGAATATTCGCCAGCAAGCAAAATTGGGTGGTGCTACGGAAATCTTTTCTCTGCTTTCTTTGCCTTTCTTTATCAAACGCAGCAAAAGAATGGTAACTTTTACTGCGGTTGAAAAGTTGTTACCCATTGCTTTTAAACTGGGAATTTCAAAGCTTGTCGTTTGACGTAACAGTAAACCGAAAACGAATTAACACCCAATTGAATGCTGCTGTTAAAAGAATCAATTTGGCATTGTTGTTAGATTTTGGTACAGATTAAATGTCACCATTCTCGACTTGTATAGAGTCTATTGTACTATGCTATGCTTCAATAATACGAGCGGCTTGCACGCAAGGTTGCAGATCCGAGTGTAGTTTTTCAGGCCTGTATACAATCAGCGTCAACTCGTGAGTCTTCAAGCATCAACCAAAATCATGAATACTCTTAAAATACCTTGCAAGTCTCTAAGCTTGTTGTTTCTTTTGTTGAAAAAAGGTAATCTCTATCTTCAAGCTCCGGAAAACCAAACAACTATTGAAAACGATATAGCTTTAATATTTCATAACAACTGCAATAATGAATGTATTGCCCAATTAACTTTGAGATAACCAGGGGGACTAAGAAGACTCGATACCCTTTACTGTTTTATATAAAACTCTAGAATATTCGACCAACAGAATTTATTCTACCTGGGAGATACAATGAAGAGGTCAAGTCTTCTCAGTCTACCCTGAACAAGAAGTTTCTTGGACTCGTACCTACTTATAACAATCCGATAGAGAAATAATCAGAATGAATACTTCGCTGCATAGCTGCATAGCTTAAATCAGTTGAAACCAAGCATAAAAAATCATAAAAAAATCCACCAGAGCACCACTACACTGTTTGCTATCACAGTCAGCTTTTGAAAATAAAATGACCAATGAAATACTGATGAATACCATTTTTCTAATTCGCATTCGCGCAATTCTAATTCGCATTCGCGAAGACAATTTTTAATTACCGCTAATGGTAGAGCTCGGTAAAAAGAGTGACAGAAATATTATCTACGAAAAGGTTTTGAAATCTGATGAAGTTAAATATATTTTTTTTCTATTTGTTGTTTTTAATTGGCTGAAACTTTGCACAGTTGTTCATATAGGCTAATGATATCATTTTGTGCTACTAGTAATTGTTATTTAATCACGACTAATTTTCGAAAAGGGTTCGTGTAATAATGGCATTGATAACACTAGTCAACAAAAGTTTTGCCCTTGAGCTCAAAATATGAACGATTACAACTTTTTAACCATGAATTTTCGTGCCCCTAGCGAGCTCGGAGGAACGTCAAAAGGCAACAGAATAATTGCTCGCAAGGTTCGTCGCTTCTACGTTCACTTTGGAAAACTTTATTCAAGTCTCTGAAGACTTAACATACTTCCGAGCTGGCTAAGGAAAGTAAAATCCACACAAACGATTAAAAACCTATAATCTGTCATTGATTTTTAGTTTGATTTCAAGAAAAAAAATTCGTTTTTTAAATCCACAAACCCACTCAACCATTGACTTCGTAAATATAACACTAGCTTCTTTGGGCTATAACGTTCTCATGGATTGAGCTAGATTGAACCTTATAGAAGCCTAGTGCTTTTTCAGAAGTTAAGCGAGTCTGGGAAATGTGTATTCATCATGACACTGAGTGTTTCCCGAGAACCTGTTGTGCACTGACCGTTTTAATTTTTTAAACTACCAGGTACATTAGTGTGATCTATAGAATGGGTTTTAAGGAGTCTAGCTACCATAGGCATGTTCGCATGTAAACTTTCAATCCCTTCTTTTTGATTTGCGAGTCCCTCGATTGTGTTCTGTTAGACAGCTATTATATTCTGTCCGATTGCCGCTAGCTTTAGCTTTGTTAAAAAGCCAAAAAGATGATTTTATAAGTTTTTTCAAGTTTATGGTTCCGTTTCAACGGTCAACTATCCTCGAAGGCTTCTATTATATTGGTTAACAAATATGATGAAACAGTTTCAAGCTGCTCGGTGGAAGAAATGCCGTCCACTGAAACAAAGTTCTTGGACTGAAACCCAGGAACTTGCCAGTTCTATTTTCAGTAAATCGAAGGTTGGATGGGTAATAGACTCTTTCCAACAATACAATTCTTCGTAAATGGATGAAATACAACCAGCTTTGCTCCAGAGAAGCAAGCAACTGTTTATTCCCATTATTACGGAGATGTGTAAGGCGTGCCTAATACTAAATTACATTCCTTCTGGTTGGAGAGAAACTAGAGTCATTTTCATACCAAAAGGCGGAAAATGGGATAGGACACTTCCGAAAGCCTTCAGGGCCAATTAGTGTAACTTCCATCTCTTTGATAATTATGGAAGAACTAATCAATAGTAATATTAAAACAGTATGCATGAAATCCAATCCATTAGATAAATTTCAATTTAATTACAAAAACAGAAATCCATCCATGCCAAGGAAATTTCCCTGGCAGCTTTTCTTGATATTGAGGGGACAATTGATAATGCGTTTCACAACTCAAGGCAAATAGCCATGGAAAGGCATGACATAGACAGGAACACAATAACGTGGGCTGCAAGCTATGCTAATAAGTCACGAAATTACTGCTTAACTCGGTGGCACTTACCTAACAAGAAAAATTACAAAAGGATTCTGTCAAGGCGAGATAGTGTCACCCCTGTTGTGGTCACCAATCGTAGACGATCTTCTTCGAAACTTATCGGAAAAAGGCTTCGAAACGGTTGGTTTTGTAGGCACCGATATAAAGCTTTGCACTGACGCCAAATATTTGGGAATCATACTAGGCCAGTAAGTAAGCTGCAACACTCAAATTGGACAAACAATCACCAAGGCTACAAACGCTTTATGGGTATGCAGCATAGTCATTGGAAAATACTGGGGTCTCGAACCCAGCATAATACATTGGATCAGTGTTGTTAGTCTCGCTCGTAAGCAGCATGCAACACCCCATGCAAGGCTCTCGTTGCTACCGCTACACACACTGGTGAATTCTCCAGTCAAGCTATTTCTCGATTCGCTCCCGAGATCATATGCACCACACTCCCGTTTTCTCTCTTCGTATGTACTCGAGGACAGTTGTTTCAAGACTTCGGCAGCGGTTTGCTTCGGCTGCTCCAAACCACTTACCAAAGCAGTCCGATACCCTACACGTTGCGCTACTTCACATATTCTTGGCCCCACTATCGGCTGTTGGTGCATGAAGCAAAACCGGGAAGAAAGAATTTTCGTTTTCGAGCATAGTTTTTCAAGCACTCCTCCTAATCGAACAGTTCTAGTCGAGTACTCCGACTCGCAAACAGGAACTCGCGTACTCTTTTACAGTCGCTGAGAAGCAATACAAAAGAGTTTTTGCGTGTCGGTTCGCGCTTGCAGCTAGTCAGGGAAATGCATAAAAAATCGAGAAAATCTCGAAAGCGTGTTATCAAAAGACTTGAGAAGCGTAGCATATGTCTCGTTCACAATCAGAAAGGAGGAGAAAGATTTTGCTCCTCGCTCGCTTTGGATATATAAAGCAATAATCATACCGAGAACAACCTACGCCTTGTTAGTTTGGTGGCCCAAAACTGCTGAAACATCCATTCAAGCTAAGCCTGGCAAAATCCAAAGTGCATCAATTTGTAGAGCCATGGGTAGCATTTCATCAAAAGCCTTAGATGCCCGTACTTCACCTCCTTCCACTTCATCAGGTGGTTCAACTAGAAGCGGAAAAGTGCTAAATCGACAGTCTAATCTAAAAGGAGATTTACCAGGACACCTGAGAATACAGGAAATTTTCCCAGCAAATAATCAACTAAAAAGTAATGAGGATTGGGTGGAAATGAAACAAAACTTCCCTACAGAATTTCAGAGATAGAACTAGAAAGTTGGCAACATTGTGGACCCACAATTCGGGACGGCTCCTTTTGCTTCTACACAGACGGTTTTAAAATGAATTGTTTTCGCACCCACGGATTTACAGAGCCAGGAATTAATAAATATTTTCCCATGGGCTATGACCCACAGTATTCCAGGCGGAAATACACGCTATAATAGAATACGCGAATACGTGTCTAAAGAGAAATTACCGACTCGCAAATGTTTGCATTTTCTGGGATAGTCAAGCAGCACTTAAAGCCCTGAATTCTCTTTTTTTTTGCAACTTTAAACTAGTGTGGAAATGTATTCTGCCGCTTCGACAGTTAGCTACGAAAAACCAAGATATACTGGGCTTCTGGTCACTGTGGCATCGAAGGAAATGAGAGGGCTGACTCACTAGCCAGACAAAGGTCAATCACTAGATTTGTTGGCCCATAACCTTTCTATGGAGTCCCTCCGAGCGATCTAAAAGCTGAACTCGGTGAATGGGAGAAAGCGACCATCAAAGTAAACGGATTATTACAATCGAAAAAAGTCATAGAGCCAAATCGCGAGAAGAGCCTCGTGCTTCTCATGCTAAATAAGAAAGTCCTGAGGACATTCACAGGTCTAATTACAGGGCACTGTCCGAGCAAGTGTCATCTCAAGAAGCTAGGCAAACTTGGTGATGACAATTGTCGCCTTTGTAGCATCGAAAGCGAAACATCAGAACACCTACTCGACGAATGCCGAGTATTAATACAACGCAGATTGCGCATCTTCGGTAAGGGACGTAAAGAACCTACCGATATTTGGAGGGAAAGTCCCGGTGAGGTATTAAACTTCATACGGAACGCGTTGCCTAACTGGGATAAATGTGCGATGTAGCAAGGACATCTACTCGCCAAATAGTAATAAACTAGCGCACTTAGATTAAGTCGGAGCATACCAGAACAGATCAAATGATAGTCGCAGTGGTTCAGTTTCTTACAGGAAAAAAACAAAATTCTTGTTTGTGGAATGATAGTTCTCCCAATTTGTTTTTCATGGATCTCAAGACACTAGGATTAGAGCTACGTCCAGGTTTTCCCGGGTTAACCTGCTACATTGGACGCTGCTAGTTCCTTTTATTATGTTTCACCTAAATAATTAATAATTTTATTCACCTTTATTATGTAGGTTTCCATTCCTCAGGAGCATGAGATCCCTCTGATTGGAATGATTTCCAGAAGAATGTATGTTTGTTTGAGTTGTGTCCCTAGCCCAGGCTCCAAGGCTTTTTGATTGATCAGCTGCTTGTGCAGGTTTTCTAGAGTCTGACGAGGGGCATGAGTTACTCTTTGGAAAGAAATAAGACCAGTATTGATTAACCCGGAGTTCTGTTTACCATAGCTACTATTGTAGCCCTTGGTATTGCCCTCCGGGTTTGTACAATTGGCGTTACCGAACTGTCCAAGAGTTGGACACTGCAGTTTTGGATTTATCTGAGGTTTTGGTTTTGAGAATGGCCGAAGAAAATGAAGCAAAGTTTTCCATCGCCTTGATTCGTAGAACATTGTCATACAAATTTTCGTCAGTTGTCATGGTTATGGAATTGAGTTCGTCGCATTTTTTAACTGTTCTGGACGACTCAATTTAATTTACTAACTTTTAGAAATAAAAAAAAGTTAGTTTGGTTGCAAAAAGTATTAATATACCACAAATTATTTAAGCCAAGAACATTTTATTAATTTTCATCATGCAAATAATTAGTTTATCAGTATACACAATCGCAACACTGCTTGAGTAGTCAGACCGTATGCAAGATATCTTGTACGCGATTCAAGATTACATACAAGATAGCTTGCATGCGAATGCTCAATAGACAAACGTCAATTAGCTTGTGTGATCACTTCTATTCCGCAAAACTAAGCAAGACTTAAGGTTTAAACACAATTGATACGTTGCGGCTGCGTTTGCGGCAATTTGACAGTTAGCCAATACATTTTCTGTCAAATCCATTGTGCTTGGGCCTTTACGATCACAAATTGTGTGACGCACTTCACTTAATTATTCCTTCTTCTATCGTATTACGCACTACGGTACGCAAAATACATTTTTGAATAACACTCGTTTATGCAACTGCTTTATTTCACTTGGAAATCAAGTAAAATATCGCGAGCACAAAACCACAACAGAAGGCTACAAGCAGGGCAGCCAGTCCAAGCTGTGTTCCCGATCAAAACGGATCAAACACCAAATTCACAGGAATAGTTGAATAGCCAAAATATTTCATTTTTTTCTGGTTTGAGCTTTTGGTTTTGGTTTTTCGAAGTTGACAAGAGTGAATGAATCGGCATGATGACTTAGAATTCGGTTCACCCTGTCCGAGTTTTATTTTGCATTATTTTTAACATTGCGAATAATGCAATTAATACTTTGAAATAGTAGCAATAATAAGAATGACATCAAGCTATAAAGAGGTAATTCTAGCAATTGTAAAATAGCATAATAAATTCATGCTCTAATACAGTCTACCATCCCGCCTCTCGAGTCATTATTTTCGTTTTCCTCTGTATCTAATCCCATAAATTGCACCCGCTCGTTAATACTGAGAACTAATTTCAGCTAATTACACTTCCGAGCAAGTAAAACAAGACGAATCAGCAACATGAACCTTATCGAATCATCTCGGCGACTGCCGATTATAGGGTTGAAAATTAAATGACGATGATAATAGGCTCTAGTATTGAGTTAGTGAAGTAGCTTCAAATGCTTGTTTAAAATTGAATTCATTCTTACAATCAATTTCCAATGGAAGTCTTGATATGACTAGTAAAAGTGGTATTTCATTTATAAGCTATTTATTGAAGTATAACCCTAGTGGTCCGTTCGATATGGGAGCTCCCAATTTAGGTGGATAAGATGTGGTTATTTTTTAATCTGAAAGGTTCACATAAAACATGGACGCGATTGGTGATGCTGCCGTGAGAGTTTTTCTCAATTTTACCTTCGATAGAACCACAATTTATCTATACTCATTACGGTTTGAAAAATTTACCGATAACCAACAGAAAACGGCGCAAAACGTTTTTTAAATTTAGTTCTAAGCAGCGCAAGGAATTAAATTCAAATCTTCAGAAAAATAGAGCTGAAAATCAAAAGCAGTTGAGTAGTCCTTATGTAGCAAATAACATAATAGCTGAATAATTCATGGAAATTTCTATCGCGTAAATCATTTTCTCTTGCACGTCTGGAGGGTTTGGCACATTTTACTTTCAATTCTCATCAATCTATTCAACTTGAACTGATAGTGCCACTTGAACTTTACATCAGAACCACGCAGTACATAGCTTTAAGACACTCAACGGATGGGAAATACGTGCAAGCGTCTGTCTAGTAGTAGCAAAGGCTAACAAAGCCCTGAAAGGAAAATTATGTGAATTCAAAGAACCTTTTTCACAACTCTGCCCATTTATATTTCGTAGCCATAATGTGATTCTAAAACAGTGAGGCCTGCCTCCTCGATAATACCCAACTACAAAACGAAGTTGATCAAGTTGTGGCAGGTATTCAATGGAAATTCAATTTCGGTTTCGACGTCACGGTGAAATCTTAAACAAAACTTTTTTTATTTCTACAGACAAAACATGTCAGTACTGAAGTTATGTGTTTGAAAACAGCTGTAATACGATATTACAGCGCCCAAGTTCGGAAATATTTTGAGGTCTTTCAAATGTTTTTACCTTTCAAAGACAAAAAGTAAAAATATTCCCACACGCAACCAAGAAACTCGATTACATAACCTTACCAGTGAATGCTTTCAAAGGTGGTTGTCCTCACTCAGCCCACAGCTTTGTAGCATTGAATCAATGGAATATAGAAAGGTACGGAGATGATTTGAGTCTCGGGTTTAAAGGGCTTCTTTTTTGTTAACAGTGATGACGTAAAAGTCAAAAAACAATGCCCAAAAATCAACGTTCGGTACATTTTTTCCAAGAAATTTTCACAAGTTATGACAGTTTACCGCTGAACTACCTGCGTCGTTAAACAATGCGGAACACAATTCCAAATGGCATTTTCTTGTTTTTGGAGATCTACGTCACAACCCCAACACGTGCTTCTGTTTACCTCTTCTTCGTTACTAATACAGACAAATGTCTTCTTCTTCCTCACCTTTGTATACCTCATTGGCATTGAATAGCCACTTTGAAGCGTTATTTGAGAAGCGCACCCGTTGTGATTAACCTCGTTGAATTGCATTGAAAAAAAAAAACAACACGCAAACCGCGTTCTACCGTAGCAGAGATCCTCAATGATATGAGCCGAAACAGATTATAATCCACAATAAAATTTTATCTCCAGATAAAACGGTTTCTTTTTCGCTTGCGGCCCTCTAGGTTTCATTTCCAGGATTTCGCTGTCGGTTCAGCGAACCGAACAAAACACCAAACAATTCTCCGCCAGTGAATTGTTCAGATCGTGTAATTGTTCCACTCAGAAAGGCATTTTTACAAACGATGACCATTCCTCCTTGATCCCGTCAAAAATGAAGCAAAGCTAACCGAGCAAAAAATGTGTCTCTCTATTTCTCTTTCATGAAAACGTTCCAAAAAAATGACGTTCTGCCCACGGCACCCGCTGACAATGGCTGTGATGTCGCTGAAAACGCACCCTGGTCGCCACCTACACTACAACCCGAAATCGTCGCTCCGCTTCAACAGGTATTCGTCCTTCTTGCTGCCGTCGCCGTCGGTGTCAACTCGGTGGCAATCGGTGTTGCCGCTCCAGCGGCCCTCGTAAAGGTACGTTCGTTGTGACCTGTCAACCCATTGCACTGTTTTCCAAGTATAGGATTTAATCTTCGACCAAAAAAAAAAGGGAAACGGAAAACGGCAACTTACATATTGGAAAAGAGCACACAAGACAGCACGAAATAATTATTTAGCTGTTCTCCCCCGGTGATCAATTTTAATTGAATTTGTACGACTAAATGTCTAAGTAGACCTTAACCTTATTTTAGTGAAAAAGTTTAAAACTTTAAGCTGTAAACGTCAACTTCCGTTTATAATACTTTCATGTCTACCAATCCATCTACGTAACTGCAAATACAAACATGCATAATTCCGTTTTCGTTAGCTCTCCTCTCTAGCATCTAATAACATATTCCGGAACAAAACCTTCCCCGCGAGAATAACCCGTTCGTTTTACTTCTTTTCCACCCGTAGACCGAAGAATATGACGCTCACCCGCAGTACAGCTTCTCGTACGACGTCCAGGATGCGCTCACCGGTGACAACAAGCAGCAGCACGAAACCCGCGACGGAGATGTTGTGCAAGGACAGGTACGTACGATTTTCACTGTGCATCGTTGCTTTGTGCTATTGGACAGCTGTGCCGGAAATGTTTCCCAGTCAACTGTGTCAAAATATAAAATTTGCTCTCTAAACCACACTTCTGGGAATTACAACCAATGCAGAGGACATGCTAAACCTGCTACCGTTGTCAGCGGTTTTAAAATATAGTTGTGTTTATGGGCTAAAGCTTTCTGCAGAATGGTTTAGTGCAATAATTTTCAAGCGTCCACTTATCTAAGGCAGAACCAGACAGGTCTGTTGAACAAAACATTAGAATTGTTGTTCTTTGTTGTATGGAAGATGAAAATTTGCGCTTCACTGTCATGCGTTAAGCTTTCAGGCCTCTTTCATTATTCAAAACCAAATGAATGTGTTTTACCGGCTTTCAAGTTAACTGACACTGATCGATGCAGCATGCATTATAGATGCTGCATGCAGCATTAACCAGCAATTTCTACCTGGCCGGAAAAAAAGCCCATCTCCGGCATGCGCAAGGCACCGTTATCAATCATTTCCGAATTAATTCCAGCCACCCACCTGGTAGGCTATTAGGGCGTAATGCTGTCAGACACTTCTGTGGCTTCAACCAAAAAATCCACCTAAACGGTGAATGCTTGGCTTTCTTTTAAGACTATTATCATATTGATGATATTAAACTTCAAAAATTTTTAAGACCATCAATGAAAACATAAAGAAAATAATTGTTATCATGTGAGGTCATATTTCAATGAATTTTACCGCTAATTCAACGGTTTAACTGGTTTGCTTTCAATCTGGGTTATTGGATTATTTATCCCGGGACTAGGACTCCGTCCCAGGAATTTGTTCTTCTATCCATTTCCAAGATGGCAACAATAAAGAACTCTAACCAGAAATTTATACTTCTGGAATATTTTAAAATATCCTAAACATTTTAATAATTTGTTGATTGACCAAAACGGCGCGTTTTCATTACTGGCAACTGTTATTTCCAGACCGGACTGATAAACTAATTTGGAACTATATTGTTTCATTTTGAAGTGAAACTACAGCCGTTCCTCGTCGAAGACGGTAAAACACCAATTTAAAAATTACGCCATCGTGGGTTCCGCTGCACCCGTCGCATTCTGTCCGAGTAATTCTGGCATGGGTAATTGAATGTGAGTTACATTACCAGACAGACACGGTAAAGGCGTGAGGGCGAAGCCTAAAAATAGTACAGCAACGGAAAGCCCACACGATGCGGAAAATCCCTGTTCCCCGATACTGTGTGATTAAAATCGAATTTCCAGCATCGTTGCCATCGGAAGGGAGTGGAAAGAGAGAACAGTCTGTGACGAAGCGACGGTACTGAGCAACAATTCAATACGGTACCACTGTGTGAAATCGAACCAGTTTTGCTGTGATCTCAACCGAGTCGTTCCTGTGAGTTATTTTCCCAGGATCTGATCCATCACATCCGTCCCGTAGTGAGTGGTGCAATTTTCTTTGAACAGCAGACGACTGGCAAACAAAAGACTGTGTTCAGAAGAACGTAATTAGTTTCGCCATTTGGGATTTCCACACGGCTCGTATTAAACAGAGCGCAGCTCTACTTTGAACCACACAGAATCAAATCAGTAGTATGTTATCTGAAACACCAAACTAACGGTTTCCCTGTTTTTACGTTTTGTAAATCTCTGTTCCCAACAGTACTCTCTGGTTGAACCTGATGGCACCCGTCGTACCGTAGACTACACCGCCGATCCCGTCAACGGATTCAACGCTGTCGTGTCAAAGTCCACCGATGCTGCCCTCGTTAAGACCGTTGCCGCCGCTCCTGTTTTCAAGACCCTTGCCGCCCCAGCTTACGTTGCCCATGCAGCTCCGGCTGTCGCTGTACATCACGCCCCAGCTTTGGCTTACTCTCATGCTCCGGCTCTGGCTGTGGCCCACCATGCCCCGACCTATGCCTACGCTCATGCACCAGCCGTTGCCGTGCACCATGCGCCAGCTGTTGCTTACCACGCACCGGCCACCACCATCCTGCACCACGAACCAGTGCTATCGCACGCTCTGTACCATTAAAACACTGGCTCTCCTATTTCTCGAATCATGCGGCATTAAAAGGGACTCGAACTCGAATTGGACTTCACTATCGTAGGTTTTAAACAATGGCTCAAATTTGTTCTGTTTTTGTAGATACACACACACTGGTTGCAACATGAGATGAGATTATTGAATAAAGTATTTGTTGCTGTACGATTAGTCATCGATAGGTTAAACACTAAACCGTGCTTTGTTCTGTTTCAACTATCCGAAATGTTTATAATCCATATCGTTACCGGATCTGGTTGAACATTTTTTTGGATTATCCCATTTCCAGGAACAAAAGTATTTCGTTCGAGAAAATGCATCTAGTAATAGTAGAATATGGTAGACACTCGATATGTTTGAAAAAAAAAAACCTTATGAAGAAAATCCGAAACTAGTACATCTCCACCTGTTTTAAAATGTAATTCGGTTCTGCTCTCGATAAAACAATGCACGTTTTTGCCAATCAGTAGGGACATGGTGCAAATCGGAGTGACCAGCAAAAAACGCAGTAAAGCCGATGGAAAACAAGCGGGACTTCGAAATATTTTCTCTTGTTCAAGACCACAATCGACTATTTTGTGCATTGTGTGGAAACTTTAAAAAAAATTCTCATCAAAAAAGATTCGTGACCAGGGTAGCAAAAGAGTCCTCGTGGTGCAACTTGATAAACGCTAAATGGACTCAACAAGCACTTGCTTGATGCGAGTCCAGCTAATCCCTCAATTTCCTCCAAATCCGTAGTACCGTTCTGATTCAAGCTTCGAACACTTTACAATGAAAATCGAGTTATGATAGCTAATGTAATAAAAAAAGATGATTATTATATACCATTTCGTTCCTTGGAATGTCCTTCACCCTGTGATGTATAGCTCTTTACTGTACTGCCGTGACCATTTTTTCGAATATGGGTTTTCATGCCAATTTGATCATTATTCGAAGACCTTTCAATACAAAAGTGGCGTGAAATTCATTCGTTTTTGGGCCGTACTGAAAAACTGATCGCTTGGATCTACGTCACAATGTCATATCACGGCAGTGTAGGATCACTTAAAGGAATCAGCAGGCGTTGAAAAAAGTGACAGTCAGCATTCAGTCAGGTTTGCTATCTTTCTCTTAGTGATTACGTGGAAGTGTTCGGAATTTGAATCAAAGCCGATTTCAAATTTCTCCTTGTTTTCATGTACAAAACGCGTTTAAATCTATATAAATAGCACCTAATTGCAACAACAATAAAATAACCAGCATGCTGAACCTTTAAGATCGATGAGAAAGTTCCTGTTTCATTGATATTTTAGTGCAAGAAGTTACATCAGAGCAGTGTTCGAAATTTGATGCAGTACGGTACTTACGGGAGTGTCGCTGAGTCAGTGGCCTCCCTTTAAGTATGTACCGCATCATCAATATCCTTTCTACTATCCCCAAGTTACGGTAAAGGTGGCCAGCAATGATGACTGTCAGGTTTTTTTACGCGATACCGCGCTAATTAGAAAAAAATTCGCGGATTTTCGAATTAACGCGGGCTGGGAACCAAAAACGGCTTAGTGTTCACTGAGTCAAAGACTTAGTCGAAAAAAAAATCCGCCCTCCGAAAAATCCGAAATGGCCGACGAAAAGGACAATTTTGAATACTGATTGTAGACCGTCTAGAGTTGTTTCTAAAGCCTTTATTTCGGATTTTTGAATAACGCTTCTTGTAGGCCATACACCTAAGGTCAGCTACCAAAATATTGTAGATAGATTCAACACATTTTGTTTAGATCGGTAGCCAAATATCAGTTAGCCCGTGTGGAGTTTCATTTCAGATGTTTGAATATTGTGCAAGGCCGGTCACCAGTCGAAAACTGCTTCGCTGTACGTTTTTTCTCTAAGGCAATGAAAACGACCAGCTTCGTAAACGTAGTAGCGAGAATGACGGAACATGAGAAAGTTGTATAGTTGTATGTGCTTCACATGCAGCATCGTAAACGCAGAAGCGAGAATGACGGAGCTTGAAAACGTTGTATGTGCTGCTCATACATAATCTCTCGGAATATATTTCGGAACTGCCGCTGGTGCTTCAGCTTTCGAAATCAGATTGGAAATGAATGCGTGCCGCATATCTGAACTGCTTTCTATGAATGAAAATAATCTGGAGGCTATATTCCCCCACCAACATTGCAAGTGAGAAAAGAAAAAGTGAGCGTCGGATTTCAATTACAATGTTGGTGGGGAAACTTTCATGCATAAAAGCAGGACAAACAGGCAGCGTGCGGTAATTTCCAATCTGGCTCCTGGAGCAGAAGCAGCAGCAGAGGATGGAGAGCAGCTAAAAGCAGCAGCAGTTGCGGACGTTGAAAACTGGCGGCAGGGAAAGCGGGCGGTCCAAAAAAGCTCGCACACGGACCGAGGTGCAGATGGTGGAAGCAGATGGCAGGAGAAGCGAAAGGCAACCGGATCGGAATGTGCCTGATTTGTTTTTGGGATCGTTCCTTGTGCGACTGGAGACAGTTACCGAATGCAGGAAAAATGCTTATTAATTACTGAATTTGGTTTTTGTTTAATGATTGGGAGTAATTACTTTCCGAAGAATTGAAAAACCGCAAGTTCAACATCGTGCAGGAGGTATGCTGGAAAGGGACGACGGTGCGTACGTATAGGGATGGACACACCATCTACCAGAGTTGTGGTGACACACCTAAGCGAGGCACAGCTTTTATTGTGATGGGTGAGATGCAGAAGCGGGGAATTGGGTGGTGGCCAGTTAACCCCAGAATGTGCAGGTTAAGAATCAAGGGCCGATTCTTTAACATTAGCATTATAAACGTGCACAGCCCTCACCTCGGAAGTACTGATGACGACAAGGACGAATTCTACGCGCAATTGGAACGTGAATACGATCGCTGCCCAAAACATGATGTTGAGATTGTCATCGGGGATAATAACGCTCTGGTCGGTCAAGAGGAGGAATTTAGACCGGTAATTGGACGATTCAGCGCACACCGGCTGACAAATGAAAATGGCCTAAGACTAATTGACTTCACCGCCTCCAAGAACATGGCCATACGTAGCACCTTTTTCCAGCATAGTCTCCAACATCCGTACATCTGGAGATCACCTAACCAAGCAGAAACTTAAATCGACCACGTTTTGATAGACGGTTGGCACTTTTCAGACATTATTGACGTCAAAACACATCGGGGCGCTAACATCGACTCGAACCACTACCTAGGGATGGTGAAGATACGCCAAAAGCTATCCGCCGTGAACAACATACGGTACCGTTGCCCGCCAAGGTATAATTTCGCGCGGCTGAAGCAACCCGAAGTCGCCGAAAACTACGCGCTTTCTATCGAAGCTGCACTGCCAGGAGAGGACGAGCTGGAAGAAGCCCCTCTAGAGGCCTGCTGGAATACCGTCAAGTCAGCCATCAGCAGTGTAGCGGAGAACGTCCTAGGTCGCGAAGTACCGAGTTGACGTAACGAATGGTTTGACGAGGAATGTCGACAGATATTGGATGAAAAGAACGCAGCGCAGTAATGCTGCGGAGAGCCACCCGTCAGAACGTGGAGCGGTACAAACAGAAATGGAGAAAGCAAACAAACTCTTCCAGGAAAAAAAAGTGCCGCTAGAAGGAGAAGGAGTGCGAAGAACTACAGCAGCTGTACCGCTTTCATGAAACACGAAAGTTCAATCAGAGATTCAACGCATCCCGCAAAGGTTTTGTTCAGCGAGCCGAAATGTGCAGGGATAAGGAGGGGAATATCTTGCAGATTATCGTGAGGTGATCGAAAAGTGGAGACAGCACTTTGATGAACATCTGAATGGCGTACAGGCAGGAGACCAGAACAGCGACGCAGAAGACTCTGTCGGTGCAGCAAGCAACGGAGAAGTGCCACCCCCACCGATAAGCGAAATTAATTATGCTATCCAAACTTATTATTAATTATGCTATCCAACCAAGATTGTGAAAACTACTGAGCGATCACTATCCTGAATGCCGCCTACAAAGTGATATCCCAAATAATTTTTCAGCGGCTGTCACCACTAATCAACAGATTCGTGGGAAGTTACCAGGCCGGCTTCGTGGAGGGTCGGTCCACAACGGACCAGATCTTTACTCTGCGGCAGATCCTCCAAAACTGCCGCGAATACAGAGTCCCTACGCATCATCTCCTCATCGACTTTAAAGCCGCTTATGACACGATCAATCGTGAAGAGCTATGGAGAATTCTCGACGAAAACGGCTTCCCCGGGAAGCTAACTAGATTGATAAAGGCTACGATGGAGATTGTGCAGTGTTGTGTGAGGATTTCGGGTGATCTATCCGACCCATTCGGATCCCGCAGAGGACTTCGACAAGGTGATGGTATTTCTTGCCTGCTGTTCAATATTGCGCTAGAAAGTGTTGTGAGACGAGCGGGAATAGACACGTGGGGCACGTTTTTCGTTCAAACCGGTCAATTAATCTGCTTTGCGGATGACGTGGACACTGTCGGCAGAACATTTGAGGCGGTGGCGGATCATTACACCAGACTAAAATGTAAAGCAGAGAAGATTGGACTGAAGATAAATTCGTTTAAAACGAAGTACATGCTAGTGGGTGGTGCTGAGCGCGACAGGGCACGTCTAGGTAGTGTTGTGATATTCGACGGTGATGAGCTTGAGGTAGTTGACGAGTTCGTGTATCTTGGGTCAATGGTAACTGAGAACAACGATACCAGCCGTGAGATTAGGAATCATCAGCGGGAGTCTTGCCTACTACAGGCTTCAGAAAGTGGCCAAATCTGGACGGATACGTTAAGCAGGGCACGTGGCGAGAACAACGAACAATTACCCTGCAAAATTGGGGGAAGAGACAGAGCAGTGATTCGATAACAGAAGCCGGAAGGAATCAATTGAAAATGAAACTGTTGGAATCGAAATAACAGCACAAAATAATCAGTTTCATTGTTTTGTTTTTCGAAAACTACCGTGGTATCTCAATACTTAGCTGCCTTCTGAAATTGCTCGAAAAAATTGTTTACGATGCTACATATCGTTCTACTGATCCAATTATATCTGAACATCAACATGGTTTCGTGGGAAAGCGATCTACAGTCACGAACAGTGATTCGCTGATAAATGGCGTTGAAGAACGACGACAAGTTGATGCAATTTATGTGGATTTCAGTAAATCATTCGATATGGTACCACATGCGCTAGCAGTGGATAAGATGAGGAGTATGGGATTCCCTAATTGGGTGACCAAGTAGTAGTAGAATACTGTAGTTTACGTCTCAATCAATGGTACAAAGTCTTCCAGCTTCAAACAACCTTCAGGTGTACCTCAAGGCAATCATTTGGGACCAATAATTTTTATTTTGTTCGTAAACGACCCTTGTACCCGTCTGCGTTCCTCAAAACTCATGTTTGTGGATGACTTGAAAATTATTCCGTGTATTTGAATACAAACTTGACTGTTCTGCTCTACGGGAGGATATTGACGCACTTATAAGCTGGAGCACATTGAATGGCATGCAAGGTTATGCCACGAAATGAAAGGACGAGTTGCAGCTGCTAACGGGACCTTCTACGGGGCGGGGGACTAGCGTGGTTGGCAATGTCTCCGCCAAAAACGCTCGATGCCTGGGTTCGAATCCCAACGCCGACATAGGTGTCGATGGTTATGGGGTAGTGTGATCCACTCGCAACCAACCTTAACTGGTCTAAATTCAATCCTAGCCGACACCGGGAGATTTTCCGAAGCGAAAAATCTCTGGGATCACGCTTTCCATCGCATGAGGAAGTAAAGCCGTTGGCGCCGGTCCATTAATCAACGGGTCGTAAGTTAGGGTCCTGAGTGGAATCGCCTCCCCGGGGACCGGTGATTGGCACTACAGTGGGTTCTTGTTTTTAATATTGTGAATGTTTTGGCGAAAATTGCCCACAACACTTTTACGTTCCTGTTTTTTTGAACACGAGGAAACTTTCTAGTCTTTGAATATGCGCGGGTAACGGCGGGGATACCATTTATCATACTCATTTTGTGGAGTGCTTATTTCCATAAAATACTCTAAAAAATATATCTGAAGTTGTTGGAATGCTATGGTAAGGCCATATAATCGATTAGAAACCATTGTAAGATTCATTACTACTTCTTCAATCTATAATTAATCACCTTGGCAATCAATATGAAAATAGAAAAGATGTGAGTATACAAGAACCCTAAATTTTCAACTAAGTTAATTGTATGACAGCATCAATAATCCGAACATTCTAATGCATTTTCACATAGTTCAAACCTTGCAGAAATGATTCCTAAAGAATGCCTGCTCGATGCATTAAGTTGAAAAATTATCTTTTTTCCGACTATTCGCAGTTCCAGACTACCTACTGTGAGCCGGTACGTTATTGGAAGTGGAATATCTCATCAATGCTCAAATTTACTATGCGGAATATTTGTCTCTATTTTTATTCTAGACAACTTTACTTTTATTTTACTTTTGTCATCGATTCCGGTACACATCGTGTGCAGTAGAAAGCTGTTTATTCGTATACGATGTGTGCTCTCAGTTTCCAATAATAAATGCAATGTAGCTAACCTTTGGAGGAATAACTTCGCTTTGTGTAGAGTCCAAAGGTTTCGAAACTATCATCAATAAGTATAGTAAAGCGGGCAATGTATGTAGTTTGCGAGAATTCGATAATGAACGGGAATAGAACTGTGTGACTTTAGACTTGGATAAAAATTCCCTCGTCCAGAAGGGACTCGAACCCGCGATCTCCATTGTCTCCGGCAAGGTGTTTTAGCCAATTAAACTACTGGAAAAGGTATAACTCCCCCAAGACCAATGTCGAATCACCCTCTACTATTGTGTTCCCGTATTTCAGCACGCTACGACGAAAAAAATTTCAATTGTTCTTTTCGTTTTCTTAGTATGTTAAATACTTTAATATTGTGCCATGATGCCGATAGGTCAATATTATATTGTTCATTAAAAAATCCCAATTGGTACAAACTATGTTCAAATTGGAGATCGATCTTTTTCCCATCCGCTCTTAGTTATGCTATGATTAAATAATTTTTGAATGCGATTATTAAAATGGAACCAAATTGAGCTGCCCAGTGCTATTCACAACTAAACAATATTGGTTATGTATATTTGAATTTACGCGAACGCCCTAAGACACAAAATGTCGAAGTTTTAAGTATGTAAACATCGAAAATTGAAACAATTTTACAATTTACTCACATCAGGCGCTAGCTAAATTATGTGTTTGCAAAGTCCAAACAGTGAGGAAAAACTTCGTGGGGTTGCTAAATATTGACCAACCCATTATTTTACCGGCAATGAATGTTTGATTAACGCTACGGATGGCCAAATTTATTTCAGGGACAAGCACTTACCTTTTCAAATCATTTTTCTTCGAGAGTCGTAATCCTTTTGAAATATCAGTACTACACGACAACTTTATAATTAATTTTGGTAACCAAATTAAATCAAGAATACTATACAAAGCACTTTCATTAACTTTTGGTGGTTTGGTAACTCAATTAGTAAAGCAAGCACAATACGGATAGCGTCCGACGTCGGCAGAACACTAATCCTTTTGTTTTCTTTTCAACCTACGTCAGTGACACCTTCCGACAGGATTAACACAATCGATGGGCCCAACTGCCAGCGAAACCTCCAATCAACCACAAATTAACACAACCTGCCTTCATTTGAAACCGGCGACCCGTTAATTCTGCCGCCAAAGTGTTGACCCTATTAAAATAAATTAGCCAACCTGCACTAAATTCTACACGAGCGACTGTCAGTTATTCGTAAACAACAGATCAAAAACCTCCAGTATGTCGCCGCCCGATGCTATCCGAACGATTAATGCCTCCATAATGGCTCCCTTAATTGCCTCAGCACGCAAACAATCATCCTCAACGTGTTGCCTTAGCATTTCCGTTTAGCGCTGTAAATTCGCTTAGGAAGCAGTTCCACATAATTTCTTCGCTCCAGCGCCTGTGAAACTTTTCTTGCACCCTTCCCTGACCAGATTATAAAACCCAATTACCGCTGAAAGCACTAATCGAGCAACGGATCAAATTCGGATGCAGTCTCCACCTTCCACGGTTAGAAAATCACACCGACTTCAATGTTCGTCTTCACCTTCAACCTGATAGCCAGACAGCCGAGTGCCAACTGATACCAAGAGCTGGCACAGTTTTCCTTCGGAAAAGCAGCATAAATGCACACCCGAGTGGGAGAAAAATGTGTGCTCACCCGATGTAGTCCACGTTCCACGAACGGCAGACTCCGACTAGGAAGCAATCCTCTGCACCCACAGGATTCACCTGTCTCGGTAGACAAAACTTCAGGAGAGAACGTCCTCGCCGATCGGCACGCGACTCAGACACGCGCCAGAAGTTAGAGATTTCCACGCCATTCATTGTCTGCTAGCCCGGCAGCAACAGTGTACCGCACGCTGCAGGCAGTCAAAAGGAAAGCGAAGTTGGATTCTGCACCGGGAAACAATGTGTTGCTTTCTCTCACGCATTCGCTCTCCTTTTGCTCAGATTTCCCAATTCAGTCAAAACTGGGTGGGGAAAACAGCTGTTCAATTAATGCTCGCTTGCGTGAACCTGATTCAGGAGCCGAAAGACGAAACTTTTAAAATTGAACTTCTAAAATAACATTAGAAAGATAACTGTAAGTTCCACTACAATTCAATTGAACTGTAAACTTTTCATTTCAATAGATTGTAGAGTGCCGATCTTTTGAACGCAGTGTGCAGATAGAAAGTGTGAAGATTGCAAAATAGTTTTTAACCCAAAAATACATATTTATTGACAAAATTTACAATTGTGAATTTATCATGTAACTTCAATAAATTAAAGCTTCATTCTGATGATGGTGTCCTCACTTCAAAAATGACACCCCGCACCACACCTAAAACTCATACGTCCCAAAACCGCCATTATCCCATCCCTGCTCGGGATCATCGCAAACGGCCATGTAGACAAGTGTGGCATAATTGGGGATGATTTTCGTCGCAACGTACGTTCTCCGGTCGTCGGACCAACGATAAACATCCTTCAGCTCGCCTGCACCCGGCTGCTCGGGCTCATCATCCTAGAAGAAGCATGTCGAACGAGCAAAAAACCAAAGATTTAACTTCTAATTTGACCACAAGTACACACTGATGCACCGGGGGGATGCTCAACTTTAGATGCTATCTTCATGAATAGTGAAAAAATATCACTTCGCTACGTTTTCGGATTACTGTAATATTTTTCGAGTGGTTACAATTCAACATTGGTCATCCAGAACCGGCACTCGATAACACCGTCAACAACAAGTCGAGCATCCCCGGGGGGATAATATCCTCTAACATACTTACCATCTGAACGTAGTGCCTTTGATTCTGAATGGTGGCATCCAGTACCTTGAGAAAGTACCGGAAGAACTCGTTCCGATAGCTCTTGGCCGAGTGGGTGGTGTTTCCGAGCTGGCAACATCGGGAAATGTACTTGGAACATATTTGACGATCTGTGAACAAACAAACAGTAATCAGTGGGGGCAAGGTGGTGGGGATGCTTTACACCACATCCTACCTTTAGGGGTTCTAAGTTTCGGTAGAAGCTGCTTCGCTAGCTGCAGATACTGTGCAAACTGCTCATCCAGAATGTCTACCGGATTAAATGATACGTCTGCAGCTGCCATCGTTCGACTGGTTTGACGGCGTAAATAGACGGACTGCTGAGATGATAGGAAATTTCAAATACGCTGACACATGACAGCCACATGGCGGATATTTTTTGTGGTGAAGCTTTCGTGAGCGTTAGAGGATTGAAAGCTTTACCAAAAATTATTTATATTCTCTTGTGGTTTGTAAATTATACTTATATCTGCAGTGTTTATGCCCGTCTTCTAAGTAAGTGAGCAAGTAATGGCTATGTACATTCGTTTAGTGCACACCTAAAAATGATTTTCAAGCTCGGTTATACATATTGCAGAGTTAGGTTATTCACAACTAGCTGAGAGTTAAGCTACTCCGAATGTTTTGTTCCGAATTTTTGTTTTGTTCCGAGAGCCATGTTATTTATATATACTTTAATCGGGATCATTACCTAACACCACATCTGTTAAACTAAAGAACCAAAAACGAGACAAAATCTCTTTATTTTAAGTATCGACATTGAGCGGTGGAGAGGCCACATTTTACACTCAAAATTTTATTACACTTGTATTGTTTATACCTGCTCGTGGAGAAGAATTATTTCGGTCTCTCTTGTCCTCATACGAAACCAAAAAGCAAAAACCCAAATTAATCAACCTAACGGTCAGACCCAGCCTTACTAATTCAAACACGAACTCTTCAATTTTCAGAAAAAAATACACCTTGATGATATTTGCTGGATTTATTTATCACTCTTAATAACAAATTTTTGGTAGCCAGTAGTGAAACTATACCGAACAATTAAAACATAACATTCAAACACATGGGAACATTGTGAACATATGATAATTGTAGGAAATTTTCCTAGAAAAAACTCTTCTGAAGACCGTAAGGCGCTACAATGCTTGCAGAAAAAGTTATTTCCCTCAAACTGATCGAATATTTAATAAACGGCTTACCATTGAATTTTTCTAGCAATACTGTTGCAGCATGCTGCTATTGCAAATTCAACCATGTGATAAAAAATGATATAAAAAAAATTATTTTGTAACCTTCTCTAAAGATATAATGAGTAAAAATCACGCTTTTAAGCTTAATTCCACGCGAAATCATTTCTCATCCTCAAGCAAGTTGGCAATAGCAGCATAGTGCAGCAGTGTTGCTGGAAAATTCAATACTGAGCCGTTCGTTAGATATTCAATCAGTTTGGATTGAATAACTTTTTCTACAACCATCGTAGCGCCTTACGGTCTTCAGAAGAGGTTTTTTTCGAGGAAAATTTCCTACAAATACCATGTATTGATATATTTTTAGGAGCCAACTGCACATCTCTAGAGAATGAGTTTTGAAAAAGTGGGCTTTCCCATATAAAATCGTATGGAAACTGTAAAAATCGGGCGCAAAAATATGGTTCTACCGATCGATATGAAAAGTTATAAAGTTGTTGTATGACCCATAAAGCATACCAAAAGTGCATGGGATTGCTCCACATTTAGTTTTTGTCCCACCCTAATTAACGTACATAAACACATGCAGATAAAACATGAAATAAATATGTTTCAAATATATGACGCGAAGTTTTTTATCGTGATATAATCGAAAGTTACTGTACTAATATTAAAGTTGGACCCGATTAAATATAGACTCGATTATATATCATTCGATTAAATATTATTTTAGATTCTTTTATTTATAGTAGGAATAATTTTCTATTTCAAATATGACTTTCTTTTCACAACTTTCGAACCACCTGTTCAATCATTGCACAGTGGTACAGAACGACAATTTAGGCGGAAATGGAGTTTTCGATACATTTTTGTGTTTTTAGAGCCATACTTTATATGGCGAAATTGCTTATTATAATTTGGTCTACATTTAAACTGAGGTGAAAATTAGGGTGGTCCTAGAACCAACGAAATAAACCAACTAAAATTTTTATTTGTGGAAAAATAAAATTTTATTTTCAGTAAAGTTGTAGATCACTTAATTTTAAGCAGCTTTGTTGTAGACTACTTTCTTGTAGCTCTTAAATTGACTGAATTAGAGCAATTTTGCCTAGGGTGGCTCTTAAAAAACGGTTTTTTCGCTCTACTTTGTTTAATTCAATTTTCTCAGTAAAATTATGTTCAGACGACTTTTAGAACTTTAAAAGACGCAACTTTTGGTGGCTATACTTTAACGATATCTTTTATGGGTGAAAAGCTATTAAGCTTTTAATTTTTAAAATATGCCCTTTTCAACTGTTGATATCTCTGAATGGGGCAGATGAAAAAAATATCTTCTGGTTTCATTTGAAAGAACAACTTTTGTACTTTATCATAAAAAAAATTGGAGATAAGTTATTTCTTAACATCGAATAAAATGAGTTATTTTAAAGATTGTGTCGTATATAAATTTTAATATTTTGAAATTTTTTTAATTGAAGATGCGTATCACGAAATCTATCGTGAATTACTTTTATTACACAGTAGTAATATAATGAGAACCGCTGCATTGCCACTGGGAATGTTGAGTGAAGAAGCCCAGGAGACCCGCAACAAGTGCATCCGAAAGTTTCGAGAACACCACTCAAGAAAATTCAGCCGCATCGTGAACATTGAAGACGTTTTCAAGAGGCTTCTGCTAACATCCGAGCCCGTCATTTCGCTAAACAACCGACGTACTGCCCAATGCGAAAGTTTGTCACATCTACCTACAGAAGCACGAAAATTGATTACACTTCAAAACTTTCTTTTCAAAATAACGAACATTAAATTTTGCCAATTATGCATAAACGGAAGAGAAAAGTATTTTTTTTGCATTGCTTACAGCAATTTCATCGTTTTGTAACTGCCGAAAGTTATTTTAAAGATTGTGTCGTATATAAATTTTAATATTTTGAAATTTTTTTAATTGAAGATGCGTATACAAATTTTATTGAAAATCAAATGAGACGTAATTCTACGTAAAAAGTTTCGAAAATTAGCTTATCTTCAATTTTACCGAAGCATATGTACATCAGTTTTATCAACAAAAAAAACTAGGCTGTAAAAACCTTACTTCTTCGACTGAAAATGATCATATTCAAACTTATTTTATTCGATTTTAAGAAATAACTTATCTCCAATTTTTTTTATGATATAGTACAAAAGTTGCTCTTTCAAATGAAACCAGAAGATATTTTTTTCATCTGCCCCATTCAGAGATAGCAACAGTTGAAAAGGGCGTATTTTAAAAATTAAAAGCTTAATTGCTTTCCACCCATAAAAGATATTGTTAAAGTATAGCCACCAAAAGTTGCGTCTTTTAAAGCTCTAAAAGTTGTCTGAGCATAATTTTACTGAGAAAATTGAATTAAACGAAGTAGAGCGAAAAAACCGTTTTTTAAGAGCCACCCTAGGCAAAATTGCTCTAATTCAGTCAATTTAAGAGCTACAAGAAAGTAGTCTACAACAAAGCTGCTTAAAATCAAGTGATCTACAACTTGACTGAAATAAAATATTAATTTTCCCCAAATAAAAATTTAAGTTGGTTTATTTCGTTGGTTCTACGACCACCCTTATTTTCACCTCAGTTTAAATGTAGACCAAATTATAATAAGCAATTTCGCCATATAAAGTATGGCTCTAAAATCACAAAAATGTATCGAAAACTCCATTTCCGCCTAAATTGTCGTTCTGTACCACTGTGCATTGTAAAACTCATCAGGTAACCCTTAACTACCGTTCATCTGATATCAGTATTTTTCAAGTCGGTTGCGTAATTTCTGAGATAATGAAGTTTCGTGATTTTCACATTTTAATACATTACAGACGAAGTTACAGCCCGATTACAGTAAAATTCAATAGAGTTTTATGAGGCAACTAGACCTTTCATTGGACACTAATTTTTTGGAAATCGGCTCAGCCATCTCTGAGCAAATAGAGTAAGTTTATGTAATCTTCGAAATATGTTTTTTTTTATAGTTGGATTTCACATTTTTAAACATAACAGGCAAAATAATAGTCCGATTGCAAAACAAATCAATAGGGTATTATGGGGCAACTAGGCCTTCCATTTGACACTGATTTTATGAAAATCGGTCCAGCCATCTCTGAGAAACATGAGTGAGATTAAACAGGCTCCAGAACACGTTAACTTTTGAACCACATGTCCAATCTTTATAGAATTCAAAAGTCAAAGGTTTTTTGAATAGCCGGTTCATTTAAAACCAATTTTGTTGAAATCGGCTGTGTAGTTTCTGAGATAATTAACTTTCGTGATTTTCACATTTTGATAAATAACATACAAACTGAAAATCCAATTACAATAAAATTTAACAGTGTTTTATGGGGCAAGTAGACCTTTCTTTCAAGAATAATTTTATGAAAATCGTTCCAACCATCTCTGAAAAATCGAGTGAGATTAAAAAGTTGCACATACACACACGCGCGCACACACACACACACCCACACACACACGCACACCCACACACAAACACACACACATACACTCACACACACGCACACACACACGCACACACACGCAAACACACACACGCACACACACACGCGCACACACACACACACGCACACACACACGCACACACAAACGCACACACACGCACACACTAACACACACACACACACACACACACGCACACACACACACTCACACACACTTTCACACACACAGACACATACACAGACACATACACCCACACCCACACGCACACACACACATACATACACACTCTCACGCACACACAAACACGCACACACATACACGCGCACACTCACACACACACACACACACTCACACACACACACACACACTCACACACACTCATACACTTACACGCACGCACGCACACACACACGCACACACGTACACTCATACACACACGCACACGCATACACACACGCACACACGCACGCACACACACATTCATTCACACACTCACACACACACACACACACGCACACGCACACACGCACACACACGCACACGCACACACACACACACACACACACACACACACACACACACACACAAAGAAAATGTTCAGATCGTCGACATGAGTCGAGTGATATATGCAATCCGGTCCTTTGGAGCTCTTTTATACCTTCGGTTTTTTCCAGTGATGGCTATACCTTTCTAGGAGAAAGGCAAAAGAGATATAAAAGAAACAAAAATAGAAAATAAAATAGAAAATAAAATAGAAAAAGATGTAAAGAATGAAAAATATCAAAAATAATTAAAAATAAAAAAATTAATTAATTAATTAAGAGTAAAATATTTGTGCTAAACAAATAGCGAAATAAAAGAAATGACTCTGGATTTCGTACACTTCAATCACGAGCAACACCGGAAACGTACAAATAGCACAATACCAAATTTAAATTCTGTTGAGGCCACATATTTTGATCAAAGCAGCTATAGTTTTAAACAGTCTCTGAATTTCGTTTCTTTTCATAACTTTTTAACCACATATCAAATTGTTGTAAAATTTGTTAATTTTATATTGAAAGACAATTTGTTTGTATGACACTAGTTATGTTCAAATAAGTCGTGTTATCTTTGAGGTAATATACTTTCGTTGTTTTTATAATTTTATACATAACGGCTGGCATAAAAGTCCGATTATAATTGAATTAAATGGGAACGCATAGGGAAGCCAAACTTTTGACACTGAGGCTGTTGAATTTAATCCAGCCATCTTTGGAAAAACGAGCGAATGTTTCTTTACACAACTTTTGAGCCACGTGTCTACTCATTAGTTTTTTTCTCTCACGGGACATAATGTACAATGTTAAATTCATAAAATAATCCCAGATTGTTTGCGAAAAAAGTGATAGTGACAGCTGACCGCGAACAAACCATAATATAGTAAAATTAATTTCATGATTTAGTAACCTTCCGGGCAAGCCCCGTCAAAACTTTATTTATTAACAGAAAGATCGAAGCCTACTTAAAATATACGGAAAGAAGAGTCTTCCTCCTAGTTCCTCTTTTTTATTTTATTTACATTTTTATGAATGAAGATTTATATGAAAATTGTTGAAACTTTATCATAGATCATAAGACACTAAAAATGCAGTGAGCGAATTTAAAGTAATTGTCATATAATTGGATTTTATATTGGGGGTGTGTCATGACGTGACGTACTTCTCCAGGTGACAAAACGTGAAAATGAATTTTGATCAAAATTTGCGTGACGTACTTAATGGATGTCACCTTGTTTTGTACTTTCTCTAGTTTTATTGGTTGATTATACGAAAATAAAACGTTTTTGGTGTAAACAGATCCAATTACTACCAAAATAGAGCGAATTGAACTTTTGGCCAGCTTTTCGGTTCAAATACTCCTCTGTGCGACGTTCTAAAAACAGAAAGTCGTCGTTTATCAGGTTTACTGCTCTAAAACTTACCAATACGCATAAAAAGAATTGAAAGATTTACTTTGTAAAGTACAAATATGAACGTGTTGTTTTAAAACAACTTTGGCCAATTCATTTATGGCAAGTTCGGACAGTTCTATTAGAAAGGACTAAGCAGTTGGCTGGTCCAAACGATAATGATTCTATTTTCCTTACCAAATAACTTACTACCTAGTCTTACATGCTAGACCCAAGTTCAAGCCACCATCAGGCTGTTTGCAAAATAACTAACAGTCAACAATGTGTTGACCAAATGTTTGGAATGGGCAACGCAGCGTATGCAAAGCAATTGCCCATGCGGAATGCGGAAAGCAGTGGAAACAAAAATAAATAGGGTGTCACTGTGGCCTTGCAATTTATGACCTAGTAATGAATGACAATTTAGCAATACTTTCTGGGTACGCGCAATGTCCGTGATTCTAGGAAGGATAGGATTGTATGCGTGGTGGGAGATATGTTAATAAGAAGGATAGAGATAAAAGGATGAAGTGCTTACACAACACTGCGGCTTAATCGCAGAATAATGTCTAAACAATTCTTTTGTAAACAGTAACTTTAAATTAAACATTCGTAGTTTTGAAAGTAACATCTCAACTTTTCGCAATATGATATCTATTACTATTTCCCAAATGTTGTTCCTGAACATTAACAAACATTTAAATGAACAAACATTTAAATGAATGAGGCCAATTGAGCCCAAATTTATATGATTTTGCATGTTTAACATGGTGTTATTTTTACACAAAAGTCATTCCTGAACATAAACAAACATTTTAATGAAAAAAATCATAAATTATAGCTGTGACACAAATTGAGCTTAAAATATCATGGCATTTTTCATGTGGTTTTGTGAAGAATATTTAAATTTTAAATAATCAGATACCTATTATTTTCTCTCAAATATCTTTTTTAAACATCAACGAACATTTTATTTTAGAAAAAATCACAGATCACAGCTTCGGGTTTTGATTTAGATTCAGCTTAAAAAGTCCTAATTTTGCATGTTTGACGTAGTTTTGTGAATAATATCTCGAGTTTTAGTAATCAGATACCTGTTATTTTTCCTCAAATGTCTTTCTTATACATCAACGAACATTTTAGTGATAAAAGAATCACATGTCATCGCTTTGAATATTGATTTTTAGACGAATTAAGTATAAAAAGTCATAATTTTGCATGTTTCACGCAGTGTTGTGAATAATATCTTAAGTTTTAGTGATCGGATACTGAATATTTTTCCCTAAATGTCTTTCCTGAACATTAACAAACATTCTAATGTAAAATGAATCATATGTCATCGCTTTGAATTTTGATTTAGAGGCAAATTTAGCACAAAAAGTCATAGTTTTGCATGTTTCACGTAGTTTTGTGAATAATATCTCAAGTTTTAGTGATCAGATACTAATAATTTTTCTTCAAATGTCTTTCCTGAACATTGACAAACATTTTAATAAACAAAGAATCACATGTCATCGTTTTAGATTCCTGATTTAGAGGCAAATTTAGCACAAAAAGTCATAGTTTTTTCATGTTTTACGTAGTTTTGTGAATAATATCTCAATTTTTAGTGATCAGATACTAATAATTTTTCCTCAAAAGTCTTTTTTGAAGATTGACAAACATTTTAATAAAAAAAGAATCCTATGTCATCGCTTTAAATTTTGATTTAGAGGCAAATCAAGCACAAAAAGTCATAATTGTGCATTAGGGTGCCAGCCAAAAAGGTCATCTCGAATTTCAAAAAAACCCCTATACAAAATGTTCACCTGCTCGAAAAAACACCCTGTGCAAAATTTCAGCTCAATCGGACTTAAAATGGGGTGGCGCAAAGCGATTGAAGTTTGGCTTTTTTGAAAACCGAAAAATCACCCAAATTCGTGAAATTACGGTTTTCGAATTTTTTTTTTGATGCCGAATGACTTAAAAACGCAAGAAACGTCGAGAATTGGTGTCTTCTGAAAATTTTTTTTTTTTTGCAAAAATTTACTCTCTGGGACTTAGTCGTTTTTTCGATTGTGGAAGGCGGAGTTCAAAATGTTTAGAATTTATCTTTTGAAATTGATCACTAGTCTCTCGAAATAGCTTGTATAATGATATACACTATAACTAGCATCGAACACATTATGTTTCATTAGGGTGGTTCATTTATTCGGCATAGGGTGGTTCATAATATTGTGAAAAATGAGTATGAAATAAAAAAAAGCACTTCGGTTCGTTTGATTGGTGTGACGTCTTCGACAAAGTTGTAGATAATAATTCTGTCTTTCTAAAAAAATCACACTCAAAAAATTATTCATTCAAATGTTAGAAGAAAGATTAAAAATTAATTGTTCAAAGGGCTCATTTTTTAAAAACTTGATTTCTTTTAATAAAACCTACGAAAGATTACCAAAACAATGAAACCAGTCCGATCATATAGAAATCGAGAAAAAAAAGTTATCATTTTAAAAAAAAAATTTTTTTTTGAAAAAAAAAGTAATTTTCAATTATTTTTTTAAAAGGCATATTTTTTTTGGAAGGACAAAATATTATCTACAACTTTGCCGAAGACACTATGCCGTTTCGACTGTAGACATATTTTTAATTTCCAATAGAACACTCTATGAGGAATCAAGAATATTTCTACAGTCAAAACGGTTTATTTGATTGGCATAGTGTATCTGGCAAAGTTGTAAATAATAACTTCGTTCCTCAAAAAAAAACATGTACCCTGTGAAAAAAAATGAATTTAAAAAATATAACTTTTTTCTGATTTCTCCATGGCCGGTTTCGTTGTTCAGGTAAACTTTCGTAGTTTTTATAAAAAAAATCATTTATTTTAAATGGGCTGTTTTCTATAATTAATTTATTACTTTCTTTTATTTTTTTTTAAATTAGTAATTTGTTTTTAGAGTGTATATTTTTTTTGAAAAACAAAACTATTATCTACAACTTTGCCGAAGATGTCACACCGCGCAAACGAGCCGTGTTGGCTCTAAAAAATTTTGTAATCATCAATACATATCCGAAATAGCATTTTCCAATAGCTTTTCAAAAATGAGTTGTGTTTCAATAAATTAAACCAATAGCACAAAATGGCATGTTTTGCCTATAAAAACGTCTATGAAAAGTTTCAGCCAATGGGCACGTTCACGTTCTGATGATGTAAACTTGACAAAAAATGTATGGTCGAACTGTCAAAACGACGCAAACCCAGAAACTAAGAGTCAATTGTGTTGCGTATCTGATTGAGATCACTATACTCTCATTATCACTGAATAACATCGATACAGTCTTTTGTCCGATTATATAATCCAGAGCACTGTGTTTTCAATCAAGTGTCGGCAAAGGACATTATTGTGGTGAATAAAACGAATAAATTGTCTGGTACAACATTCGAAAGACGAGTGCAAGTGTCTTAGAGAGTAGATTTTACAAATAAAGTAATATAACAAATTCCATCAGTTTCCACCGTTTCATTTTAAAGTTTAATATACTTGGAATCGAAAACTTTTTTCAAATATCAAAATTCCATGTACCTCCCGTGTGTGATTTTGAAAATGACATGAAAGCATTCAACATTTCCACGAGACACAATCCTAATATTGGTTGAGATAATTTGTTTTGTAATATTTTGCCATTTTACTTATAATTTTTCCAATTCAACATTTCCACCCTAACGACAATGATATAACAAATATTATATTTTCAGGAACTTTTCTATTGGCATTCAGTTAAAAAGTGATTTTTTTCATTTTATACTCATTTTTACACAATATTATGAGCCACCCTATGTCAAATAAATGAACCACCCTAATGAAACATAATGTATTCGATGCTAGTTATAGTGTATATCATTATACAAGCTATTTCGAGAGACTAGTGATCAATTTCAAAAGATAAATTCTAAACATTTCGAACTCCGCCTTCCACAATTGAAAAAACGACTAAGTCCCAGAGAGTAAATTTTTGCAAAAAAAAAATTTTCAGATGACACCAATTCTCGACGTTTCTTGCGATTTTAAGTCATTTGGCATCAAAAAAAAATTTCGAAAACCGAAATTTCACGTACCTTGGGTGATATTTCGGTTTTCAAAAAAGCCAAACTTCAATCGCTTTGCGCCACCCCATTTTAAGTCCGATTGAGCTGAAATTTTGCATAGGGTGTTTTTTCGAGCAGGTGAACATTTTGTATAGGGGTTTTTTTTTTGAAATTTTCTGGTCACTTTTTTCCATACGATGATTGGCGCCCTATTGTGCATGTTTTACGTAGTTCCTGTACACCTCAAAGACGAAGGAAATAATATCAATAAGATCAGGCGTTACGGAATTCCATTTTTATATAGTAGAAGAAGATCATACTGTTCCCGTGGAAGAGATGATCTTATTTTCATGCATAAAGGCAGCACAGGCATGCGATTCGCATTCAATCGGGCTTCTGAAACACAAGCATCAACAGCAGTTGTTGAATATCCTTAAATGTCTTCTTGGCTGCAAGTTTTCTACAATGCAAACTAAAATGACAAAAACAGCATTTTCAATGTTTCAAGTTAGAACTGACCTTCAGTGTCACCCGCAGCGCTGCAAAACTTTACTATCATGAAAGGATTTTCAGTTGAAATTGAAATCTTTTAATTGCAATTTTCAACGAAAAAAGAATGAAAGAGACTTTCAGCTCCAATCAGTTGACAATGATTGTTGGCTAGTATGAGCATAGATGCTTATACAGTTCATCGATTTCATGCAATGAATTGGCTCAAATGAAATAATTTTGATATTAAATCAGACTCCTTATTTCGCTGACTCTAGAGGTCGTTTCAACTTGAGACAGTGAAAATGCTATTTTTGTCGATTTCGTTTGCAGTGTCGAAAATTTGCGTCGAAAATATAAAAGTGGAAAAAATATTGGAAAATGAGCGTTGTAAATTTCCTTTTTTATTTTCATTTTTACGAAACCTTTAAACTTTCTCAAACCTTTTTTGGCAGCAAAATACGTCATTTTTTTACTAAATTCTGATAATGTTTCTTGGTGTGGTATGGGAAAGCAGCAGTTTCGCAGCTCGTTTATCAAGTTTAAAGGGAAGCTCCATAGGATGCTGAAAAGGAATACCGAGGGAAAAGTGGCTACATCGCTGCGTCCGCTTGGTCGGGAGGTGAGTGCCACCGGCCAAACTGTGAAAATTACCTTCTGAACATGGATGGCAACGACTGGCAGGGCACTTCGTATTTTATTTTCTCCACGGAGGAAGTGAGCTCCGAAGTGAAGTTTATTTGACACACCTAGTTCCCCTAAAAGGTGCTGCTGTGGCTGACAATCAGGGGGACTATTAAGTGGATATCAATGCCGGTCTTCTCGCTCTTTTTTCCGGACTTGCGGTGAACGGGACAATTGAACGATTGTTTCGGTTCACCCAGTCACCCATGAACCTTCCCTATTGCTTACTACCCACTCGAGAAATAAGTGTGACGCCGGTCCTGACCAGATAGGGAATCGAAACCGATATCACAACCGTGTGGGAGAAACATAAACAACAAACAAGATTTCGGATAACATTTGGTTTGCAGAAAAGTGACCATTTATAGCAACAAATTAATTTTTATTTTTATAATATTCATATATAAATTATCATATCCAGTTTCTGTTTATTTATTATTTGCATCCACTTTTCTCTAAATTAATGGGATCAATGTTTGTCAGTGATTTTGTTTTGCTTTTCTTATTTTGCATATTACCGTGAACTTTTCTTATATCAGTATTCGTTTCATGCTTCCTCTATGGCAATTCTGCGATCATATATGACTTTCCTCATCAGTTGTTTTTACATTTAACTTATTTTCCCTTTTCTATTTGTGTGAAATAGAATTTTTTTCTCGTAAAAAAATGTATACTTAAAATACATGAGTTGAATGTGGTTGTTTCTCACTGTTATAAGCAGTTAATAATGATGAGTTTGAAAGTTTAATAAATATTTGAATGTATAGAATCTGGTTGAAAAGGCACGCCAACCCTCCCGTAAGGAAAATGGAGAGTGCCGCCTAGACTACCTCATATACGCAGATATTCGGGTTTTAATAATCAAATAACCGTATGTATGTGTTTGTCAATAATCTTCACAGCTTCTCCTACTCTGCGACGATTGGTGAATGTATCAAAATATGTTTAATCATCCTGTTGAAACTGTTGCATCTATATATCGCGTTCGGTTTCTAGCACTCGAGAAAACTGAATATCCTTCCGTTTGACAAACTACAGTGATCAATAAGCTGTCTGGTTTTTGTTTCAGTATCCATTTGCTTTATTACTATTTAATTACATTGTATTTAAAAATCACAGATATCATAAATATTATTCCATACTCATAATCAATTGCTATCAAGTAACTGAAATAAGAAGTAAATTATATATTAACGTAATCAAGGTTCTGTGCAACATAAATAAGTTACAAAGTGAAATGTAAATTATTGTTTTTAGGGTCGATTGCTGGATCGAGCGTCCAAATGAACACCAATCAATTTTGTTTATTTTGTTCACTGATGGTGTTCGTTTGTTACTTCATCAATCAGAATTTAAACAGATCAACGGAAAACGAAACCATTCTAAACAAGCGTGGAGCTTTCGGCGTCTCATTGCGGGCAACTTTGCCGCATCGTTCGTGTTGTAAGGCCCGAAAGTTTTTTTTTTCCAATATGTAATATATTGTTTATTACTCGTATACAGAGGGATTTTGAGTATACTTTTTAAATGTATTTCGGCTATGCCCAAATGGAACGCCCTAAGCTTGCACATGTAGAAATTTATTAGAAAACAAAACTATGTTAAAAGCACAACACAAAATATTTCCGCCAATATTTCCTACACGTGGATCTCTACAGTGATTTCAATTCCAAAAAACATTGCCGAAATGAAACACGAAGTTCGAACTGAAAATAACGTTTTGAAAAATGGATCCTTTGCTTTGCTGTGTGGAGGCGAATAGGAATTTATCCCAGATGAACGCGAGTCTGTGTGTATGTAGTTGAGTAGTTGCCGAAAAGTTTCAACTTATAGTATGTGTACGTGGTCTTCCTACTAGTATCATAGTTTCTAAATCTTAAATTTACGTATGTTTTTTTCCTTTCTTCCTTTCCGTTCGCAGCGGTTGTCCCGCCTAACCAAACTGTTTCTACTGTTACTGCCACACGGGTAATAGATTTCATCTCTCACGTAATAATATAACCGATTTTGTTTTGCGCCCGTATCCGTACTGGATGTCTTTTTGTAAAACTTCGCTTATGATTTCTATTCTGGCTTTCTTTATAATTTTTTAATGCTTGATTTAATTTGAACCCTGAAATTTTGTACTTCCGAAAAGTGTGTTGTTTATCAGTGTAAATTTTGCTCACTTTCTTTTTCTTACATTGTTTTGTTAGTTTCAAGACAGTTTTGTACTTTTTTCTTCGATTATGAATCAAAACTTGTGTGTTTGTGTGTGTGTGCTTGCGTGTTTGCTGGCAAGTGACTGCTGCTAAACTCCACCGGAAAACATATCATTACATGAGTTGATGTTACTGTTAGTGTTGCCAGGAGCAAATGAACGCGATGACTCGGTGTAAGGTAATGTTGAAACAATTGTCTTTTGTTGCTGGTGGAAACGTTCTTCTAAAATTATTTAAATTTTTTTTTTTGCACGATTCCATCATTTTTTTTGTTAATGTCAAACTACATCGAAACATCTAAGGGTTAAATTTATTCTTAAATTTTGCCGTCGGTTTTAGCTTTTGTTTTTTGGGTTTTTGGTTTTGGATTACTCAGATACACACATCTTCTTTATGATAGTTTTCTAACAATAGTTGCATCCTTTAAACTTATGACTCCTCTTGTGGTATACCATTTTTTATATCTCGTGAACTGGTAGTATGGTTTATGTTTTCTTTCTGATCGTATCTCTTGATTTTTTTTCTTCTTTTGGGGAATTTTCAAGCAAACTACTTGCAAACTGGTATGATGCCCATCTTCTATGAAGGAATTGTTACTTATAACGCTAAAATCTAATTTCGATATAAATATAAATTAAAATTCTAGTCCAAAATTGCGTTTTTTTTTTTCTTCTGTCGTTACAATACGGTTCTGAACATCGTCATACTTTATGTATTTTCATTTTCTTAGTCGTTACGCCTAAAGGTAGAGTTTTTAAAGTAAGAACATTGCCAAAGTCTTACTTCAGTAATGATTAATTTTAGAGTTATTTTAGATATCATGTAGAGATCGTATTGCTGAGATTTTTCGTGTTTTTTTTTAATAGAACAGCGGATGCGTTTCCTATTTTTTGTATGCTGCAGGTGTTGCCACATAAATGATGTTATATCAGTTTCTCTTTTTTTTCATCTAAAACATTTACTCTCACGCGTACAGCTACACAGGTTAAAGAGTTTTTTTTTTTGTTTGTTTGTTTAATCCTACTCCGAATATGACTTCGACCGACACAGTGATCGTCATACAGTCGGCATCTGAGATTCGTTTTGCTTTTGCACTCGCCCTCTATAGGTGGCTATATATGTACAAGGTTTGTAACATTGATGAATTTTTTTTTTTAATGTACGTTCGTGTGTGTTTGTGTGTATGTGGTTGTTTATGTGTGTGAACGTGAAAGCAACTTCTACAAATTAAGTGGCTCAGTTTATTGTCTGAGCCTTACGTGATGTGCGCTCTATTTACACGAAATTTTTGAACTAGGGTTTTGTAGATTAAATGGTAATGAATGTTGAAACCAGACAGAAAAAAAAAACATTTATGAGGAAGTGTGTCGATCAAGTTCGCTTAATCGGTAAATGGACGGCTAGCACTTGCGTCTATTGTTGTGTCCAGTACTTTCTTGTCGTCGTCTTGCTGTCAATCGTGTCCGAGTTTGTTTTCATTCAGGTATCTACATGCACGCTTCAAAGAAGGGTTACCTTAGACTAATTAAAATGATTGGTGTGAATAATGAAGACAATTTTGCAAGAAAATATCAATAAAATATATCAACAAGTGCCTAAAACTAATTTTGAAACTAAAAAAGTTCATTTTAATCTGCTTCTAACCCGGTTTTATGTTTTAGTTTTAAAATGAAGAGCAACCAAAAAACTAAAAAACTGTATTTGTAAGAATATGGACAAAACAATTGCCCTAGTATCCTTCCTCATCCTTTTCATCTACATTTTATTATGTATGAAGTCTGAAAACATAAAACTGTAATACCGCGCTTTTTTCGTACTCAAATTAATGCCGATCGACTGCTCAGCGAGCGCTCGAATGATTCATTTCCAAGCTCTCCTTTTCGCGCAATAATATGTAGTGAAAAAAATAATACAACATTTGAAATATAGCTGCCACCACTCCGACAGACAAGCTAGTCATTTCTGCTCAGAGAATCACTAGTGTGTAAGCGAATATCTTCCACTACGAAAACAACTACTCTCACACTGGTGGGCAAAGCGACGCACTTGCTTGAAAAGAGCAGCGAATCGTGTGTATCTGAGCGAAAGGACAATACGCTCAATTACTACAAACTGACTGCAGTGCTCTTACGGTGTGTTTTAGTTAGCAAATATCAAATGAGGGGCAAATCTAGCCAAGAAAGTAGATTGTGGTAAATAAATCAAGTCGCCTGTCACGCATGTTTGCTCTGCGAATGCTATCGAATTTATCTCACCATTGTCTGTGCATTGTCATTAAAATGATTCACCACTTTTGTTTCGCTCAGCTGTGCATTTCGCATTATTTTTCTGCGAGCGACAGAAACACAGCACAAAGCAGAGTGAAGCAGTTTGGTGCAAAAAATTACTATACGCATCGCTCATGCTGGGTAAGAAGTGAACGGTGAATATTCACTCTGCACTTTCCACGTATTGAGGAGAACAACAAGCCTGCAGACAGGTTTGCAAACAGTCAAAATTTTGGAAGAAGTATTTGCGCGAATCAGAGCAGCTGAGCTCACCTATTTCTACAGCGAAGAAAGTTGAAAGATATGGTTTCTCAATGCATTTACAACATAAACCGAGCTATGACGGCTTCTTGCTTGTCTAAATAGTTGAAGAGAACTGGAATCAGTTCACTTGTATTGAATATCCATATACGTTGCCTCGAAAAAGATGATAATGGACAGCGGCTTAAGAAGATCTATTTCTTCACGACATACTTTAAAGAAACGTACGATTTAGTGGAATAAAATGAGCTCTCTCTGATTTAAATATCATCACCCAGCAAACTGATTAGACCTCTCTCGGTTCCATAATACCGTTTAAAATTTTTGAATTTGGTTCCAAGGGTTTATTTAAATTGCCAGGTTCTGGAGCAAAAGACGCACAAAACAATACTTTCTTGTTTATTTTTTGTTGACCACCGCCATTATATAAATTGCTATCACTCGGGGAAACGATTCCACCCTGAACCCTAGTTTACGATCTATTGATAACCCGCTGGGAACAAATATACCAGAATTAAATTTTTAGATATATCAAATCAATAGCTTGTGCTTAATTTAGTTAGAGCTTCAACTAGTTTTCATTTTACCGATTCCGCATAATCATATTTTACCAAGCTACAAAAGCATAGGTAAGCATAAAACGAAAGCTCACAAACCATTTTAGTGATAGGCAACAGCCGAGACTCAAACCAGTCTTTCGATGCCACCACGTTCTACAACATTGGCGCTTCGATCACCTTAACCTCTCTGGGAAGTGGAGCCAGAGTTGATTATATATTGATTTAGGTTATTAATTTCGTTACAAAATTTAAAAAAAAAACTTTAAAGAGAACCCAAAATATATCAAATGAAATGATTCGAATCAAATAACAGAAATGGAAAGTGAAAGAAATTGCAGGGATTTTTTGTATATTACATCGGGGTTCGAGTAAATCAAAACAACATAAGGAAAATCTACCAAAAACAAAAACACAAAGGTGACTATTTCCGACTTTCGGGTTTATATTTTTCTGTCTTTGACGTTATAAAATCAAAAGTAATATGGTTTGCTTCTTCTCTCATACACTTGCTACACTGCCGTTGCCTGCGCGTGTGTGAACAAACTGTCCGATTAATCAGTGAAGCGAAATTCTATAGTTGGACGTGTTTTTTTTTCTCTCTCGCTCGCACCCCATGCTCAGCAAACTGGGCTGAGGGGCCGACCAAAAAAGTGGGCTTTGATTACTCATTCAGTTTCTTACACACGCGTTGTAACACAGAAGAAAAGAAAAACTTAAACCGACTAATTATAAACTTAAAAAACAAAGGTTTGTAAAATTACAAAAACTTAATAAAGTATTAAGTTAAAAATAACTTATGAAAGGGTTTTCAATTTTTTTTTCAACTTCGTTCTTGCAACCTTGTGTTTGCCTTACTTCCTCATCCTGGTTTACGTAGAAACCAGGACTTAACGAAGCTAGTGTTTTTTTTCGCTAAGACACTTATAGATGATATTTATGTTTTCGCATCTCTCTCTCGCTTATGTCTGCTAGGGCAATTTTTTGTTGTTGTTTCGATTTTTGTTTTTAGTTTAGACTCCAATTTTTAGCCTGATATTACCGCAATTTCAGCCAACTGGGGCCTAATTCCAATGTCGCTTGCTTATCAGAGTGTGTTGCCTAGTCTAGAACTTGAAAAATAATATGTTTAGTACGCTTGGTGAACTCCTTACGGGGCGGCGGGCTCTTGCTTAGCCTGCATAATTTTTTTCAATATTTGTATTATTCTCTTACTCAAATTATTAATTTTATTTTTTTCCCAATTCACATTTGCGTTGCAGCAACTCATAGTAAATTAAATGGTAACATCTGATTCTTTGATGAAGCAGTTTTTTACTTCTTCGTCTGTCAACCATATGGACGCTTTGCGCCCACTAGTACTGCCTTATTGAACCTATAATGTAAGATAGAGCTGATTTACAACATAATTCCGAATAGGTTTTTTTTTTCTCCCAGCAGAATCGCTGCCATTCAACATTGTAGTTCTCTAAGTGCTAACTTGTCCAATATGTTAAAGTTCATAATAGAAAATTCCCAAAACCCAGAAAATCTAGAACACACCTAACTGTAAAAATTTAGAAGGTAAGGGCCTAAACGTTTTGTTTTGTGATTTACTTTTTGCTCGATAACTAGTATCGGTATTATTATAGAAAGCGACGTAATCACTTCGCTATTCTAAGTTACGATCGATCGTCCAGATGAAGGTTCCGTACATTTTCTTCCGGGTTGTTCGAGAAGAGGAAATTAATTGTGTTGTTTGCGGTAAAGATTCCCATGGGTTCCAAGGGACAGAGAGAGCATCGTCCTCACGACTGTTGTGTAAACTAATCCGGATCGGGGGTTTCGGTAGAAGAAATGGAAAACTTTAAATACTAAATATCGGCCTACGCAGTCAATTTTGGCTTTCCCCGGACGGCGCATGCACCCCCTGGGGAAAAGTAAATTAAAAAAGTTCTGCTTTAAACTATTTCAACTATCAAATAACCGGTGGGATTCGAAACTAGTTGCTAGATATTATAGATTTTTTTTCAATGACCCTTTTTCTCCACGCTTCTACTGTTTGTTACTAGATAAGTATACGCGGTACTCGTGCGATGAAAATTATGAAACAACACAATTAAATCTAAGTGCATGTCCGAGTGTCTGTTAGAGAATGTCCAATGTCCTGTAGTGTCTGTAGTCTGTGTCCTAGGGTTGTTGTTGTTGTTTTGTTGTTGCTCTCGTTGTTGTGGATGTGTGTTTGGTAAGTTTGGTTATGTACAAATAAATAATTTATTACAATTGCAGTTAGCAAGCCACACTGTAAAACAAATCTACACTTGCTCAGATCTGTAACTATTTTCCGAATATGTTTACCGCCAATATGCTGTCTCATAATAATAACAATAAATACTCGTCGTTTTAACTATTATTATCATCATCGTTTGATGTAGCGTCGTCACTTCCGAACTATCGCTCAAAAACCCTGCCAATTTTGGTACCGGGCATTCGTAAGGAGTGAACGATAAATGCGTCAAAACTTGATGCTGATTTTGCGAGTATGCTATGAATGAATGTGAAGTTAAAGTTGTTGGAATTGGTGTAAAAGTTGCTTCATCGGTTGCGAAAAAAATCCATCAAACTGACATGGTCTATTATTATTAGCGGTGCATAACATATATCCGTTTGAAGTTCATATGTGGAAGCTGTATGTATGTTGATTTGTTTGATCCATTTTGTTTAACTATTGTACACAAAAAAATGAACTATTGTCAGTACTGTATAAGGGTACTGTTAACTGTTTGTTGTATATGATTCTATCTGTTTGTTTCATTAGAAATATTGTAAATATTTATCAGTTTTTTTCCTTCTGAAGATTCTGTTTTTCATCCTTTGAAGAAAAAATGCAAATTTTCAATAAATAATTCGTCTATTTTAAATTGTATTTTACCTTCGTCCCTTTGCTTATTTAAACTATTTCTCATCGGTCAACTTTTTTTTTCACTGTAACTATTGCAAATCATTCCGCCCCCCATCGAATCCTCCAGAAGGCGGATTGGTCTTATCGAACAGTAAAGAAAAAGAACAAATTAAAAACAAGGAATACTGAGCTTAACTCTATACTTCAACTGTTTCCACTATGTATCATCGATATAAACTATTTAAGTTCATTAAGGCTGTTTGTAGCGATCTTGCAGACGGCGAATAAATGACGCGATGGTTTCCAGAACCCCCGGGAGGTGACTGCGCTTGACAGCTGCTCTACATGCTGTCAACGGTTTGTGGTGTCAGTATTTCAGTACAAACTTAATTAAGTAAAATCTATTTTAGATGTACATAAAAATGAGGTAATAGTAATCAGCAGTCTTTAGAATGTACGATAAAACATTGATAGCTGTTAATAGACAGCGGTTGTGATCAACTCGCAACTCCCACTGGGTGAGCTGTCAAACTGGATCACATGCTCCCACCGGCATTTATTCGCTGCTTCCAGGATCATACTTCGATTGGGGAGGTGTGAATCTTGGGGATCTTTCAAACAAAATTAGACTAGCTTATTGCATATCAGTTACCTGCGATTTCCTTGGAGTTTTTTTTTTACTTCTCTCCGGTTATCGTAAATATTAAAGAATCAACGGTTCAGAGCTGCTCTAGCCGGCGCTCAGATACATTCACCTTCGAGTAAGCAACATTGGCACAAAATGCATTTGTGAGCCTCTTTGAGTGCACTCTAGCGCTCCCATGCTGTTGTTGTGGTTTGTTGTTGTAGCCTCAATTAAATAGCTTCTGCTTTGGGAAGAAACTTGATCGTTTCATAGGAAATAAAAATCGTGCTTTTCGAAGAGAGCCTCTAAAATTCTGAAAACGCACCAGCTGGCAGCTCTAAAGTGGTGTGGTTTTAGTCACAAACATTGTTTTGTTGTTGTTGTTGTTGTTTTTGTTGTTTCATGTTTTATTTTGCAAACTGTCATAGTTCATAAAGAGTTAGTAACGAAAGATGTTCTAAAATCAGTATTCCGAAAAAACTATTGCGCCGCAAAAAAGTGTTGCTGTTGTGTGTGCAATTTGGTGATTGATTTTGTTTTCGTCAATTTTGAATTTCTTCAATTGTGTATCGTAAGTCTGTTTTTTTTTCGTTCATGAAAAGCTATATCGGCTTCTTACGTATTTTCGTCGTTAAGTATATCCTTCTTCGTCTATCTTAACATTAGTTTGCTATATAACTATTCTCATAGATTGGGTTTGTTTTTTTTTTGTTTTTTTCTTTGTTTTTCTCTGTGCTTTCTACTATTACACATTGTTTAGTACAAACAAGCCTGCACAAGTCAACTTAAGCCATCGGAAACGAACGAAAACTAATCCTCGGAGGAGAAAAAACTTAAAAGTTACTGTTATTGTAATTAACTTTGTTACAGATGTACTTCAAAGGGTTACCCTTACGTTAAAAGTTTTTTGTTTGCTTTTTGCTTGCAAAAGTTTATCCCTAATGTTAAACGCTTACAGTTGTGTTTTTTTTTTTATTTTATTGTACCTGAGTGTGTTGCACGTGTGACTAGTTGAGTTTTTATTCATTTACATGTCTAAACTTTACACTTCTATGCAAATAGATTTTTGCATTTGCATTCTAACGCAAGTTCTTGTTTTACTTTGCAAATAACAGTAGTGAAACCGAAAAGTTAAAAAAAAAATTAAACCAAGTTATTTTCAACGAATCGATTCTTCCTTCAACACAAGAAATCAACCGAATGTTCGTTCTGCTCCCCTCTAAAAAAAAGGCTTAAATGCGATTGTGGTTTTGCTTCAGCGCCCGCCTCTGCGTTGTACAACAGAAAACGAACGCCACCCGCTAAGCCTGGTTAGAAGCTGAAAAATTGTAATTTAAGAAACTGTCTGCTTTAGCCGCGTTTTATTTCTTCCATTTGCGTCTAGTTAGTGGGATTTGACGTACGCCGAAAACTAATAGATTTGTATGTAAGACCGAAAAAATGCCGAAATGCTTTCCGAAAATGCTAGTCGTAATAGCTAGTAAATTTTGACGATTATTTAGTGCAATGTAAATTGGTGACACAGTTATTTTTTTGTTTCAACACCTCACTCTGCACCCCGCGTAATAGTTCTGGCGGAGGTACCTTCTCGGATGGTTCTCTTTCTACTTGTTATAATTTTCATTTAGCCCAACAAAAAACAGCAACGAAAATTTACTTTAGAATTTAGAATTTTGCTTAAAAATTGGTTTAATTTTGAAAACGTTTTTGCCTAAACATTTCTAACTAAGCTTAACTACGATACCGAAACGATCTTTGCCAAAAATGTGAAAGTGTGTGTGTTTTTTTTCTCTCCACACAAGTAGAAACGAAAAAGTTAAACTCAAACTCGTCTAGTTCCTCTTTTTTATTGGGTTGGATCCAAACTTGTGTTTTTGTTTTACCTATTTCCATTTTTTGCCCAGAATTTAGCCTAAACGTTTGTTATGTGCATTGTCTGCTCTGCCCAGTTACTCTATTTACAAACTTGTTCTGTGTTTTTATGTCACCACTTTACATAAATTTTTGAATTTTTAAGCAAGATTTAGTAGTAGTTATGTTTATCTCATTGTAATATTTATAGTTTTCATCCAGTAATTTTTAAATCTAAAGGGTATGGTTACTTAGTTTTTTCTCATCAAAAAGTTTTACACTCTAGACATTAGATTTCTTGTTACGGTTATACTTAATTTTGCTTCCACTATATCCATTTCATCGCTTCTTTTTTCAAATTTAATTTTATTAAATTTCAATTTTTCAAGCTATTTTATAGCTTCTATTTGCTTTGTCTTCACTTGTGTTTTTTTATATGCAGCTTGCGTTCCTTCATCTGCTTTTCTCGTACCCCGCATTACGTGTGTACGTGTGTAACCTTTTCATATGTGTTGTTCGCTTAAGTGTTGTTTTTTTTTTATTTCTTACTGCATCGCAGAGTCTAGTAATATATACAGAAGATTGGGAGGAGGAGTTACCTCAAACATTTCTTTAAACCTTTCTCACGCGAAAATGGAACGGATTTTATTTGCTGCCGATTTTCGCTGGTACTCTCTGTTCGACTTGTCCTTAATAATAAAATTTTTAAAGTGCTCGCACTTGATTTTCTCGTTCGATTTCATCCTGGTTTATATGTCCAAACGTGCATATCTGTTATCGCCATTTTCGATTGTGGCATTTTGCGGCCCGAAATCGTCCTTTTATACGTCCGAAATATCTCTTTGTTTTTTCAACTTTGCCCAAAAAATTTTGCTGTTCTTTCTTGCTAATGTTTTCTTTTCTTCTTTTACCTTAATCCGAAACTTTTCTCTTTGCTCGCCTGAACTGATAATTTGGATGCTTTATGCCTGTGAAAGTGTACTGTTTGCTGCAAACACGTTAAATTTTAAATTATTATGCCCTGCTTCTTATTTCTCGTTCCGAACGAAAATCCTGAACCGATTCGAAGTCTGCTGGAGACTGCTTTGAAATGTGACTTAAAGTAAGTTGTTTTGTTATAAAATGCAATATGTTTGTGTTTTTTTTGTTTCTCTTGAAAAACAATGACAGAAAAAAACGAATGCTCTATTGCAGTAGAAGTGTCTTAAATGCTTTCTCACTATGTATTGTTTTTATGTTTGCTTGCTTGCTATAAATGGAGGTAGTTGATTTCAATGATCATCAATCTTTTATGGTTTGCTTGTTTGATTATGACTTTTGTCGCAATCTAAACTATAAGGAAGAAAATGGATTCATTTGTTGGTAAATAAAATAGGAGAATGTATCTCTACTTAAAAAAATGAGGTATTCAGTGACTATTAATGGCAGTTTTTAAAACAAACTGTTTTTTTTTTTGCTCTCGGGAACCGTTCTTCGATTGGCACAAACTATCGCAGAGTGCTTACCAGCAGCTCAGCAGACAAGTTTGTGCCGATCCCGAACATAACTCAAAGTTTTCTTCCTTGTAGTTAAGTTTATATTTGTGTATTGCTGCTACTATTGGGTTTAACAGATGTTATGTAATGTTGAGTCTATTTCAATAAGGGTACACTTTCTTTAATATCACTATTATTGTTTCATTTCACCTATTTTGTTTTTTTTTTTTTTGTTTAACTATGAACAACTCATATCCATAACGCTTTCAATCTGTACTGAAACTTTTCCGTTGCGGAAAATTGAGCTAGATGGAAGGTTTGCTTGGAGTTAACAATGCTTTTCGCGAGTGGAAAAAAGAACAAATAAATATGGCTTAAATAAATTAAATAGCTCTTGATTAGTTGGTACCGTTTAAAAAAATCTACAACGTTGTCTGAAGTGGGGCCCGCAGCTCCAAACTTCGAGCGTAATATTGCGTTCTGGTATCGTAAAACTGACACTAAAAGTATACTTGTTGCTAAAGGACTGCTGCTTACTACTTATTCAATTGTTAACATAAAAAAAGAAATGTTCACTTTAGCATCTTTGTAGCGCAAATAAAAATTTTGCTGTCTTGCTATATATAGGTAACTTCGGTTGACGCATCTTAACAGGAAAAGCTATTAATAAAAATAATCTGTAACTCCAAATGCAATTATCCAATCAGAATTAACCTCCTCTTTCTCTCTTTCGTTTTCTTCCTTTCAATCGCTTGCGTTTGAATAGTTTCTGCTTGTCTTCATGTTCGGAGATCAGATCCAATCGGGATCTCTATTCTCTGCTGTATCTTCCTTCAAACTTATACATTAATATGAGCACATTAGTTTTGATTTGATTTTCTGTTATGCATCTTGCTGTTCTTGACAGGCAAACAAAAACTCTAATAAAAAACAAAGTCCTTTCGGTTTTGTTTTGTGTTTATTATCACTGATGGCTGCGAATTTGGTACTACGAGCGCGCTTCTTGTCGTGTCACCCACACTTTCCAATACTTTTGAGATGTATTTTATTTTTGGTCAAAATGGGGATAAGAAAAATAATGAAAAAAAACAAAGCTGACAGAACTACTCAATGTGTACTGTCAGTTTTAGCTAAGCGAGGTAAACTGCGACCTTGCTTTGAAACGATCACATTCTGCCAGTAAACAGGAGCCGCAAATTGCTTCTCGGTTCTCGGGGGTTGTTTGTGTGTGTAATAGTTTCTTTGTTGGAACTTGAACTGAGATCAATTGGATATAACAAGTAACTAGATAGTTCTATTGATTTGACTATTTTGGCTGCCTTATTAAGCAGCAACAGAGCAGTAGCTGTTGTAGTAGAAGTTCTGTTTCAACTGTTGTTAATCCGTGTAGTAGTAATAGTAATAGTAGTAGTATCTGTTAGTAGGCACCCAGTTTCTTACTATGTTCGCAGTATTGAAGAAAGTTGTGTTTCTTTCTGTGCTTCCCGAGCACACGAAACAGAACTTATCGCAAAAAAAAACAATGCAATCGTTTATATGTTTTTGTCTAGTTTGACTGCAGCTTGGTGTCTATTTTGTACAGATCAAGTATTTCCGCTATCTGTTTAGCTTCTCATCTTCGGCTGAATAATTGAAATGTCTTTTTGACAGCGAGTAGTTTGGGTTTCCCTGCGGTTCCACTGCTTTACTGCAACCGCTCCTATGTTACAATATATTTAAATATTTATCCGTATATTTATATTTAAATATTCTCATTAAACTATGATTTCTTATTATCAGCAGGTACTTTGTATATTCATTTTCATAATTTATTTCTCTTCTATTTCTTTTAGATACTTTAAACTTGTATTGTGTGAGGAAACTATCGTTCATTGATATAAATCTGTGTAGTTTACTTGCACAAAAATGAAATTATCCTCAAATATCTTGCCTATGTATCAGTTACGCTTGTGAATTGATTTACTTCAACTATGTTTATCATCTTTATTTTTAAATTATTAAATAATGACACTTGTGGTGATTAACGTTTTGTATAAATGTTGAAAAAATGTTGCGATTATTCCTGGGCAAATTGTTGACCGGAACAAAAAACCGCAATCTAAAAAATCAAAGTTCAGTATTTTTAAAAAGGAAACTGAATTAAGGAAAAAATTGATTCAACGGTTTGAAATAAACGAGGCAAGCGATTCGAAAACAAACGAATCGCAATACTACCAGTAAACTGTCCAATGGTGGTTTCCGGTAGTATTATTACTTTCCAATGACTGCGTAAAATACATCTCAAAATTGTGGGCACTCTTATGTACCCTTCTTGGAAGTCGAAGCAGCAATTCGATAGCAGCGCTAGTGCCAGTTTCGTGCTCCATATGTCCTGCCTATTACAGTAGCTAGTTGGTAGTTTTTACTTAGGAGTTTGTTTGCGAAGTAAATTTCGGATTTCAGCGTATTTCTTTCCTATCACTTGTTTAGCTTCTACTTCCTCGTGAGTTTTAAAGCCGATGGTCTGCTGGCAGAAGCTCCAAATATACGTTCATACGTTCGGTTGTTAGCAAACAGCAACATCTTAGCTATGCAGCTGATTCTGCATATACTGTTCCTGCTGTTTATGCTCTCGGGCGACGTGCCGCCGGACCGTGTTGTTCCGGGTGAACGTCCGACTGCAGAAGGGGCATGGCACACGGATACCTTGATGTCGCTGGCGAATGTGTGCACGCAGATTCGTCTCATAGCCGTACTGGCGATCACAGAGATGGCACTGTAGCTTCTTTCCGGGCGGAAGAGAACCTTCAATAATAACCGAAATGTGACCATTATCATCAGTAATGGGATCAAAAAATAAACTACTAACCATCGGCAGCTGTTACTCCGGCCCGCTGAGCACTCAACATCGTCAATACGTCCACCGAGGGCATCGTTCCGTCCAGTCCACCCGGTAGCCCACCTTTCACATTGATGAATCCCACCGGCGTCGTTGGTGTAGCCGGGGCAGACGAAGTCAAAGGAGATTGGATCGGTCGCATTTCCATTTTCACTCGTAGATCCTCGGCACCAGCCTGGAGGCGGAACGGAAAATATCAGTTTACTTCTAACCCAATTGCCGCACTAGTTACCCCCTATACGTACCTCATTTCCTTCCCTGATGTCACCTTTCAGCTTGTCCTCAGATAACGCCCGTTCGCTTCGGTCGTCCCTTTCCAAAGTGTTCGAAGATACCGGTCCATTTCCGTTGCCGTGATGTGTCGTACTGGGGCTGTGGTTCTCATAGCGGCTGCAAAGGGTAGAGCAAGGAAAAAAAACTAGTGTCAACGGTCTCGGTGTAGGAATCAACAAGTGGTGCCTTATACAAGACGAATTTTATGACTGCGGACGTGTCAAATGCCCGATATCAGAGAGCGTGCAAAGAAATTAATACAAACATAATTCACATTTAAATTTTTTGTAAATGATTTTTATATTTTTTGTGGTTATCTATTTTAACGTCATTTCAGATATAATTTTTTTATTTTCATTTTAATATATTATACTTTGATAGTTTTTAAACAACTTTTTGTATTTCGAAGCCATTTAGTTGCGTTATAAAATCGCAATCATTTTTTCGGTGGTCTAAAATTTTCTTTATTATAACGTTCCATATTTTAATAATTTTTATCAAATTTTTTTATTATTATTTTTTTGCTGAATGGTTTCAAATTTATGAATTTTAAATGTTTTGTGATATTCAAATTTTTTGATTGTCCTCTACTGTTTTGTTTTCCGTTTGGGGTTCGAGGTTTCTTACCTAATTTCCAATTAAGTCAATTGGTAATCAATTTCAGTTCCATTACAGAAGCCTTCAATAAACGTAAAAAAAATTATAACATTTTGGTGAATCATTTATTTCATAAGATCTTCCACTATGGACTACAAAACAAGTATTCCAAATTCTTTTCTAGTCGTAACAACCAATCAGAACAGAATAGATAATTTGCATTCTCGTCACCATTTCAACGCTTGTATGAAGTCAAAGTGCAACAGTCAAAATTTAATGATCAAACTTTTATGATTAACAACCAGAAAACGAGAAAAGATATTTATTTACTTAAAAGCTTTTGTTGATGTTTTTTGGTCTGACTTTTTGATGGTGTTTTATTGAATAGTTTGTAATACCTACTAAATATTTATAAAAACTGTTTGAATTATTCTTGATAGTGTTACTATTTGAGTCCATTTAGTGATCATAAATGCTTTGTTATTTTTTATGAAATGGCTTCTTGATACGTGATTCCAAACATTATATTGATTCAATAGTTATTGAACTTCATTTTTCCCCGGACACCAAAGCTGACGAGTGAACTCATACAACAAAGCCCATACATACAAAACTCCGATACTCACTTAGACTGCTGCGGCGAATCCCGATCCGTGTGTACCGTGTCCGCTTCCGTCGCCGCTGCCGATGATCCGCTGCTCGAGGGCCGATAATTTTTGCTTCCGCTAACCGGGCTGTCGTTGCCGGGGACGCTGGTCTTACCGTCCCGCAGTACGCTTCCTCTGGCGGTGGCTTCCTGGTGCTCGTAAAATGGACTGCGAATCGAACGCTTTCTGGAGGATTCGTACGGCTGCGGTAGATAGGACGGCTGCAGGTAGGATGAGAAATTCGGTGTCGTACTTCCACCACCCCCGCCGCCTCCACCACCTATACAGCCTCCCCCTCCTCCACCGCTTCCGGATAGAGGTTCATTTTTAACGACCCGATTGATGGACTCGAGAGAAGCCGACAATGAGTTTCGTTGCTGCCGGCGGGAGGCGGGTGATGGCAGGTTGTTAGGCGTTTGAGGTTGGGCCGCGTTTGCGCTAGCAAATTTACCGTGCTCTGTCGTGAGACCTTTGACCTGGGGGCAAACAAAACTATTGGTAACAAACACTGTTGACTGATTGGAATCCGGTTCTACTGACCTGCAAATTCTCAGCGGCTTTCAGAAAGCTTTCCAGCGCCTTCTGTGACACGTGCACTTCACCTTTGTACATAAACTCAAGCAAAGCGTGCATGTTGTCTGCGGAGGTGGCCTCCAGCATGACGCATATCTGTCCCGTACCGACTGGAGCCCGCTCGAACAGATCGGCAAAGTTTTTTGAACAAGCCGCCAGGATGACCTTGTGAGCGTTGAAGATGGTGCCTGAGAAGAGAAAAAAACAACATAACGATCAAATACAGCCGGAACAGATACATCAAACACCAAAAAAAAGTATGAATCATTCCAAAAAGCGAAGCTGTCATTTCTGACAAATTACGAAATACTCCGAAGCGCAGGGCAGCTGGTCTTGCACCAGCAGGCTGGCCGTGCTTCCAGTGACCTAATTCTAACTTGTTCTAAAAAAACTCGCGCAAAACGAAATAATAAACGAAAGCATACTCATCGTTTATCAGCATGCATCGATCGTCACTGAATCAGCAAACAAACCACATGCCGTCCAAAATCATGCAGTTCATTTCCGACCCAATTTTTTTCTGCCGCGGTGCCCCTATATCTATCATGCATTCACGTATGCTACCACGAGCTTCCAAAAAATTTGTTTGCCAAGACCTTGAAAACTGCGCGCATTGAGTTGCGCATCGAATGCGCTGACTAACAACACGCTCCCGACTGACTGTATTTTGGTGACGGTGACGGTGAGTACGAGAACTCATCATCATCACGGTTTTGGGGTGCCCTTTTCCAGGAAATTCGTCAAGCTTTCAGCTGCCCCTTGCAGGCTTTCATCTTATCACTAGATGACGGTTGTGCGCTGGCTGTTGTTTGTGTGATCGGGGTGACTGCAAATTGCACCCGCACTCTCTACGCCGTATGTTGCAACGCGTATGTTTCAACTTTCTGGCGCCTCCGATGGCGGCTAGTCGAAATCTAATCTTCTCATGTGGTATTCTACGGTTTGTTTGTATTACGATCACCGATAACGCTAGTAAAAAAGCTGTGTGGGGGCGGAGTGGCCGCCAAAAGGTAGGCAAAATGGTTTGTTTTATAAAGAGTTGACTCCGATCATATTATTGCATAGTCAAAATAGTTGTAAAATTGTAACGCAACGTCCAATAATCGTTTGAGCCCTTCCATCCGGTAAAAAGTGGTGCTACATTCCGCAGCCTGAAGTGCGAACTGGACGTTCGCAGAGACGCTAGAAATTTATAACCGGAATGTGCTACTATGGCGTAGCCTCTTGCAATCCTCCGTGGTTTATGCTTACTTTACTTCCCACGAGAAAAAGTGATGCAACTTGTGTGCGCGCTTATGCATTCCGCTGGTCAGTGCGGTTTAAAGTAAACACAAATAAAAAAATCACGCTGTGATGTTTTGTATACTGTTGATGCTGAGAGCGCATATCTTCGGAATTAACGTTGTATGGATGAGGACCAGAACCGGACACAGGAAAATATTTATATCGCGCATTTTTTTTTTTTGCTCACAGAACAGCCAATTTAGGTTAACGACAGGGGATTTATTTGGCAGGTAGAAAAATAAATTTGGTGAAAGGTACTAACAGTTTAAAGTACTTGCAAAATCAAAGCCATACAGTCATTTCTAATTGAATTTGTCGTTAAGGAGAAACAGGATTTTGGCCTTTTCCTATACAATTTTGAGGTTAGAGTTATTTTTACTTCTGTATTTTGATCGTAAAAAATTCGGCTTCCATTAAATAAACAGCACTCGAATTGCTACTTCAGGCATGCAACAGTTATGAAAACAATTGATCAAAGTTTCATGTACGTAGTCTTCATAAATCAAGAAAAAATTAGATTGCAAAATTCGAGTTGATCGCGACCACGTCCCGATTCACCTTAAGAGTATGAGATTGATTACTCATCACACCTAGATCTCCAATGAAATATGGCCGAATTAATGCAGTATGCACTGATTTAGTTAAAATTTTGTTAGCGTTTTCATGCTGTACATTATCTCAAATTTTTAGGTTTACCTTCTTACAAATGCAAAAACTTCATAAATAAAATCTATCGATATGTTAGGAAACAATGTGCCTAAGACTCTTAAATTAGAATATGTCCGGACACATTCTTGCAGTGGTTCAATGGGATTTATGTTTGAGGAACTTCAAACCCAAATTTTAATTTAAAAGGATATAGAAAGTGTGTCATGCAAGAAATCCATAGTTATGCGAGTCTTCCTGGGCGCATGGCTAGATTAAAATACGTAGTAGAACCGCCGATAGGAAGGACGAGGTGAAAAATTGTGCCATGGTTCATACCTTAATAACACTATTGGCATTCAAATTGGCATTTCTGTGATAGCCAATTTCAAAACCAAGAAAGCAGAAAAAAAATCTGCGTTTAGAACTGAAGATTTTTCAGGTTTTTCGAATTGACTGTATTAGATATTATTTCAACTGAACATAACAAGCTTACAAAATTTTCCAAAAATTATCCTCGCTGAAAATAAACATGTTGTGCTCATAGCATATTTTTAAATTGTATCAATTTTCTACAAAAATTATCCGGAAATAACAAATTAAGAACTGTTATTACACATTATTGATCATTTTTGCTCAGTTTAACTGAATGTTTCTGTGTTCTGTGTTCTGAATGACATTTAATTCATGTTCACAGAATATAAAATTTATTTCTATAAAAGACAAGTTTTGTATGTATGTGCATTCTGGTATAACTCTTGAATGCCTGATCCGATTTCCACCAAACTTGGCATACCTACAAGTTTTTTTTTTACAGGAAAGGTGATCACAGACGTTTTAAAAATAAAAAAGTCCTCTATCCTAATAATTAAAAAGTCAAGATTTTTCGTGAATTATCGGAATAATCTGGAGGCCGGAAGTTGATGTACAAAGACACCAACATGATGCTCAACAACATTCATGAATCTAAGATGGCGACTTCCGGTTACTGTGAGCTGTATAAAACTATCGAAAACATTCATAAACCCCTCAATATTGGTCTTGTATGCTCAGACACAGGAAATCGGTGGCGGAAAACATTTTGAAATTCAAAATGGCAACTCGGGAGTGATGCGAAAATCGAACTACTTCCTCTCTCAAAAAGTCCACGGAAACGACGCTGCCAAATGGTTATTTTTGGAATCGAAATGACGTCCAGAGAGTAAGTTTCGATGTCCAGCGCCGTTTTTAATCCACGACTTCTGGTTTTAGAAAGCGTAGTATTTGAATACTCCCAAATATTGAGATTTGTACAACCCGGATTAGGTCCAGAAACTAAAAGCCGAAGTCCAACACCACTTTGAAATCCAAGATTGCGACTAAACTTGACATACAAGATGGTCAGAGAGAGATTGTTAAGAGAAAGGTGTAACCAGTGAATAAGAAGGTGGTCCCAATTGATAAGTGAGTCAAGTTTTCTTGTGCAGTTCTGAATGAAGTTGATAATTTTTGGTAATGTTTGCAGGCAGAAAGTTGATATCTAGAGACCGGAACTTGACGTTTCGGAAGTGTTGTTGAAGTTAGAGATGGTGAAAACCATGTCAGGATCAAAACTAAGTCAGAAAATGCGTAAATCCTTCGTTTTTAGAACCGGAGGTCATCGATAAAATGAGAAAGGAGCTTCTGAAATGTTCTTCTGCTTCTTTTTTTATAACGGAAATAAGTCGCTGTCCGTATGACACGATTAAACTCAAAAACGAATCAATGAATCGGCGTGAAAATTTGTATGTAGAAGTTTTTAGGGCCACAAAAACAATAACGCACGCTTAGCCTTGGGGCCAAAAGCGGTCTCGATCAACTAGATTATTTGAGAGAATTCGTTATCGATATTGTTTTTTTGGCACATTTTGCATGTGTAGAATAAGTAAAACGATTCAACATACCCCGGTGCTGAGTCGAGAAAATTTCCAGCTCGAAAAGATCCTCGACTCGATCGGGAATAGAACCCGATATCACAACCGTGTGGGAGAGCTAGCCAACCGACATCGCTAACCACAGAGCCACGGGGACTACCATTTTGGGACCAGGAAAGGTTATTATGCTGGTTTGACATTCCTCCCTTCTCTAAAACGAAGGGCTCCGATACAAATAAAACACAAATTATTAAATAACTCGAGAACTAATAAAGCAAATGAAACCAAATTTGGTAAATGAAGGTTTCTGGAATAATCAAATATTTCTGTGATGGCTTGACATCCCTCCCTTCGCTAGAATGGAGGTGTCGCATACAAATGAAACATACATTTCTGCATAACTCAAGAACTAATCAAGCAAATGGAACCTAATTTGGAAGTTTTGGGGGCTCGAAGTTGCAGGAGTTGTTCATCTAGGTTCACTTTGTAAAAATCCCTAATTAGGTGTCGATTGGGATACCGGGATAACGCAAAATTTGTTTTGAATCTCGTTATTCCTTTTCATACAATTCATAGACGTAAGATGTTTTAAAAATACTGATAGAAGTTTAAAAAAGGAATCCAGAAAAATATAATCTATGACCGAAAGTATTGCCGGATGGATTATTTTGGTATTCAAAAACTAAATTTACATATTTCGACAAATGCAGCTATTTTTATGTTGGATTTGATAATGTCATCGTGTTGCTTGGAAAATTTCATGTAAGAAACAACTATCACCTTGAGGTAATATGAGTCAATCTCGAGATATACAATTTTTACTTTACCAATTTAGATTACCTCCATATCATATTTAATCGTATTTATTGTAAAATTTCTGAAAAACAAAACACATGATTTTTTAGATGTTTTTGGTTACTAAGAAATCCAAAATCATTTTTTTTGCAGCAGTGTGGCCAGATTTTTCGCCCTTCAATTACTTATTTGAAAAAACGCAAAACTAAATAAAAATATAAGTAAATTGTTGTTAAGTTTATTTCCATATTTGTTTATTTCATTATGACGAGAAAATTAAAAAAAAAGTTCAGTTTGATGGTACCGCAGAGTTAAAAAAATTGGAACAAAATAGCGACGAAGGTACAATAAAAAGACAAAAAGAGAAACGAACCGAAAACTTTTATTTGAAAATTTTTAATAATAATTGAGAAAGAAATGGCAACACTGCTGCAGAAAAAATCGATTCGCTTCCTTGATAGGTAGGAAAATCCTGAAAATCATTTGCTGAGTAGTTCATTGGATCAAAAAGTTAACAGACATTTTCCAATAAATATGATTTTTTGAAATAAAATTTAAAAATTCAAAACTGATTTCGTAAAAATGGTATATCTCGAGATTGACTCATATAATCTCAGGTTGATAGTTGTTTCTTGCGTAAAATTTTCCAAAGAACGCGATGAAATTATAAAATTCAAAATAAAAATGGCTGCATTTGTTGAAAATTGTTAATTTAAATTTAAAACACAAAAATACTTTATCCGACAACACTTTCGGTCAAAAACTATATATTTTTCTAGATTTCTTGGTTTATTTTCTTAACAAATGATCTATCATCATCTATTTTTCGGACATCTCACTTCTATGAATTGTACGAAAAAGAATAAAAAGGTTTTGAACAAAAAGTGCGTTATTTTGCAATAAAGAGGGGTGTTCCACAGAGCGGCGGGTATTCAAATCGACACCAACATTTGGATTTTTTTAAAGTGAACCAAGATGAATAATTCCTCCAATTTTGAGCTAATTCCGTGATGGGCGATACCAAAATTGTGCTTTTTTAGTGGTCATAGAATGACCCCTATTCATGAGACTGTTATAGTAAAAAGAGAACCCAGTCGTCAGTATAGTGTCGCACCGCAGTACTTTTCCGAAGCTTGACCCCGGAAGCATCTTAACAGCTCCCATATGAACTGAATGTACCCCGTTTTTGTTGGTTCTCTGGTTCTTGTCGGATCGGATATATGATTGAATCGTTTTTGAAGAGGATGTCATTTACCCATATGAATGATATTATTTTACTATGAAATTTGAATCGTTATGCTTTACGCTCATGAATACTATTATGATACATACACAAATATACAAAGGAAGAAGATCTGTGAAATTTTGACATTTATAACTATGATCTTAATTTCTCTCTTTTTCCTCTTTCTCTCTCATTCGCTAATTTAAAGAATTTATATTCCTTCAAATTTATTGAATTCTTTATAAACTATTCTACCAACTCATTACAATCGCCATAACGTCTGAATTAGGGCTGAAATTAGATGCTGGGGAGCCCAGGGCAGATATTTTCATGGGGCCCTGTTTTCTTAAAAATTTTGAAATTCATTTAAAAAAAAATTTAAATTCTGCAATGACTTGACGCTTTGCTGGAAGGTGACGAGCAAAAAAAAGGTCTACAATCTGTCTTCACGTTTAGCCCACGATCCCCCTTGTGTCGATAGGTCCGGGGCATTTGCCACCCCGTAAATTCGGGCCTGATTTAAATCAAACATTGAGCGAGGTGTGCTTTTGACGTCCACGTTCAGTGAAACGAAAGTTTATTTTATTATGCAAAAAAGTTGTTCAGACAAAAACGGAACGTGTGGTAGAGACACCCACAATTTGGAAATTGGTACCGTAAACTGGGGTGACTTTGATCATATTTTTGATTGTATCTCAAATATTTTCAGAATATACTGAAAACAATATTCTTTGACATTTTTAAAATAAGTACTGGCATGCATTGAAAAAGATTCAGTCACTACTTCAAAAGTTTAGCAACAATTTTGCTGTTTTTAAATATCCCAAGCACTACGAGCGCTTTTTTACCACATTTTCAGAAAAGAGGTATAGTGATCAAAGTCACCCCGGTGATCAAAGTCACCCCAGTTTACGGTACACCAAATTAAAGTACTTGTAACTTTTGCAATTTTCATTCGATACTTGATACTTGATTTGCTACTTGTAGCACCAAATCAGCGTTAGCAGTGCCCCGAAAAAATTCTCTCATAGCCGAATATCCGGTTTGTCAGGAATATATTCCGAAACTGGGGAATTATATGTATATTTGAACAGAATCTAACAACTAATGGTTCAAAGTTCTTAAAATTACTTCCACAGGCCATTTGCTAGCTTTTGAGTGTTTTAGTAATGGGGCTTTAAAATCGTCCTTTCGGAATAGATTCCAGAGGGGCTTCTATTGCGATAGAAACCATTAAATAAAACAAGGTTGAATACCATCTAAGATGAGTATTTTCAGGACCGGAATGATGCGCCGAGACCAGAAAACAACCACAGACGCCATTTTGATTTCCTTAATGGTGACTTCCGATATCTGAAAAATAACAAAATATGTCCGAATACCTCCCAAAATGAGTATTTCCGGATGCGAAATGATGTACAGAGACCGGAAAACGACCCAGACGCCACTTTGAATTCCAAAATGTCGTCTGGAACCTATTTCTGGTCTCTGGGCATTATTACGATTCCGGAAATACTCATATTGGGAGGTATTAGGCCAGATATTTATATTTACCGGAGTTTGAAATTAACTTTTTCAGTATTCAGAATGGCGTCTGAGGTCGTTTCCCGGTCTTGGGGCATCATCCTGGTTCCGAATATACCAGTATTGGATGGTTTAATACCATCCAATGGATGGTATTAAACCTTGTTTTATTTAATTGTTTCTATGGCCACTAGGAATCATGGCCATCATGTTTCTATGGCCATCGAAATCAAATAAAAATTACAACAGATATAAGAATTTCGAGTACATAACGGTTGAAGTCAAAAGTTTCGTATCCGAAGAATTCTCATATCACGATTTTCACTCAAGAATCCCAGTTTCATATACAAGGCATTCTTGAGGATTCTTTCGTCAGGATTTCTTATTGCGGACGCTTTACGATTCCAATGTGAGGAATCCTAGGAAATCTATGCGAAACCTATGAGTGCGACTAACGTATATATGAGTTTATTTTAACCGGGACGTCAGTCATGTTGAATAGCCTGTCCTCGTTAGAGTCAGTTTTTCAAATTTGTAATTCTGTTCGCATATTCAAAGAAGTTTGTTCGCATTCTAATAGGTTAAAACAATTTCGGCTTGATGCTAGAAGGACGCAAGATCCATGTACAGTCGCAGTGTTCAGTTTACCTACTTTGGTGATACCTATATATAAATGATTTCTGGTCTTTCTGAATCATATCATTTAAGGTTCAGATCAGGAATCTAGTTTGGCTGAAATATAATTATTTTACATTGAGCGTATTGATAAAATGAAATTAGATATTGAGAATATGCAATGTTTTTATTTAATTCTACTATAGTACTACGAAAAATCGAATACCGTTGAAATCGTCCAAAGATACGCAGATAGATAGGTTATTACTTATAACTATCATCAGTGCCTATGTGCAGACACGAATGCACACGATAAGTGTAAAGTGTCTTTATAAAATTAATAATAATATAATAGTGCCTGTGTGAACTGCTGAAAAGGAATCTTTTTGAAAGAGAAATTTTTATGTTTTAACCATCCAGTTACACGATTGTTTGGTCAATATCAATTTCAGACATAGGTTTTGAATACTTCTAAAATGGAATTACCAAGTTAAAGAATTAAATTAGGAAGTAGAACACTCTGAGAAAGAAATAACGCAATTTGATCCAAAACGGGAGCAAGCTTAGCGTCTCTCGTGATGAGTGTAATATTCTTTATGATGTTGGTTAGATTCTTCAATTTCATCTGGAAAAGAGATAGACACATTACGACGCGTTTTCCTCAGTCTTATGCTATACACTCAGTTTTTTTTTACGCTTGGAATACGTACCTCGTAAAAAACCACGTTAAATACGCGTAAATCAAATCCGCGTTGAAAAACCGCGGTAATTCGAAATCCCGCGTAAGAAACATGTTTGATTCGAAATTGCGCCTAAAAATACGCGTTCATTCAAAATACCGCGTAAAAAATATCCTCGTATATAACCGTGTAAAAATGTTCTGTCTGGATCGCAGAGACGATTCCTCTCATGATTCTGTCGCCGAATCGCCGAGATTCCTAAATTTGGATTCTTGAGGTGTTCCATATGCGATTCGAACAGATTCTGTCCGTATCGCAGGAACGATTTCTTTCACGATTCATTTGGATTCTGTAGGATTCTTGAGAAGGTTTTCCAATGCGATTCGTATAGATTCTGTCCGTATCGCAGAAACGATTCCTCTCACGATTCGTTTGGATTCTTTGAGGATTCTTGAAAAGGTGTCCCGTATGCGATTCGAACAGATTCTGTACGTATCGCAGAAACGATTCCTCTCACGATTCCGTCACCGAGTTATAGGAGTCCTGGGAATTCTTACTCAGGATTCTCAGCGTGTTAGTTAGGGTACCAGTTTTGAGGAAGCTTCAAAGTTTGTCGATACATTGGTTGATATCATTAAAATCATTAAAAAAAGAAATTACCCAGAGCCATGGGCTTCACCTTGATTTCACCGAACAACAAATATCAAACGAAACCAACTTCCTATTTCTAAATAATCAGAAACATGCAACCATCGGATAAAAACCCATCAGATCCGCAAGTTGTGGTACCTCGCACCGCCAACAAAAAAAAGGTTTGATATTTATTTCGATTTATATTCATCTTCCATTTCCACGGTGATTAATGTTTTCCATTCAGTACGCGGCATACCAAACCCCCCTGGTTGGCCAAATAGATATTCGAATGCGCTAGCTCTCGAAGTGTCCACGCCGGATGATTCCAATATCTGACCATCGTTTACCACAGTGAAGAGGCAGCCACTCTGCCAGCAGGAATAGAAGGATTCGAGCTCGTTTTGATGATGATTTAACGCTGAGTGCTTACATCGTCCGCCATCCTGGGTCAACGATAGCCAGGCAGCTAAAGGGCGAAATGCACGCATTTTTTCCTCTATCGAAATCACTGTCAGTGCAATGCAATATCGAGAATAGTTGACTTTCCACTCGACTTGAGCGCGCAGAAGTTTTGTCATACATCAACCGGATTGACGTTATTGAAAATGACCACAAGAAGGGGTGCACTTCCAACATGTAGGGTGCACTTTTAGCAATGGTGAAATTCACGAATAAACATAAAGGATAAAAATAGTGTTACATTTTGAACATAAGAGACACTGCACACTATGCGAACAGCCGCGCGCACTTCCGGGTTCACAAATTGAAATTGATGACTATTTGTAAAATGCTAATTTCATGTAGATTGCCGCTATCTGTCATTCATTCGCGTGTTTTTTGGCTACTTTCTTTGCCACTGTTCAAATTGCAAACCAGCATTTCAGCATCCGTCCATAGATATCAAGATTCGCAGCTAGCGCGTTCCTGCACTGGAACTGGAGACGGTAGAACGATATCCCGTAACGGACACCCGGGGAGGGAGGCGGTTGCCATATTCCATCTCCGCTGAGTGTTTAATGAATATTGATTTATAGGTACGCTTCAGAATTAGATTTTTGTGACCACCACCCACCTGCACACAAGTTCTTTAAACCTAACGGGGCAAAAAGTTCGGCCCCAGCAGAGGACATATTGACAGAACCGTCGGAACATGTCCTGGCTGATTGGCTGGCAGGCAGTACAGCGCAAACATTATCATCGCATGTATCAACAATCACGCTGCTGTTGGCAGTATAATGGTTGAAACTGTTGTGACGGGAATTTTTGAGCTGTAACGACCGGCCTGCAGTCGGCCATTGGAAGCCAGTAAGCGCCACGGTACGGTGGATCAAACAAACGTGAGCACCGTGGAAATTGATTTCATATTAGGTTCGTGCCGTGGTTTGGTTTGGGCTGATGAATGGGAAGCCGGAGGAAAACTACACATTTCAATTTCATCTCCGACGAAGGAGCCACGAACTAGCGGGATGTCGGACTCGGACTTTTTACCCGCTTTGCGTGGCTCATCAGTCATCGCGCCGAGTGCTGCTGGTTGGTGCTGTTTGAATTTCAATTTTCATTTCCAATACGCGACATACTCGTTGGTTTTTTTCTCTACCTTCTCAATCATCATTTGGTCTGCCCGTATGCCACGCTGCATGGATCGAAGTGAGAATTCGATTTTTTCCGCTTGATTTAATGCGATATGTCTGCCAACCTGTCGTTGACGAATTCGTCGAATGCGTTTGACCTGGAACGACGCAACAAAGCCTCCATTGTGCGTTTGAGGCTCCCGGGGCAACGGGTGCAATCGGAGATTCGGTTTCATTTGTCTATGCAAATATGTACCTGCTGTCGCTAACCGATGCATATTGTGTCCGGTGCGGGGGTTTAGTCCTTCGATGGGATGCGATAAGCTTCGAGCGTTTTGATGATGGACGATCGTTTCGACTAATTGGTAATGTGTTCGAATTGTAGAACTATCAGAGGTAGGATCTCTTGTCTGAATCTGATTCTGAAGTTTTAATTTAGAATCGAATAATTTATTTAATGGAAGAACCATGGTCAAAAAATTTGTGTTTCTACTTCTATAATATGCCTATAAAATAAAATTATAAAATTCATTAGTTAAGGGTTTTTTAGACAGTCCATTCATTTGACACCAAATTTGTTAAAATTGGTTGGGTAGTTTCTGAGATAATGAAGTTTCGTGATTTTTACATTTTGATATAAAATTCCGGAACTGAAAGTCCTATTACAATGAAATACACAACCTATGGGGCAAGAAGGCTTTCATTTGATAGTAAGATTGTAAAAACCGGCGTAGTGCACCTCCGAATGCCCTGAACGCAATTTTGAATCTTCTTCCACTACATCAATTTGTGCAGTTAAAAGCTGGGAAACAGCTTCAAGATTACATCGAACAAAATCATCAGCTACAGGGACCACTAAAGGAAACCTGAGTATTATAAATCGAATTCGCATCAATCCATTAGTAACATTCATCGATGACTGGATGGACACGAAATTCATTTTTGACCGTAAGTTCAACGTGGAAGAACCGAACCGTTCTCTTTGGAGTTTGGAAGGGCCACAAACTCGTCCAGGATCTGTAGTATTTTATACTGACGGATTAAAACTCAACAGTCTAGTGGGAACTGGAGTAACAGGTCCCGGAATCAATCTTTAAGTCTCTATGGGTGGATGGCCAACCGTATTTCAGGCTGAAATTCAGGCGATTATAAAATGTAGCACTGTCTGCTTAAAGAGAAAATACAAGCATGCGAATATTTGTATCTTCTCTGACAGCCAAGCTGTTCTAAATGCGTTGAAATCATTTACTTGTACGTCAAAACTGGTGTAGGATTGCATTCAGCTGCTTCAACAGTTGTCTAATTAAAATACATTAAATATTTACTGGGTTCCGGGACATTGTGGAATAGAAAGTAACGTTTGCGGTAAACGAAATGGACAAAAATTGCCGATTTTTCATGGGTTTACCTTTAATCGCATTGACGAAACTACTTTTGCATCACCAATCATAGTAACCCATGAGTTAGCAAAAAAAAAAATTGGCAGCTCTATTAATCAAACTCTAACTGTGATGGCGAAAAAAGTGAAACTACTCCGTTCAGAAGTGTGCGCGTTCAAAGAACGGTACCCCGTGTCAAAAACGGAGATCGTGCGGCACTTTCTGGATGCCGGGTCAACCCGTTCCGGCATCTACAACATCTTAACACTACTGGACAGCGATCAGAGCATCAAAAGAAAACTCGGTTCCGGACGGCCAACGGCCCTGAGCGACAAGAAGCTTCAAAGGATGCTGGAGAGGAAGACCGAGGGAAAAGTGGCTAAATCACTGCGTACACCTGGCCGGAAGGTAAAACAGTGAAAAAGTATCTGGAGAACATGGACTTACATGTCAGGAAGCGACAGTCCCGTCCACTGGTCTCGGAGCTACAGGCAATAACGCAGCGACAGTGGTTGAATAAGATGGTCACGTCGATTTTCCCGGCGAATCGCGACGTGGCAGTGGTGATGGACGACGAGACCTATCTCACCCTAGATGGTAACGACTGGCAGGGTACTTCGTTTTTCACTTGTCCCACGAAGGAAGTGAGCTTCGAGGTGAAATTTATTTCACACACCAAGTTCCCCAAGAAGGTGCTGCTGTGGTGGAAATCAGGGAGAAGGGGATGACAAAGCCGTTCTTCTTTCACTCCGGGCTGGCCGTGAACGGGGAAATTCATAGTACGAAGTGCCTGCCAGAAGTTGCGTCGTTCATCAAAAAATACCATAAGGTCGAAGACACGGTCTTCTGGCAAGATTTGACGTCGGCCCACTACTTGAAGCGATCGTTGGAGGAGATGGAGCGGCTGAATATCGATGTGGTACCGAAGTCAGCGAATCCGCCCAACGTCCCCTAGTAGCGTCCCATCGAGAATTTCTGGGCAAACTTGAAGCGCAAGATCTATTCCAACATTTTTGTCGGGAAAACGGAGGAGGAATTAAAAACAACGAAGAAAGAGCTTAAAAACATACCTACACGCATGTTTTTGTTCGCCATTGCAAATGTTCCGGTTAACTGCCGGAAGGCCGCTCGCAAGGGCGTAGATTTTTTTGCAAATAAGATAATAAAATTACCATTAATTGGAATTTTAACTAACTCAATTATCAGTTTTAGTTTTTTTTTTCATCACCATCTGAAAAAGTACATTTTTTTACCGCAAACGTTAATGAAAAAGCTGATGAACTAGCCAGACCAGGATCTTCTGAACAGCTTATCAGACCGGAACCGTTTTCTGGTATATCTCCATGGTCCATAAAAATGGAATTCAGAAGCTGGGAAAAAATGATGATAGATTCAAACTGGAAAAATACTATCGCTTCTCGGCAATCAAAACAGTTTGTGATGCTACATGCATACAACATACACAAAATTCTTGCTCTATCTAAAAAAGACCTATGCACCTATATAGGTCTAATTACAGGGCATTGTTCAGCCAAATATCACCTGAAAATAATTGGAAGGCTGACAACGATATTTTTCGTTTTTGTAATGAAAGCACATTTATTATGTATTTGTCCAGCACCTTACAATAAAAGAGCAATGTTTTTCAATAAGCGACTGTTACAGCCCTTTGAAATTTGGCTATCTTGTCCTAATAAAATAGTGCAGTTTATACGGCACATAATACCTAATTGGGATCATACCTAATTCAGGGACTGAGAGTTACTTCTCACAGTAATTTTCCACTCTGATCAGGTAATAAAAAGCTGGGGAATGCTACAATAGATCTAACATATGGTCGCGGTAGCTAAAACCCAAAAAAAAAAAAATCGGTCCCTCAATCTCTGAGAATAGTAAGTGAGATTACTTATTACTTAAATCTCTATACAAATTTGGGAAAATGATCTCAAGTAGTTGCATTTTAGATATCAATAATTTTTATAAGATGAGATATAAAACATTTTCAATCAAATCACCAAAAATTAACTAATTTTTCTTGACTTTTTTATTTTTAACTTGATTTTCATTTTGATTTGCAAGTGGAAATAGCACTGCTTTTGAGCAGTTTTTGGAAAGTACTAAGCAGAAATAATTAAAAACTTTTCACAAGTGAAATCTTTTCACGCGGGTTTCAGAATTTAAATAGTTTTTCTAGTCGGTACGTATACCCCGCCTTAAAAGTAACTTTAGTGTATTTTAAACAAAAAAAACTGATGTTATTCCATTATTAGAGGATATTTCATTTCTTAGATTTCTGTATTTTTTCGTGAAAAAATTTAAATGATTTTAAAAATTGATATTAAGTTTTTCATAGGCAGGATTTTTTTCGAAAAAGAAACCTAAGATTTCATTTGATTACAGCCTGCAACCTTTTGCAATAGATGGAAGAAACTTTAAGAACTTTGAGCACTTACGCTTTGCGAGTGAATTATAAGAGCGAGAGACTGTTACAGTACAATGGTAAGAGGAGAAGCAAGATATTCTTTGGATCAGTTTAAAGTAGCACAGTTTTTTTTTACAGAGGTTCTAGATTATTGTTGCTTTGACAAAGTTATCCAGCATTTTGAGGGTTGGATGGTAAACAGTTTAACTCACTACTCACAATAGGGTGGAATTTTTTTATAATGTTCCTCATGGAAGTAATGTTGAACCATTTGTTTTTTGTTTTGTTAAATTGATCGTCGTTGAACTCATGTTACTAACGAAGAGTATAATACTCTTCGTTAGTTAATCGTGAGATTTCCACACTGAGAGACTGCAAATAGTTTCCAGTTTAATTTATTATTATCTCTCAATTGAAAAATAGTGAAATGTCATGTTTTAACACCGTTATAATTTAGTATATTTTTCCAATGTGTCGTAAGAAAATTTAGTTTGGTTTATCATATATTTGATTTCTGATAATCCTTTATAGTGAGAACATTGCTTATTTGTTGGACAATCATTCTTCCTTCAAACATTCGAACAAATGTTAAGAAACTAAAATCATAACGCTGACTATCAAATTACCATACCCCGCTGCAATATTCTACTGCTTGACAATAAACGGAGCAGTATATGTCAGGTTGCATCTGTAGAACGATGTCAACATTTTAATGACCTGCTCATCTAGTTGTGCAGCTGATTCGAGACTGATGCTCGCAACGTCATCACCAAAAGAACCATCTCCGGACCGCCCTCATCCGCGTTTCCCTTGATTGAGTGCCGCCCGCTGGCATCATCGTTGCTGCAACAAACGATTTCTAAATTGCGTTATAAAATTTGTTAACACATTCACGCTCACGGTCCGGGGTCCGAGCTGCACACAAAACCATTCCGTCCCCGCTCGTACGGTTAGCCTATTTGTTGACGGGTTGCAATGCAATCCATGGCATAATTTATGACATCCCGACCGGACACTAAAAAGGCATCGCAGCAGCATCGACGTTACTGCCTATCGCGTATGAAGACGATCGAGTTTAACCTCTAAACACACAAAAAAAAACGCTACACATTCGGCAGATCGCATCTGTATGCGTTTGACACACTTTCGGTTTCGCTACCAATAAACGCGTATAAGCAGAGCGGGTTCTGAAACGCATTTCTCATTTCCGATGGCGACCGGTCCGGGTGGGTGGTATTTAGCATGGCGGCGGCGGCGGCGGAACGGGGGCACGACCACTGACACCAAATGTGCGTGCATTCAAAGTCAAAAAATGTGTGCCTCCAAACCCGGGGCCGCCCGTTCGTCTGTCTGTCTGTCTGTCTGCCTGCCAGTTCGTTTGTATGTTTATGGGTTGCCCCATGCACCAGCGCATATTTGCTTAGTTTACCCGTTTCATCAGCTGCGTATGCGTGTACGCATCGCCATCAATGCTGCTGCTGTTGCTGCATGCCACCATACGCCCGTTGTTCGAAATTTAGAACAAAGGCGAGAGCAATTCAAAATTAGGTCACGACTCTTGAGTCCGCTGAGCCAGGCCTAGTCTTATGCTGCGTGCATGACGCCCGTTAAAGCATAATGCGTCGCCAGCGTCTCCTTGGCATAGAGCTGAGGATACATAAACTTCACGCATGCGATGCTAAGCTACTTATGTTTACGATCTGTAAATAGTGTGGAGTCGTTTGTTTCACACAAAGACGGGAAACGAATTCGACAGATGCATCACTGTTAAACGCATTTCCCTTCGACGATGATCATTCTTTACTTAATGTGAATTGCATAAAACAGGTTGCTAAATTTCGCCGCGGCTTGTGTGGCATTTCTTTGCTCCCTTTGTTTGCACCATACCGGAGCGATCGAGCGCTCGATCATTTATTTTGAGCAGCGGATAATCATGGATTATAGGAGCAAATGTTTGTAAACAATTCCCATACCGTCGTAGGTGATATACTGCTCGCTATCCGAATGAAACTGACCGCCGGTAGTGGTTTGAAAGAGGGAGTGCCGACACCATCGAGATGACGTATATGTCGATTATTTGGCTGGTGCCATCATTTCATGGGAAGCGGAGATAATTTTCGTCAACACGTTGACACCATTTAGTGCCGATTGTTAGCTAAGCTGCAGTTGCATACAGCTTGGCTGAACTAAAAATAAATATTGGTGCTGCGTAAGGAATGGCCTAGAAAACGCTGATTTTCGTTTGAATTTCACTGGAAACTGCTGTAATAGACGTATGATGTTACAATCATGAAACGACCAAAATTTACAGTTAATAACGGAGAAAAAAGTTGCTGTTTTTTGTGATTGCGTAAAATACTCTAAGTTCACCTAGGTACTTGCTCCTATTTCACTCAATTATAAAATATGGAGCTTTTGTCAAATTAAATCCACAAACGATGAGAGAGTTGTTCGGACCGCTAGTAAATTATTTCCATGAATAAGATTACTGCAGCGGCTAGTGGAATTCGTTAGCAAATTTTAGGCGTTTATGGAAAGTGTGTAAACCTTTTTGCAAAACATGTTTCAAACAGCAGGACAAGAAGAAGATTATAATATACAATGAATATGGCGACTTTTCTCTAGAAAAGTTAGCTTGTTAATTGTAGTGTACTGTACGGGTAATATAATGTACAACACTATGCCGGGTATCATAATTTACAACACTTATAACATTTTCTATTATACATCTTAATGTTAGTGGTACTCCCATCTTTTGTATTCAGAATAGCAGAATTTTTAGATGCATGTTTGCATTATGAAAACTGTACTTTTTGAAAGAGTACTCGAATGCGAACCGTTTGACCTGTCTGTGGCTCGACTGTTCGCATTGTCCGAGGCAAAAGTTCGCACTGAATGAAAAGAGTATTTGCGATAACCTGTGAATGCAGTAAATCATGTTATTGACTATGCCCCAATTCTGTTTGTAAAGTCACTAAATGTCAAAAATTATATTTTTTTTTTCAAAACATTGTGCCGCTGAAAGATTTTTGATAAACGAAATCACTCTCCGTAGAACCATTATTCGAGAGAATTCAGGTCCTGTTTTTTCTGAGTTTCTGTAACTTTTACTCTCGTTTCTTTACTTCGCATCTTAATAATACTTTTGTGGAATCAGCTGACGTAAAATGTAGCAAATAGATTTATTTACTCGTATATTATAAAAAAATCAATGAGAATTTCGCCACTTGTGAACCTGTGCTTCGCATTACTCTAGTGGTTTTGTATTTTATTTATATCACCCAATCAATATTTTTGTGTAAAACACTTTTTAGGTTAATGTAGCGTTTTTGTTCGAGCTGATACTTAATATAATGCTATTTTTCATCACCCATCACGTTTAGATAAAAAAAAATCTTCCCTGTTTTCCGTTGCAGCAGTTGTCCACATGCGAAAAAACGTTACTCAACGGTCCCTGGCTCCAAGTTATAATAGATTCTTTGTTTGAGAATCAATTCCTCCAATTCAGCGTCGGTTTTGGTTTTCCTTCACGTGGGCAGTCAACATCGAAATTACCGCCTTTAAAGCGACAGAATCAATCACAATTCTTTTTTTCACTTAACGCAACATCTCTGTAATTTTTTCTCAACCTTCGACGCGATTCAACCGCCATTTTGTTTGAATGAAATGATGAAAGTATTATTTGCCGCAAATTTCAATTATTTGGCACACAATCAGACATTTCCACATAGCTAAATAAATATTCAAATACATTTCTACGCTAATATGAAACGATTTTTTGATGTTATTATTATTATATTTTAAAAGACGTGGCGGAATAAAAAACGATCAAACGGTTTACGGGTTTTCTCATACTAAAAGTAGCCATATTTAATTTGAAATGTCATCGAACGTCGATTCGATTTCATTCTGGTTCCAGATATACCAATATGATTGTGAAAACCAATCTTTAATTTATCTGCAGCGTCTAATGTCATGTTCCAGTCTCTAGATATCAACTTTCGGTCTGCAGACATGACCAAAGATCAAAAATCCTTGAATTCATTCGGAAAAGCACGAAAAACCTTGACTTACTTATCAGTTTTTTTTTCACTGGTTACTCCTGCCTGTTTTTTTTTTCAATTTTTCTCTGGCTATCTCGCATGCCAAGTTTGGTGGAAATCGGTTTAAACATTTAAAACATACCTCTTAGTTTCGTGTAGGTACCTAAGAACCCCGTCGAGCACATAACGGTTGAAGTGAAAGGTTCCGTATCCTAAGAATTTTCCTAACACGATTCTCCTTCAAAAATCCTAGCCCCATAGACAGAATATTCCTGAGGATTCCTTTTTCAAAATTACTAATCAAGGATGCTTAACGATTTCAATGTGAGGAATCCTAGGGAATCCAAAAGATTCTCATTACGCGATTCTCATTCAAGAATCCTAACCCCATAGACAGGGCGGTCTTGAGGATTTCTTTTCAGGATTCCTTATCAAGGACGATTCACGATTCCAGTGTGAGGAATCACAGGGAATCTGAAGGATTCCCAATACACGATCCTCATTCAAGAATCCTGGCACCATAGACAGGGCATTCCTGAGGATTCCTTTTCCAGAATTCCTCATCAAGGATGCTTCACGATTTCTATGTGAGGAATCCTAGCGAATCCGACGGATTCTCATTACACGATTCTCATTCAAGCATCCTAACCCCATAGACAAAGTAGTCTTGAGGATTCCTTTTCAGGATTCCTTATCCAGGACGATTCAGGATTCCAATGTGAGGCATCCTTGGGAATCTGAAGGGTTCTCATTACACGATTCTCATTCAGGAATCCTAGCCCTATAGATTGGGCATTCTCGAGGATTCTTTTCTCAGGATTCCTTATCGAAGACGCTTCTCGATTTCAATGTGAGGAATCGAAGGGAATCCATGCGAATCTTATGTGTTCGTCCGGGTAGTCTGAAGCACACTTTATTTTTTCACAAGAATATCAACGAAGCATCAGATCGACAAACGTACATTTAACAAAAAACAGTTTGAATTTAAATACGAAAAGTGCAGCCAAAACTCTCCTGTAACCCTCGTGAAAATGATTCTAGAACGGTATTTTTGCGTTACATCATTAACGGATGCTCCTCTAAGGAACATCTCTTCGATTACACAAACGCCTGCTAGGATACCATTAAAATAGCAGCAATTTATGTAGAAGCGCTTCCGTGCGTAGACAAAATCCAAAATCTTGCAATTTTGAAAATGCTGTATCTCTGGAACGCGACAATTGGTTTTTTGCTGATAAGTGATTCCTATGTAAAATCGTCTGCTAAATACATTGGCGTGGTCAAAATTAAAATCGAAGGGGGGGTATTTCAAGGAAATTGCAAATTAAGTTTTGAATCGAAAAAAATGCAATGTTGGCAACACTGCAGAAAAAAATTTACCACGTCTTTCGATTTTGCATCTAAAACCCTTCAAAATGATATGTCAATATCACCTGTAGCTCTTCAGGGTCCCGAGATATTCACAAAATAAAAAAGGTGTTTTGCTAAATTCGCAAAAAGTGGAGGCAGTCCCATTGGCCGAGGGGTCCACCAATCGGTACAACACTTTGTACTTATAAGTTCCAGCCCAAAATACATCAACTCACAAATTTTTGTCGAAATCGGAGATGGTCGATGCATTTCCTCGGACAATTGACATGGAATGACCCCTAAGTAATTACGTTGAAGTGTTGGGAGCTTGAATCAAAGCCGGTATCTAAATCAGGGTTGGGTTTGGACTGTTTGTTTTTCTTTTTCGCTTTAAAGTGGAGATCATTTGGTTGGATTTGTCGTCAAATTTTATTCCGTAACCATGAACAATGCGCGCGATCTATTTCATTTGAGTATAACAGCACGTTACTAGGACGAACATCTAGTGTATCTGAAAGAGTGCTGCGATCATTGCAAGTGAAAATTGAAAATGATTGGCTGTAATTTTCGAAGAATTTTGCTGGGGAAAATGACTTTTATCAGCACTGATCTAAATTCTCCTTGTTTTCATGTACAAAACGTGTTTAAATCAATATAAATAGCACTTAATTGCAACAACAATAAAATAACCAACATGCTAAACCTTTAAGATCGATGAGAAAGTTCATGTTTTGTTGTTTTTTTTAGTGCAAGAAGTTCCATCATAGCTTAAGTATTCGAAATTTGATGCAGTACGGTACGTGAATATCAAGACAAGAGATAACTTTGCATACTACAAATAAGAACGTAATGACACAACATCAAAATTGAAAAGCGCCGGTTGCCTCTGACAGGTTCTAGGTTCAATTCAGGTCTGGGAACGTTCTGAGAAGTGATATTTTTGGCATCAGACGGAGGAGTAGTAAGTTGTTTACCTCAACTTCCGTGGTTTCGTACTTGTAAACGCCGGTTCAGAAGTACTCACTTATCTAATCTTCGTTGAATTCAAGGGATCATTCGATACATTGGATTGTTATTTAACTTTCAGGTAGCCTTGGTGATCAGCTGCTTTTTTGTTTTATTCACGAAATTTTTGGAGTAGATCTCTCGTGGTTCTCTCAAAGATTTTATATTGTTCGCAGCTGGAAGTACAACATTCATCTTCAGCCGGACACCTGTAGGGATCACTATATGACGAGTTGATTTCCTTGCGAGATTGCACATTTATCCCAGTTAGGAACATACTCTGTACTATGCGATTAACCAGGTCATATTGAGGATCTGGGTGGATGAACAAATGCCGAACGACTGGTTGAAAGGCCTCATACGTCCAATCTACAATAAAGGCCATCGACTGTTGCAACTATCGAGGCATTACGTTGCTCAACTCCGCATACAAAGTGCTCTCCCGTAACCCATTCTTCAGATTGATACCATTACCGGAATCCTTCGTCGGCGAGGCTGGTTTTCGACAGGGGCGGTCGACGACGGATCAAATTTTCACCCTGCGATAGATCATCAATATGTTTCCGGTTGCCTACTCACCACCTATTTGCAGGTTTAGAAGCGGCATACGACTCAGTGAAAGAAACGAGTTGTGGCAGATTCTGCTGGAACACGGTTTCCCAACATAACTAATCGAGCTCAGTCGTATAACGCTCGAGGGATCGACATCATACGTGCGGATAGCTGGTGGAGACATCAGTCGCGTTCATAATATTAGATGGACTTCAGCAGGGGGATTAGCTCTTCAACCTACTGTTCAACATCGCCCTTGAAGGTTCAGTACGAAGGGCAAACGTGCAAAAAAACTCACATGCTCCTTGATTTTGCGGACGACATTGATATCATCGGTATCGACCGCAAGATCGTGGAGGAGGCCTTCAGGCCTTTTAAGAGAGAAGCTGCGAGTTTGGGATTCAGCATTAACTCTGCCAAAACAAAGTACATGGTAACTGACAGGGTTATGAGGTAGATATCGAAGAGGAACGATTTGAAATAGCTAATTAATTCGTTTATCTTGGTACGCTTGGGACACGGATATGATCCGTGAAGTGAAACGATGACTTGAAGCTGGAAGCAGGGCCTTCTACGGACTACGTAAACAGCTAAGGTCCCGTAGTTTGTAAACCCGCACAGCACTAGCACTCTATAAGACGCTGATCCTTCCTGTAGACCTTTATGAACATGAAGCATGGACTCTGGAGGAAATTGACGAATCGACGAATGCTCGGAGTTTTTATGCATAAAGCTCTGCGACCGATATTTGGCGGTAAATTGAAAGCTGCACGCAAAAGTTCTAGCCTTGTTCAACCAATGTGTCCTCTCAAAACGCACTTTAATTGCACTGTTTTCGCACAAAAAACGTGAGAAATGCATAACGCAACATTTGTGTCTGCAGTCAACAGTCATTAGCGATGTTTTTTGTCACAGAATCAACACTGTTGCCAATAACGTAGAACCGAATTCTTATAAACTGCCCAGGACAGAAGAAACTAAACATCTCAAATTCGTTTGGCCTCAGACCCGGTAAACGGTCCGTCGCACATAGGGGTATTTTGAGTGAAAAGTTGGAAAAAATTATTTTCACGCACAATAACGCTGAAAATTTCATATTTAGCAGTTTCTATGTCTTTAATATGAGAATTATAATTGAAAAATAAACAATATCTACGTAGCAGTGATAAATAACTTTTCTTATACAAGTTTTTAAAATCATTTATATCGGCTCGGAAGAGGCAGTTAGCGTCAAAAGAATAGTAGTATTAGCCTCGCAATTGACCTGTACACCAAACAGTTGACCGCGAATTAATGAATAATAATAACAAACAAAAATTCGAGATCCGAATCGGAATGTAGTTCTGAAGTTTTGCTTTCATGCAGACAGCTTCAATACAGACTGCACAAAAATAAACGATTGCACAAAAACAGATTTAGCTGGAATTATATTCTTATTTATATTTGATTTTTATACAGGTAAACGAAGTAATATACAAAAACGTTTATTCGAGGTCTATTTCGACTCTTACGATTTCAAATTTATGGTGTTTCGGCTTGCAGTCTTTTCTTAAAAAATCAAAACAGAAGTTTGTCTACTGTCCACAGTAGACAGTAGACCAACTTCTGTTTTGATTTTTTAAGAAAAGACTGCAAGCCGAAACTCCATAAATTCAAAAATTCAAAAACGTTTATTTATCAGACTCATCCTGAAAATCGTACCCAAATATTACAACGACATCCTTAGAGGAATTCACTTGTTTTGGAACCAAGAGACTCAAAGTATCATTCATTGTAGAGAAGCGGATTTTGTGTCGATTAGATGCTGTCCACGTGCGCATGATATCTGCTTTAAAAACACTCATTCGCTGTTTAAGCATCTTTCGCCATTTTAAAAACGATTCATTATTTGGAACAAATTCGCCTCCAAAAAATTAAATTTTTCATTCCACGGTGTGGCAGAGGATTCTAGAAACCATTTTCAAAAAAGTTTCCTCTGAAAGTGGAAAACAGTCTGAAACACGTCGCGATTAAAAAAAAACTCAAAGTAAAAAAAACAAACATTGAATAGGATTGCATAAAATCATGATATATCATAAACGCGCAAACATGCGCAGGTTTTTTTTTCTGGACGTGTTTAAGGACACTCGTATCTACTCAAAAATTAGTTTGTTTATGCACAGAAACGTCCAGAACATAGAAAAAAACAATTTCGAAGCTCAATTCGAAAGGTAAAATATTCATAATTGGCAATGCAAAATACACAGTCAACAAGACACCAAACCCTCCATCTAAAATGTTCAAAACCTAATGCATACCTTTCATTTGAAGATCCATATTTGAAACAGGCCGAATAAAATCACCAGTATTATAAATTCCACCGAAAAAATCACAAAACTTCATATTCAAAATCTGTTTTGTTTTTGCCTTCTAGTTTTACAGCTGTTTTGAGCCAAAAACAAAACAAGTTAAAGCAAAATAGTTGCCATGGGATACCCCCACTATCTATGAATCTAGTGGTATTAATTAGGGGGGTTCAATAATAATTTTGAATTTTGCAATTTATCCCAATTTTTGCACTCAAATACCCCTATGTGCGTCGGCCAACAAAGTAAAGTTAGTAAGGCAACTTTGTATGAAGATTATTACCTCACCAGGGCTTTTGCTCCAGATATCGTCAAGTTTTTCAAGTCTCTTGCTGAAGATACACATTCTGCTTAGTACTAAAACTCTGCATTCGCAGAGTAGGTGATCCGAGGTTTCACCTTCGATGCCGCAAAGGCACCATGTATTATTATCAAGTTTAGCTGCTTGAGATGATACTTATTCGAACAGAGCCCTGTGAGTAGACCTGTGAATTTGCTATTGCGCAATCATCACGCTTGACGTGAAGAATGCAATCAATTGCACAAGCTGGAAATCCATAGCGCTCACGCTGAAGAGCATCCATGTTTCGGTGTCGTTGTACAGGATTTTGGAAAAGTATTTCCGGAATCGAGTACTTGTTTACAACACGGAGGAGAATCAGTAGTGCGTCCTAATCACCACAGAAGTTCCGCAAGGTTCCATTCTGGACCCGGTGTTGTGGAATGTCATGTACGACGGAGCGTTGAAGCTAAAGTCTCGGCGAGTTGAACGGAGGTCGAGCTGACGACCGCCCAATGCATACGCAAATACAAGCTCGAGGACTGGATGCATTCCAAGAAACTGGGGTTAGCGCACCATACGGTTGTGAATAACGGTACATCAGAGCAACAGGCGGTGGTCAGAGTCGGAGACTGGACCATTACCTTAGAGTGATCTTTGAAACTCTTTGGCTTTGATGACAAGTTAGTCTGTGAAAGGGCCTCAGCGGCTATTGCAACACAATCTCGATTGAATGGCTCAACAGTGTAAGGCAGCAAGCGGAAACTTTTTGCCAGCGTGGTTTAGTCCATACTTAGCTATGGTGGGCCAGTGTGGTCTAAAACTTCTGTTTTCGTGATAAACTGGAATAGCTACAAGCTCATGTGTCTGAGGGGAGCGAGTGCGTATCGTATAGTGTCATACGGTGCAATCTGTGTCATCCGCCATGAAGGCAGAATGCTTCGATCAACGTGACGCAAGGGACATACGAGGTACCAGAAGATTATTCTCGATGATCAGATGGCAGCGGGAATGATCCAATTCTGCGAAGGGTAGATGGACGCACCGAATTATCCTGAAGGTACCCTTACTAACACGCAGAGAATCCTGAGTAAGAATCCCCAGGATACCTTTAACTCGGTGACGGGATCGTGAAAGGAATCGCAAACACGATCCGGAGGATTCCCACTCAGCATTCTTATTCAAGAATCCTAAAGCCATAAACAGGGCATTCCTGAGAATTCTTTTTTCAGGAATCCTTTTCTAGGACGCTCACGATTTCAATGTGAGAAATCCTAGAGAATCTATGCGAATCGTATGTGTTCGTCCGGGTATCGGGGTGGGTCGGAAGGCGTAGGGGAGAAGTGAACTTCCACCTGACACAGATCCTTGCAGGACATGATTGCTTCAGGTAGTATCTACACAGGTTCGGGCAAGATTGGCGGTCCCAAAGTTTCCCGGGAGGATGGGTATGGAGGAGACCGCTCAGCATGTCTTCTTCGTATGCCCTGGATTTGTGCGTGTGAGTAGCGACATGATGACAGTAACCGGGGCATCTTAGTTCGGAAGATGTGCGAAAACCCGGACATCTGGAGTGCGGAGTGTGCAGCCGCCTCTCAGATTGTCCAGGAGCAACAACTTGTGCGGCTAATGGTAGCCAACAGCCAGTCTCCAGGTGGTTAGCTACGAGGTATTAGAGTGAAGAGGGTACATGCAGCATGAAAAGCTAATTCTCGACGTAATACTCAATCATCGTTTCGGGTAGATACGGGCTGGAGACTGGAGGGGTCTGTTAGCAGATTTCTCCGTCCCCATGCAAAAAAGGCACAGCACGATGAGGCCATGACTGGTACCTCTTACCTACTTAGTTTCGCAGGCAATTTGTTTATTCCACTGAGACTGCTCTTCTAGACATAGAAAAGGCATCTGACACTGTCTATTTTTTTTCTTCATCTAATGACAGTGTCTAACATAGAGATTTGATTTTCAATTTTCCAATTTTTATAATAATTTTTTTTTTTAAATTGCTCAATAGATCGAACTTTTCAGGTTGTTTTCCAGAATTCTAAATCTGATAGATTTTATGTCAGAGCAGGTGCACCACAAGTTCCAGTCTTGGGTACAATTCCTCTATATGTTCCTCCAGGATGCACAACATCTTTGTTCTTTGATGACAAAAGCATTTTCTTAAAAAAAGTATTCATGTCATACGCAGTCGATTACAAAAAAAGTTTAAACATTTTCGGCAAACAAAATATCATGTCAAACAAAATCAAAATTCTTGAAATTTACCCAATTTTCAGTGCAAATTTATTCAAAAATAAGTAGTTTCTGCCGAATCACATCACAACAAACGTTCTCGAACTCCGGCCGCCGTGTCAAATCGGTCTATCAGTTGCCGTTACGTTTCGTCCATTTCCCATTCCCGATTTCGCTAGCAAACCGAAAGCGAAAACAATGATAAATATTTTAGAATATTGGATGACGAACGGCAAGACCCACCAGCTAGCAGCCAACAAGCCCTGAACATCAATGCGCAACCCGGCCATTGCTTCGAACAACGCAACGGTTAACTCAGTCGTCGTTCGGCACATTTTTTTGTTGTTGTCCTTGCCATCGCTGGCCTGCAGCTCCCGTGAAAGACTTTCTTTGAATTTTGCCTGATCGACATGTCCGACCGCACCGCTGCGCTTCTCAGGCAGCACAGCACATGGTTCTGGGCCTTCCGACGCCTGTTTCCACGGCGGAGGAACGCAAAGAGGGTCCGTTTTCCGTAGCAGATATTTATGCTTCGATGAGTATATGCCTAAATCGTATTTCGCAACTCAAACCAACGCTGTCTAGGCACCCAGTTGCAGGCCGAAATAATGGAAAGGATACCTGCCATAGCGCGGCGGCAGCGCACAGGACGACAGTTCGATTTTTTTTTGTTTTCGCTCGGCCGTTTCAGTTTGTTTTCAGCTTGCTTGCTGTTGGGCAGCGTGGGCAAGTTATTGGATCTTCGGGGCCCAGGGTCAGAGTGGAGACCGGGTTTGACAGGAGGGGAACTGTCGCTACAAATGAAACCAATCGCGATAGGGAGGCCTATAGGTAGTCATGGAGGGAGTACACTGGATTGGTACGTGTACCCCTTTTTTCGCAAATCGCAGAAATGAGAATGCTCGCACATACCTACCGAAAGTACCGAATGGCTGCGACAGCGAATGATTTTTCCTGTTTACCGAATTGATGAAGCGACGTTTTGTCTGTTTGCCTAGTAAGGATTCGATTAGGAAACGTGACTAGTGCAAACAAAAGATTGAGACTTTTAATTAGGAGGTCATTTTTATTGTGTTTTATGATAACTCAAATATCCTTTGTTTGGCGTTTAATATTATGTATCTTTTCTATTCGTTTCAAAATCACTACGCTACTGCAGATGAGTTATCGATTAGTGGCTCCTAATTAACTGCTAGACGGTGACCTACTCCGTCACAAAAAAAAACGAAGGAAATCGCCAGACATAAATTAACCCCTTTTCTTTTCGTCCATCGAGGAATTCTCCACAAACAAAAACCTTCACCTTACTCAACAAATTATGCCTTTGGCCTTACCCAATATACCCCCAACCAGGAAAAAAAATGAATTTACGCATTCTGCTCCCGACAGCTGCTTTCATGAAATCCTTCCTGGTACTCCGGTTGAACAAGACATAGCAAATAAACATAAAAAGGAGAGAAAACAACCTTTCACGACACCCAACATTCCACCTCGTCCCGAAGCCCGCCAGACAAATCTCATTTACAATAATTAAATCTAACCACGCTTCCATCATAAAACCGACAACAATAACACCACCACTAACCAGCATCAAACATACGACGGCGACGGTATTACAGGAGTCGTCAACTGATGGAGAGAAAAAAATACTAGCGAAGAAGCATAAATTTTCCTCGAACCAGTGAATGCTGGATGTCGGCATCCTAAAGATGTGCGAGAAAAAAAGAGCAATAAAATGAAAGGAAAAAGAGTCCCTCCTCAAAAAGAAAACATGGGGAGAGAGAAGAAAAACAAAAAAAACACCGCACCCACCCCAAGCAACAAGCGCGGAGATCCTTTCCGTGGAAACCCACGGCAACGGCTGCTTCGACGAGTTTGGCAGCAAAGGAGAGCGCTGAAGCGGAAGCACCGAAAATCGACCCACTGACACAATTGTGTGTATGTGTGTGCACGATGGAACGACCGAAGCTTCTTATTCTTCCGACCGGTACCGGTCACCATCACCCGGCACTTCTTGGTGCCCCCAGCTCCTGCTGCCAGCCAAAACAGCAGCTTGTAAACAAATTAATCAATTCCTTTCGCAGCCCAAGTGTGCCGACGGAGATCTTCTTCGTGTTTTTCCCATTTATATATTTATTTATTCATTTATATATTAATTCGTCGTTTCGAGCAGATTTTCTGCTTGTGACGATTATGTGGCGCCATGCCAGCCGGAGAGTAGAGAAATGATCGCCGGTAGCGTTTCTCAGAAGACGTTGCGTCCCCGGTTGGATAGTAGTCAGACGTATCGCATGGAGCCGATAACGCACTTCGAATCAAACGTCGAAGGTCGGAGGAATTATAAATTTTGAAGAAATAGAACTAACCTCGATCTTTCACAAATCATTTTTTCGATGGTTTGTAAATTTTATTTATCCTTTTCAAGAATATTCATTTGTAAAAGTTCAGTTGTTCACAATTTTAGTCAACATTTGCAACCCTCCTCTGTTTCATAGCAGAATTTCACATACTGTACTATCACTGTAATTTATTGGTTATTCATGTGAGTAACTTTTTGCGAAAAAAAGCATTCAACCCCCCAAACTACGAAGATAAACTGGAAAACAAAACGTAAGAGAAACTTGAGCAACATCGAAAATAACAAGTTTGTGTTTGCTGATAACGCTGTGCTATCCGACGCAACCCAAGAAACGTGGGCCCACTTGCAGTAAACTAGGCGGCGACGCCCAACTAAAACCCGCGTCGACTTCTCCACCTCCACTCAAGTCCCACATTCGCGATCAGTGGCGCGCTGGCATACAATAAAAATATCTCAGCACTACCAAGGAAAATGGCATACAAATTGACACGATGAGCGGGCCTCCGATTATGTGTTTTTTTCTCTTGCTTCTTCAGTTGTGCGTTCTTTCTCCGCCCCGCAGTTGTCGTCCGCGCGTCGTCGTTGTGCGTGTGAAGTTGTATCGTTTTATTCATGATTTTATGTTTTTTCTCGCCGACCCTGGCAGCCAACCTAACCACCCACCCATCGATATCGGCGCAAAATGGCTGCGGCGGGTGGCTGGCGACGAAAGAATGTTTGTATCCGATTTTCTTCTCGTTTCTCCAGACCGCTTTATTACGTCTTGAGAAGGTCCGGGAAGTCTAAGAATTTTCATATGCGTGTGTTCGGAATAATGAAGCCGTCGCCGTCGAAAAGAAGATATTTATCGAAGATGCAAAATGGGTCCCAAAATGTGCGGGGCAGACGTCAGAGAGGACAGGAAGTGGTAGAAAGGGGGAACGGAACGTCGACCGTGAGCTTTTACCGAGACAGCCCGTGATGTGTCTCGTGCCATATGATTGTCTTTCGCCTTTCCGAAAAAGAGCGCGCTTACGATATCGATTTACGCGTATATGTGGGCATGTCAATTCAAAGGACGACGCGCCTTGCAAATCGGTGGATGTGGGTGTACGCTAGATTTTCGGAAAAGTATCCTAAACGAGCGTACGGAATGAATAATTTCCCGGAAGGACTATCTTCACCCTATTCAGGGTAACCGAGACGGCCTTCATTCGGGCAGCTTACCAGAAAAAATATGCGACAAATGTATCGGAAAACATCGTACGAGTAGGAGCATATCTTACCTGAAACAAAAAGAAAAAAAGAATTAGTTATTGCTAATAATATACCTATATGATAAAAGAAAATATTTTTTTCAAAACGTCTTGTTGTCTGTTAATATAATATCATCAAACCGTGTTTCCGTGAGGTAATGTATAAAGCGTCTCCTTCGGATGGGAACAAATGGGGACGGGAAGATTCGTTCATCTGACTACCCAAAATGCGACTTTAATTTTCCAATAGAATCAACAAAAATTCACAACATAACATAAGTTTTCGTAATTTGATGCGCGATAATAATAATAAAATACTTGAACTTTGTGTTATTTGAATGAGTACAAACTGACACCAACTTATTACAAAATTAAACAAATTCACAGGAATGGTAGAATAGCCACAATCTTTCATTTTATTCCGGTTTGAGCTTCTGGAGTGCACCTAAATTTTCAAACCTAAAAATAAGTTTTCAAAGTTTTCAGTAGTCAAACAGAAGAGAAATTACTGCTAGAAACTTGAAATAAAATTATAATGAAAACTACGAAAAAAAACAACACTAAGGCAAAACTGAAGCAGAAAACATTATATCAAAAACAGGACGCTGTGGACAAACGCACACTGGCAAAAATGAATCCAAATTCCCACTAATTAAAAGCCGCTGGGCTGGATACCTTAAATATAGCATTTCTTATGTAAAATTGGCCAATAAATCGATAGGTGATATTTTCATTCTGTGCAGGGCACGGGAAAGGGTCTATATTTCCAAAAATACGTAAAAATAGGGTGAAAAGAGGCGAAAAACACCATTTCCCGTGCCCTGTCCAAAATGAAACCATCGCCAATCAATTTGTTGACCAATTTTACATAAGAAATGCTATATTTAAGGTATCCAGCCCAGCGGCTTTTAATTAGTGGGAATTTGGATTCATTTTTGCCAGTATGCGTTTGTCGAAAATTGACATCGCCAACCAACGTTGCCGGTGCTATCAATGTTTTGACTGGCTGTCGTGTGTGCCAAAAAGAGAAGCACACATTTTCATTTGTCAAGTCTCTATATGTGATCTTGTGTAGGTGTGAAGAGATTCGGTTGCCTTCGCCATGTCAATGACAGCAGCCGGCAACCGTTGGGAACGGTCGGCGGCAAAAATAGAAAAGATTCTTTTCTTTGCAACAACAACAAGCGACGGTCGACCGCTGTGTTCTGATTGGTCGAAAAAGAACGGAACGGTAGCGGCTGACCGCTGCAACGGTTAGTCTGATACAGGCTTAAAACAATGTGACCTTTTTTAAATAATTCAATAAAACTCAAAGTCAGGGTCGATTTCATCGTTAAAATCGTCTTTGCAGAATAATTACGTTAGTATGCGAATGCTTTAAAACTGACCTTTTTTGAGTCGTATTGAACTATGATTTGTCAGTATTCTATTGTTTCCTTCCGGTTTATCTCAGTCTTTCACAGAAAACCGGCTAATGGCGGAATAACGTTCCAGTCAACCAATCCAAACTCTTACACGGAATCCTGAGCAAATATTTTCTATGGTGTAATAAGATAGCATACCGTCGGTTTCGTGCAACACTGGCACAACTCAAAAATCATAGTTTCGAGAAAAACGCGATTGATAGTTAGCGTCGAAAATTTAGTTTTTAATTTTCAAAAAAAATTTAATTTCCAATCCTCATTCAACGTTTTTGGGTCTATTATGCACATTTTATGAGCACGTTGTACAAGATTTGTGTTACAAGAAGTGCCTGCCCATAACTGTTGAATTAGTGTGAGTTTTGAAACGGGGTTTCGTGGGAGAAAAATTCCCAGTATTTGGTGACGTTTGTCATTAAGAATTCAAAAATGCAATATTATGAGTTGCAAGTTGCACGAAACCGACGATATATATTATCCCTAAGAAATATTTTGCCCAAAAAGTTCGCACATTTTTCATTCCCGATTCCCGGGAATTCCCGGGAATTGAGATTTTTTATTCCCGTTTCCCGGGAAATCAATTCGCGGGAATATTGCAAACCCTATCACACACCAAGTTCTTCTAGAAGGAGACAATCAGCGAGAAGGGGACATCAAAGCCGCTTCTTTCGCTCCAAACTGACCGTAAACGAGGAAATTTGTAGTAAGAAGTGCCTGCAGGAAGTTGCATCGATCATTCAGAACCCGAACCAACGTCCCAAGTTGCATACCATCGAAGATTTTAAATCAAACCTGAAGCATAAGATTAACTTCAACAATTTTGTTGCGGAAACTGATGAGGAATTGATAAATGAAACGAAGAAAAAACTCAAAAAACTCGTTCGCCATAGCGAATATTCCGGTTAACGGACGAAATACCACTCGTAGTAGCGTAGAATCAATCAAACTTAATTATCTGTCTTAGTTTTTACCACCATCCGGAAAAAGTTCATTTTTTACCGCAAACGTTAGTGTTGACGAGAAACTTGAAAAATATCCAGACGAGGAACGAACAAAATTCATGTAAGTTACGTACACGACAGCTACAGACAATAAGCCTAACTATTCGCAATTGTAACTCTTTGGATATATATACCCAAATATCAATAATCTCTTATAAATCCCCAAAGTTTCCCCTGAAGATGTCACTGATCGGTGACGAAACGTCGGACAGTAAAAAAATAGAATCGTTCAGCATTTTGCATTTCAATTTCACTAAATATTTCTTTGAAATAGAAAGATTCCTTAACGTCTCGATGAGTGATAACAAATGCCAATTAAAAGAATAAATATGAAAAAATTAGGCCCGGGTTTTGATAACAAATAATTCAAAATATATGAAACTTAAAGATCCAACGAAGACTAATTCACATCAGTTTCTTAGTACAGACTTTCATCAGCAAAAGCCAGTCTATAACAAAGAATCAAAAATTTACTGAAATTAATTTATACTTCACACAACATACGAAATTAAAACTCAGCACATTTTTTACACTTTTCTTCAATCTTGCGACAAAGTTTCTAAATAGACTTATTTCCACTTACCTATTCAAATTAAAAAAGTGCATATTTGATTTTTTTACGTGGAATTACGTCTTTTGGCAACATTCTGTAATAGGGGTGCAAATTGAAATACATAGAGAGTGTCACGAAAATTGTCCAATTTCAAATGAGTATAACTCAGTTAGTTTTCAATGCCAGGTAACAAAACTGGTTTTATCAAAGTTTCATAGCACTGTTTTGGCTACATCAAGGGCTATAAAACTTTGATAAAACCAAAATTGATACTAGGGAATGTATTTCTTGCATTAGTGAAGCAATCGATTGAAAAATAAGCCGCCAAAATCCGAGATATTGTGATTTTGCGATGCTAAACTATTAAAGATGAAGATCGATAGACTAAACACTACTACACACCAAAATTTCTCTTTATGGTTCAGCAAAGTACATTGCTGAAAGTGTATCAGCAAACCATTTGTTTACTGAATCACAGCATTTTTTTCAAAAGTTCGCTGTAATTCAGTTCTACAATTTACTGAATTTCGTTCAGTAATTTTATTTTTGCTGTAAACCAGTATTTCATTGATAAATTTACTGGCAACCAGTAATCGATTCAGTGATTCGCGAAAATACAGCATAACTATTTGCTGAGCAGAAAACAGTAAATAAATGTTTGCTGGAATCCAGCGAAAGAATAGATATGTCAAAAAAATTTACGTCAAGCTGTCATTATTAAAACGCGCCAAATCGCTGTGCAGCTGGTACGGGATCATCTCTAAGCTCTTGATAGCGGATATGAAATCATAGCTAAGTCACTGTTGGACTAGATAAACTTAAAAGTTGACATGATAATCATATATCTCTAGTTCAACAGTAATTTGGCTATGATCCGATGGGCGTATGGAAGCTGGTGGCTGAGGGAAACATGGTTCCCTTGAACTAACTGGTTAACCAGTAAATTGATTTATGCTTTGCTGAATGTACAGCAAATTGTCATAGCTGACAACCAACAAGTTGTATTTTGTTTTACTGAACATACAGCAAACGATCTGTCACTCTTATGCAATTGGGCATTACTGAATAATCAGCAAATTTCATTTTGCTGAACAGTTTGCTGGAAACACAGCACACCAAAAATCAGCAAAATTTTGCTGTTTTCCAGAAATGAAAATTTGGTGTGTAAATATGGGTATTTATGGTTCCAATTTCCGGTTCTTTGAAAACAGCATAAAAAGCCGAGTAGGTACCACTTAAAATGGGTATTTTGGGAATCAGAACGATGCCCGGAGTTACGTTATTTTAAAATTCAAGATGGTGACATCCGGTTTCGTAAAACAGCCAAACACCACCTGATATGAGTATCTCCTAAATAAGAGTGATGCCCGGCCTCCGGATATCGACTCTAGATGCCATTTTAAAATTTACTGTGACTCCCGGTCCTCCCCGCCTCTATGTAACAATAAGTAATGTTCGACATGACTCGTTACACAGAACAACTTACCCCCTCCAAATTTGTAACTTTGAGCAAACATCGCAGTTACGTAACTGTATCAACAACCCCCTATATAACAACAAGTAACGCAGACTCAAACCCTCTCAACCCCCCACACACGCGTTATGTAATTTATGTACGACGCCTTACGACAGCCTTTCTTATGTCCATGTATTTTATTACAATAGGTTTGGAAAAACACTTGATTGGGGTTAATCGCGACGCGACAAATCCAAAAAAAAATACTAACATGTTCGGACATGTTAAGCAATGCTATGCAGTGCGCAGTGGGGAATCGATGGCCATTAGCCTAAAAAAATTCAACGTCATCTGTTTCATAATATTTTTCCTTTCTTTCTATAATATGCAAGTGCCTAAATCCAAAATGTGGGCGCAATATCATAAAATCTGAATTTTTTATGACTATTCAAAGCTTGCATACTGACGTTTTTTGTTTTATTTTTGAAAAAAGTGCATTACTTTGAAACACTCTGGAGCTTCAAAGATCGCCTGGGTTTGTTGGTGTCAAAACAAAAATTGTTCCAAATACCGTGCAAAACCAATCTCTTTTATTAGATATTGTGAAGTTTGGTCATAGTGGTCCTGACATTTAAAAAATATTAAAAGAAGTGGTTTTTGTAGAAAAGAAGCTTAAAAGTTTTGTTGCCGCAGTTTACCACGGTTGTTCCTATACCCAAAATTTAGGTAAAAACGTACATTTTCAAATGCATACTGTCCGCTGCAGTACAAAGCTGCGCAAATTGTTGTTGCGATAGCAGATTTTTTTCTTATATTTTTTTATTCTCGAAATTTTATCTAGGATTCAATCCAATCAAAGCCATAATACTCCATTGAGGAAAATTTCCGAAATCGACATTTTTCCGTAAAAATAATGATATATAAATTTGGGCAAAAATCACGAAATTTATCATCAGAAAATTTAAAAAATACGTGTTGATTAATCGAATCACGTAATATCCTGTTTTGACACAGCAGAACGTTGCGTCGATTTGTATCCTTGGTACCGTATGCCTACTGCTTTGCACTGAATTTTAATTCATGCCTATAGAATTGTTCAAACCGCAATACTATATACAGGAAGGATGCCCTAAGAGGCTCAGGTGAAGAGTATTTAAATAAAATATTTAAATACGCCCGAGAATATTTTACTCCAAAAAATAGTTGAGAAAATTCTAATCACTTTATAGTTAACCATCTTCTTATTCACACAAATTCTATAGTTAACACTTATTTTGGAAAGATGAAAAAATTGTAAAAGCTTCCAGATGAAGTAATATTTTTATGAAAGGAAACAATTGTTAAATCAGGGAGAGCTGATGATGAATCTTCTTATCACAGTTATTAAGAAGAAGAAAAAGAAGAGGAAGATGATGATAACGAAGAAAAAGACGATGTTTTTTTTATTTATTTGTAATTAGTTTGTACTACTGATGTCGTTTGAAATTTTTATAAAAAAATGATTTATATTTTAGCAAAATTTGTTTGATTTGAAAGGTCGTCCATAAACCACGTAATCTTTTCCAGTGACTAGGATGCCCAGTTGCGTTGCTTGTGGTAACAGATCATTCTATTTAGAAAAGTAAGGTAAAAAGTGCCAAAAAACTATCAAAAACTGAATCACGTGCTCTATTAACGGCCCCAAAGAAGAATGGATACCAGATTCGTGTTCAGCACCCCAAAATTATGTCAATATCATGTTTTTGTCGCATTTTCGACACTTATTTTGCTTGGTCAGCCTTTGTATAAAGTCGTCCCACTGTGCAGTGAGACGGTCCGCCGGTTGGTCACTGTGGAAAGCTGCGGTCGAATGAGTCGTCTGCTGAACTAAAATCAACTACTGCACTGCAGGTTCAACAAGACTCTCCATTGTTCAAAAGTATAAAAATGAGCATCACAAAATCACAATTTTCCGCATTTTGGTGGACGCATTGCTGATTTTCCAATCGATTGCTCTAAGAATTAACCCATTCTCGGCGGAGAGAAATCAAATTTTACCTCGAAAAATGACATTCACACTGTTATTACTCAGCAACTACATGTACAATTGACACTAACTGTGTTGCGTATTGTAAAATTATAAAACAGTATATTTTAAACAAATCGTCAAGATCAAAGATTGACGGAGAAATTAGATAATTATTATTTTTGGCTTGGAACTGTACTTTTCATTACTCCCACCGGTGCCATCTGGTGGGCGACTCTTTCCAAATTACAAATGGAAATTTTTGGAGCCTGGATGATGGCGGAAAAATAATTCCTTCCCTAAAAGTTTAGTCTAAAAGTTATGCTTGAAATTATGATTTATGCAAAGGTAACGAAAAAACATTGAATAGTTCATTGATGTTTCGTGATACTGGTATGCAAAAGCTTATAATGATACTAAAGTTCATACTGGAAAAACATGAAAGATTATAGCGTTTTAATCGTTCCTGTGAATTTTGGTGCCTCTTCTAGCCAAGTCGAAAGAGCGTAAAATCTCCAGAGACTTAAATGAAGGCGAAAAAAAATTACCGTGGAGGTAATAGCAAAATAAAACTCAATACGTCTGTGTAAAACATCCTATGAAATAATATCGAGTTTCAGAACAAAATTAAAATTTGCTCAAAAATATCATATGCAGAGCAATTCGATCTATGGAATAAAACTCTTTGAATAGAATCGCACGAATATTTGCAAGTTTTTGCATCCATTGATTTTGGAGTGAATAATTTGATTGTATTGAATTTACCAGTCGATTTTGATTTTTTCCCAAAACTATTCAAAAACAAGACTGATATAATCAAGAGGTTTGATAGCTTACCCAAACAAGAATTTCTCAACGTTCAGAACAACTTCGAGCTGCAGAAAAAAACCCCGCAATGAAAAATACTACGAAAAATAAAACGGAAGCACTCCTACGCTCCAGATAGCCTGCTCGGGCAGCCCTTGTTTACTCTTCCATGACAGGTCCTCCCAGCCGCGCTCGGCAGCAGCAGCCACTCACGACGATCACTTGAAACATCCATTAAGATGACACAAACCTGTACTTGCCAAACCTGAACGACAACCCGTCCATCTGCGGAAGCATTAGGAAGCGATGCGTACGGAAAAGATTCGTCAATCGACAAAACAACTGCGCTCTGTCGAAGCCTGTGGAAGAAAAATCCGGAATCGTCAAAATGGAATTAATCCTTCCGCTCTGGCTGCCTGCACCCGGATCGGGGTTTTCATTTATTCCGACCAGGCAGACAGGGCATCAACGTAAACATTTTCATTTTTTGTGCTGCGTATTTCGGGACGATTTTTCCTCCGAGATGCTGCTGTCTTCTTCTCGTCTGCTTTTTTATCGGCCTGGCAAGCGCTCCATCGAGGCTAGGCTAGCTTTCCCTACTGGCAGCGACGGCAGATTTTCATTTCGAGAGGAATAATGATTTCTCTGAAGCATAAAACATGGAACACTCAGTGGAAGCAGTTTGACCAATTTCGGCTACAGGAGGACAAAGAATCATGGTGGAATGGAAAGTGGGACTACAATGAACGAATGAAGCAAGGATCACCGGTGCCTATGGTATTCAGGGTTGCATTTGGCTCCCGTTATGTGTATTCACAAAAGGGAGGTAAACTGTATTTATCCCAGTACAACCCTGCATTTGCAACAAACGTGTTTGGGAAAAATGAAATCGTGATAACGCTTCGCGTTGTGGTCCCCGGGAGTACACTGCCAGCAAAGCTCACTCGAACAAGGAGTCGAATCGAAGTAGATCTTCATTGTACCGAGGGTTTGGTTCTTTTTTCCATTTTGCTAGAGGGTTGCTCGGGCACAACTCATGCTAAGCTGGAAAAATGCGTACGATAAGACCATAGCAGAGACCTACTTTGAAAAAAATCCACACGTTCAATTTTGCGTCGATGTTTGGCAAGATATTCGGTCCAATGGAAATTTTCCAGCGAACCCCCCACCCAGTAGCGTTGCTACCGATTCGTTTGTATGAGTTTTCCTCTAGGAAAAGGACAGCCATTCAACAACTAGGGCAAGTGTGCACGACGAGGGAATGATGAAATGCTACCGCGAGTACCGTGCAAAGTTCGGAGAAAAAATCGATTCCATTCGGTTCGCCGCATCCTACATCATCTTTTACAGGCTGCCTACCAGCGTCCGGTTCCAGTAGCGCAGGCGATTGAGCATCCGGTCCACTTGCCGTCCAACCGACTGACCAACCGGACGGCGATTCCCGAGGGGCCGGGAATCGATGTTTGACTTTACAATTGACAGTGATAGGACGCGAGCAAGGTAAACTGCTAGAAGTGGGTCTTTTTTGTTGGGTTTTGTTTTTGCGCTGTCCTTCTGTAATATTTTTGGATGGCTCTTTTCGCCGATGGGAGTGATCTTAAGGTAGATTCATCGAAGATGCAACATGACTTCGGTTGTGGGAAATTTTGTTATTTCATTTCAATCATTCACTGGTACTTTAATGTTTTTGGTACTTAGGGATTTTGTAAACCTCCTAATGCAGGAATCTTTAATGTACAGATAACGCAAAAAGGGAAACAATGTAATTATGAACATTTCGATATGTATGCTCTAGTATACAAAATCGTTTGTATCACAAACATTCAAACACGACTAGATTTCCAGAATCGGATTACCGCAGGTTTCCGCCAAATGGAAGAATGATGAGAGAAAAACACGGCAGCATATTTTCTCGCTGGAAAAACTCAAAGCGGACAGCCGATTTTCCATACTCGTATGAGTATGCACATAACAAGCGGGCCGAATTGTTCTGACTTGCTATCCATGGTGCCTCCGAGCGATCCAGCCGTATAATATTCGATAAATTTTCACATCAAAGGAAAATATCGCATCTCACCAACAGTGACGTACGCCGCCTTCCGCATTGTTGTGAACTCGTTTATCAATAAGACTGAAACCAAGCTTTTTCGTGGTTAGAGAGCACACGCGCATCGAACAAAACAAAGACCGCTCGCAAAGCATACCAACGCTACTTATCGAAAATTTTGTCTAAGAGTCTCAATCTCGAAAAACATCGCCATTCAGATACCTTCTGCTTAGGCACGGAGCACAACAGATATCTTTCGTTCCACAACCTATTTACAAGTTTCATATCGAAATCATTTCATTTTGCCTATATTGAAGGCAGCTGCCATCAGTGCCTGTGCCTACCCAAAGTCGTGAGAGTACTTTCAAGCGACAATCTATTTACCCCTTTTCGTGCACAAAACAGAGATGAAGTCTTTCGCCCGATGGTGTTTGTTCGATGCCTGACTGTCTCCCGATTGGCCAGCCAGGGAAAAGGAAGACCTGCGTGTATTAGGTATTAGCTTTCCGCAATCCACCTGCCATCTCCACTTCTGCCCAATACTTTCCTGCCTGCCTTGTCTGTCAGCCTGCCAGGCTGCAAGCTCAATGTGTGCCAGAGCCCAGCTCTTCAAAGAGTCTTATTTATTCGAACGTTATTGAATTTATGTGTATTCTCAGGCTCGAACGCAAAGGCTCACCTCCTCCCATCGTGCATAAAAACCACGCACCGGAAACTGAAACTGACGGCTCCACCATGGAAGGTGGCCGATGCGATGCGACGCGACGGTTACGAGTTTTATGAAAGTGAAAGCGAGATCCTGCCAAGTTGGGCTGGCTGATCACATCGCTAGCCGTGAGGAAAGGGTTACAGCGGGTGCGGCACTGCTGCAGATATGGAAAATGAACGCTGCAAACAAGGGTGACGGGGTGGTTCGGATGGCGTGCAAGGATGGAGTGGAAGTTTGAATTGTTTGTTGTTTTCCCTACATTTTCCCATGTATAAAATAATTATGTATAACGGATCTGCGTCTGTTCGAGCTTCGGCACCAGGCCACACCGTACCACCAGCAGCAACGCCGGGTTGACTGATAGCACACTGTCAGAGAGAAAAGTGGGTCTCGCAGCCTGCCAGTGTGGCGAGTATCGGTAGGGTGGGCAACCTAATGCGCATTTCATGAATTCTCTGTTGAAACTTTCAATAGCAACCGAAAGGGAAAGGATATTGAAGCGATGAAAACTTTCTCCTGTATCGGTTCAGATATTTTTCTCAAATTACGTCAGAGATATGCGGAAGGGACCGACTATGGATGGAAATAGAACATGTATCGACACTGGATGAGGTCGGCTGATACCTTGAGCTTTAAACGGTGCTGAAAAACTAGCTTAAGTAGTTTGAGTTAAGTGAAAAAAAAACATTTTATCACCTATACTAAGTAATGAAGGAAATACTTTCTGAATTTTGTGCTTTTCGTTTCCAGTTTCCTCTTTTTTTTACCAGACCTTAAAATTTCATCGCTTGTTTATAATTTTATTTTTCGCATGCTCTGCCTCTGTGAGTTTTCTGTGAATCTCGCCAAATGAAAACTAAATTCTCTCTTAAGGTAGCATATATTCGCTGTATATTTTTTACTCTATTTCAACAGTTCAGAGCTTGTTCAGCTTTGAATGATTTTGATATTCACCGCTCTTTCTAGGTGCGTAACTAAGTACTCGCTGTTTTGTTTATACCTTTAAATCAAACAAAGTGTTGCTGTAACTTTGTCCCATCTCGAATGGTATTACGACAAAGGGGTTCAATTTTGAGGCTATCCACGAATCAAGCTATTTCTTGATGTATTCATATGAGCAGAACTGCTGAACAGCCAGACCATGTGCCATCAAACGGAACAAGTAATAATCGGACGGCGCAATATCTAAGAAATATGGCGTATGAGGTATGACTTCTCATTTGAGCATATATTTAAGTATTAACGACTTTGGCAAAATGAGCTCGAGCGTTGTCATGCAATAGAATCACTTTTTCGGTTCTCTGCTTGCGTTGTGGCCGTTTTTCGTGCAGTGCTCGCTATCGCGTCAATTGATGTGGTGACCGTTCTCTAGTTATGATTTCGTTTCGGTTTAATAGCTCATAATAAATAACACCGACCTGGTTCCACCAAATTCATATCATAACTTTCGCAGAGTGTATATTCGGCGGAGCGGATGACGAAGAAGCAACACCGAGCGGTCTCCATGCCTTTCTTTTCTTTCAATTGCTGTAATGAATCCGTTTTTCTAATCGTCACGTTGCGATGAAAACCATTCCTTTTATGTCGCTGGAGCAGTTGTTATGGCGAAAAAACGACGTTCAAAGTCCCTTAGCTTCAAATCATAAGACAACCAATTACCTTATTTTCAAATCAATCCTAAAACTTCCAACCGCTTGGAAATGTCTTGGCGGGTAGCTTGCTATAATGAAGCAAGCTGTTCCTGCGTTTGACATGGATCATCATGCAGTAATTTCTCCAATTCTGCGTCTCCAAATATTTTTGCCTTCCTTCACGAGGACAGTGACCAACATCGAAATTACCGTCTTTAAAGCGGTGAAATGAATCACGGCACGTAGATTCACTTAGAGCAGCATTTCCGTGAATATTTTTTAACTCTCGATGCGCTTCAGCCACCGTTATCTTTGAATGAAATGAGGAACATTTCCACACACGTATCGCACGCTAGCCTGTAGGGCTAATAGCGGTTAAGAGAATTCGTTATCGAGATTGCTTTTGGCACATTTTGCATGTGTAGGATAGGTAGTCTTAGTGGACACATTTACAGGGTGTTTAATAAGCTCGATGACAACCTTTCATCGTTGTGTAGGTGCATTCTGTGTATTGGTATTGTTGCCAGCTTTAATCTCATATAACCGGCTAACCGACGCACATGGTGTCGACTTGCTGACATTCGTTGTTTGTTTACCGCGCACGATGAAAGAGTACCGCGGCGTCGTAGTGAAGTTGTTTGCGGCACTCCGGTCAGGAGTTCATGTTTTCTGCTGAGAATTCTTTTTCTTGCATCAGCCGCACAATGGCGAAAATGATCAGCTGTGGGTCCCGACGTTGCACAGTGGTTTAAAACGCGAAAAACGTTAGCCTTTTGAGTATGAAAATGCCATTTAAACGCTAAAGTGTTTTCGACAAAGTTTTTGTAGATCTTAAGAGGCATTTGATGCAAATAAATTTTTGATGAATTCACCTTATAGTGAGATAAAAGATTTATTTTTTTTGCTTATCAAATTAAAACGAAGTCTTCACCAAAGTCGTAGACAATTTTATGTAGAAAAACTTTGCTGAAGACACTTTGGTTCTACCTCTTGAAAATCGACCACATATAGGTAGTTTTATGCACAGACATTCTTGAAGTTTCTAAAAATCGAAAAATACTAAATAACTTTTTCTGATGTGCTTTTAGAGGCCTATTATGTCCTAGATATTTTTTCATATTTAAAAAGTACATCATTCTGCAGAAAAAATCTTGGGCAAATTTTCAAATTTTTCATAGGGTTTAGGACATTTTAGATACAAAAATGCACTTTTTCAAAATGAAATTTCTCTAAAAGCTGCATAAACAACAGTCTTCGCTCGAAATATGATGATTAGTACTAGCTTTTCCAGGTGGTTTCACTAGTTTCTTGCAGTCTCCTAAAGACTTGGGCGTGGGTGAAAAAATTAGTTTTTTTTGGTTTTTCGGCGTTTTTTCATGTTTTTTCTTCAAAGATGTACAGAATTGAAACGATTTTTGATTTTTAATTGAAAAGTACGAAAAGCATTAATATTTGAGGAACCGTACATCATTTGGAAACTAAAGATACAAAAAAAAATTTTTTTTTTTCGAAAGAAATTGTACAGCATAAAGGAGGTGTGCTCCAAGTTAATATGTCGTAAAGATTCTCAGTGAACACCGATTCAATAGAAATTAATTCAGGAAAGAATATCTTGTACACTAAGATCGCTCTCAACGCAGTTTTTTCTACGCGGATTTACGCAGATTCTGGAATTTATGCGGTTTTCCGCGGATTCTGGAATTTACGGGTTTTTTTTCTACGCGGATTCCGAAATTGACGCGGTTTTATTTACCCGGATCCCGAACTTTACGCGGTTTTTTTACGCGGGTTCTGGAATTTACGGTTTATTTTCCACGCGGTTCGTATTCCTCGCGTAAAAAGCGACTGTTTTCATTTTTTGATTCATTTTTAAAGTGTTTTCGAACTTATTGAACCTCCTGTAGATATGTCAAAACTTTTTTCTGGCGCCATCTATTGACAAAAGGCGAGAACTTAGTTGAACACGTAATATTTCTGTACTTGTTATATTTTCAGTCAGTATACATCTACTTACCTAATTATTTGATTTTCCGTTTTTTTTTTCGATGTTAACTGCGTTTCTTCTTTCAAAACGCGATTTTTAGTTTCTTATATTGAATTTTCCGTATTTGGAATGAAATTTAAATTTTCAATTTGTTTCCAGTTTTTCTTCATATCACTATTTATTAATGCCTCATAAATTTATTTCTTTTGTCGGTTTTTGTTACCTTTGAATTTTACTTATTTTAATATGTATGTAGGGTATAGGGCCTAACTTCGTTTTTTTTTGTTATCTATATTTTCTTCAATCTGTGTTTCCATTACTTTTTCTTGTCATTAACTACTGATTCATGCTCCTTCTTAATGTTAGTTTTATGTTTGTTATGTTCTCCGTGTATTTAAAAACACTGGTCAAACTGGAAAAAATTAAAGATTATAGCTTTTTAAACATACCTGTGAATTTGGAATTAGAGAATCAAATGAATTTTCCCGTAAACATAACGTTGAAGCGACGAACCTGGCGAGCAATTACTTTGTAATACTTAGACGTAAGATGATGCATTTCTCCACTGGCTAGAGGCACCAAATTTCACAGAAATGGTTAAAAAGCTATAATCTGTCTAGGACAGCTATTTTAAGCTATAGGGCAGCATTTTTTCGCTTTTGTCGACCAGCGTTATTGAGTCATACCTATTGAGCCTCCCCAGCTGGTCTCGAGGTACGATGCTGGTCTAACAAGCCAGTTGTCGTAGGTTCGAGTCTCGGCTCGGGAGAGACTGTTAGTGTCAGTAGGATCGTAGCGCTAGCCCCGCAATTGTCCTGTACACTCAACAGATGGCTGCGAAGTCTGTGTATAGTAAAATAGAAGGTCAAGTTCCGAATCGGAATGTAGCACCAAGGCTTTGCTTTGCTTTACTTTGTAATTGAGTCATATAATTTCACCGGTAATTTGTTCTTTTCTCAATTATGAATGTTCTGTCAACGAATTATTTCTTGTTTCTGTGCTTTTCAGTTATAAGTTTCTGTGCCTATTTTGTTTCAAATTTACAATATTTTTTGTCTTCTTGTGACCTTTGTTTCCTGATTTCCTATTTCGTTCTGTGTTAGTCAACCACTATAGTTTTGCTAGTTTTTTTTTCAGATTTTCTTTCTTGATTTCGAAACTGTTAGGGTTGCAAACTGTTTCAGTTTTTTTTAGTTCGCAGTTTGTTTTATTTGTCTTTATTTCTATTTGTATTCTCAGTTTACTATTATATCGAATGATAACTAACATTTTGAAATTTTTGTGTGGATTACACTTACTTTACAGACAACACACTCAGAGGGGAATTAGAGTATGTATATGTAGGCTCTCTGTTTCTCTTTTTTTAGGCCAGTATTTTTTGTTTTGTTTATGCATGCTCAGTTCTGTTCAAAATGGCGTTGAAACAAGAAGCATTGCGCAAGCGTATTGTACAGTTCTAACTGAAATGCACATAAATCTCGGGAAAAAGGTCAAAGTAGACCATTTTGAAGGAAAAAATCTTCCTATTTCGACTGTGTTTAATTTTCTGCAAGCCACAACAACAATTCCCAAGAAATATTGTGGAAGAGTGACCAAAGTCATAGAAAAAAAGGACATCATTTCTCTTGTCTAAATAATGATTCAAGCCCAGTGGCTTAGGTACCAAACAAGATCTGTATCAGAACGCATGTTTGATGAAAATGTTGGTTCCATTTCTTCAAAAACAACATGACCGTATAAGGTATGTTTTTGAGCCAGATAAAGCATCATCAAATTACGATAAAACAATCGAATGTTCCTGAACAACAACTTGACATCATTTGTATTTAAAAACGCAACTCAACGAATCATTGAATTACGTTCCATTGGATACATAAATAACTTGAAAGCAACGAACTGCAAAGAGTTAATTGGTAGAGTCAAGAGATGCATTCGAAAAGTTGACGTGAAGGCTGTACACCACCTTTCTTTCTAGTATCAGATCGACGAAGAGCTGTTTACGCATCCTTATAAGAACTAATTATCCTTTGATATATTTTTTCTGTGATATATTTTTTTGGTTTGCATATTCTTTTTTCCAGGGATTTGAACTTCTTGATTTTCCTTTCGTTGTATTTCCTGTTAAACTCTGTTTATCATGTGTTTTGTGAGTTCTCTTTGTTTTCGTTGATTTACTACCCACACTCGTGGTTCTTATTTTTCCTTAAGTTATGTGAGCTTTCTGTTTTATTTTATTTATACATTTCGTTTTTTGATATTTTCATCTTTTTTGTTTCTGTAATATTGTGTGTGTTTTTTTTTCTGCTGAATACTTCTCGTGTTTTATATTTCTCCTGTTTTGTGCCGTACGTTTTTGTATGCAGTGTTTCTTTTTGTTTTGTTTGGTCTCTGTATATCATCTTTTCTTTATTTCATTTATTGCCGGAAATTCAATATTTTCAGCATATTTCTTTTTTTTTTTTTTGAAAAGGGGGTTTGTGAGTTGCTTAGGTATTTATAATAACTGTTAGTAAATAATAGTTTTGTGTGGCCAGACACAAATGGTGGCTTTTAATCATTATTAGAAATTTGAATTTAGGTTGTTAGGATTTTTTTACTTTCGCAATAAGGATTCATTATTTGCAGGGATTTAAATTTGCTTGTTAGAAAAATATTTCAATATTCCCTGTATCCTTCATTGGTGATTTTCATGTTTGCCGTGTTTTCTGTTTTTTTTTTTTTGTTCGTATTGGTGTCAGTAATATAGTTGATAGATCTTATCCAAAGACACACCGGGTTTTTATTGATTTCAAAACAGCGTTCGATTCAGTTAAAAGAAATGCATGATAGAGGATTACGTAAAACATAATTTTACAACGGAGTTCCCGGAGAGTTGTATCACAGTGCTTCTAGGCTTTGTGGACGATGGCCTGCAGTCCTATAAATACCTTAGAAACGGATGGGAGGAGCTACTAATAGTGAAAGACCAGAACCAGGCTAAATTACTAATTTACAGAACCAAAACTAAATTACGATTTTTTTGTAAATTATTAATTTGTTTATTTGATCGGCCACTAGCACATTCCAAGGCTATCGGGCCGATTTTTTTTTTGTAAATTGGATCTTACTAAGCTTTGCAGTGTAATATGTCATTTTCATGTCATATGATAACAAGCCTGAGGTATTATGATATTTTGAAAGCGAGTTTGTGCCTATATATTTATATGGTATATCCGTGATATGTTGATAAGTTACTCCCCAAATCTCATTTGCCCTCGTTTTGGATGCAAATCACTCAGCTTACATAATCTTCTTCACTCACTATTATCGTCAGCTCAAATTGGCTCGCAAAAACTTATAGAGAAGAAGCATTCATCTACACACACACATACCAACACAGCCGCCTGCTAGCCAAAAGATGGTGAACTTCAGGACTTACCTCACCGCGAACCGCCGATGCTAATGTAGCAACAACGCAGAAAATGCCCTCTTCGGCAGAAGGGAACCCGAGGCTGCACAGTTAAACTGTAAAGTGACGAAAAGTGTGGGCCTAACGCACAACAGCGACAGCAGCCGGGCGTAAAACTTTACTAATTTATTTCTCAAGTGCACACGCAGGAGATGAAAAAAGGCATCGGCATCATCAATTCAGAGAAACCAGAACAGGGAACCCCGTGCCGTTGTGAAAGACGGAGGAGCATTTCCTCTTGGACTGATAAAAGTGAAATCACCCCCACAGCACACCGCACCGCGCTTCATTCTGCTTCGCTGTTGGGGAAATCCTCATGAATACGCATTTTGAACTAGAAGCTTTTTTGATGCTGCAAAACAGGATGCTATCTTAGATGGGTGTGAGTAGCGGACGGGAATGTTGATGGGTGGGAAATTTAGGTGAAAAGTTTCTGACAGAACACCAACAGCCAGGAGACAGGCTGTTGGGCCTCGTCACCGTCCTTCCGAAAGGAGATCCGAACTAGAACTGTAGAGTTTGCAGAATAGCGTAATGTAGGTAGAAGTTTTTCGTTTGAAAAATTTTCAGCTTAATTTTTAAATAGATTTTTCAGATGCCTCTGATGAAGATGGAAAATTTTAAAATGGCACGCGTTACTTGCGAAATTGAATCGAGTGGGAGGAGGGGAGTCAAGTCGGGCGAGGCTCATTGATGAGAGGTAAAATCTACTGAGGGATTGGTTGGATTAAAACTTGAATTCAATTTAGAAAATTAAACCCCACAGAAGAACGCTGATCGGTGACACGGTAATATGGAGGCTTTTAGTCGGTTAGGGTGTCTCTCCGGCTGCTAGAGTGTGTAACTATTGGCGTCGGCACAAACACTCTTTGACAATATCAATGTTATGAAACACTGCCGAAGATGAATGTGGTTTCGAAAAACCTCTCTGATTGTTAGCACTAAGTGTAATTGTGTAAGCAGCCGTAAGCTTTATTTTATTTCGCAAGAATGATTAAAAGGATTTTTCAATCAACCCCAAAAAAACTGCCGTGAAGTCAGAGCACGGTCAGAGCAAAACTTTCTCATTCATTTGGTTGATTCCGAATAACAAAAACATCACCAAAATGAAAACCGTTTCACAGTGCCACGACCATCGACCAGTTACTCTCAAGATTTATCCAAACGAAATCGCTGAAATTGCTCAAATTTCCAACATTTTTGGCAGATCTTCCGAATGGGCGGAAATAATCGAACGGTTGGCGTCTCTTTCCGGCGTGTGCAACGCTACCCTGCATCGCATCCGGGATTCCTTCTAAGCGATAAATTTCACCTTCCTCGGCTGAATCATTGTAGCAGAAAATTGTTTTCAATTTCGCCATGCCTGATTTTTCTCTTCTTAGCTGTACGGCATCTGGCAACGACGAAGCAGAGCAGATCATCACAAGCCCAAGAAGGACATAATTCGTGATATCGGAAAATATTTTCCGCAAACCATTAGAAGAAGCTCGCGCACCAAACTGCGCTGAGAATATTTATACCTTATATTTCCACTTCCAACCGCTTCTCCCTTGCGCAAAAAGGGAAGACGATAGCAGGCCAAAATCCGGAAATAATTTTTCCCTGATGTAGGCCAGCGAGCGTCCTCCGGCAATCAATTCCAAATCAACTCCAAATGGGTGATGCTGGTATGCTCTGTCGAGGCGTAGGCTTCTTCTTCCAATTGCTGTTTTATTGCATTCCGGCTTGATTTGAAACGAACATAAATTTCGGTTAGCCTTTGTAGGCTAAAGAAGAAAATACAACAAATCACTAACTCCAGAATACACATAACTACGATTTCTTCAAACATCATCAACATTCAGGTTAGCAATTTAAGCATCCGGTCAGGGGGAGGAAGAGAGTAAAAAAAACGTTTGCGAAAAAAAAATCCAGCCATTTCTCTTAATTTTCATAACACACATTTTATCGCAGTCCTGTCACGTCACACTGACGACGACCAGCACAGCCACTGACCGGTTCGGTGTCCAGTTCGGGTCGGCACACACATTATTAAATTTTAATCCTTTCGGCTCAATTATACGAGGTGGTTGCTTGCCAGCCGCCTGCATGACAACGAGGCGACGAGTGCCGCACTGTCAGACAGCGGACAGAAAATACGGCAGCCGATCTCACTCCGCGCAAACCGTTTCCGGCGTGCTTTAACCGAAGGCAGAGTTGTACTTTAATGTGAGAAACTGATGTGGAGTTTCGACTACTATTGAATTATCTGGCCAATAACTCCAGTATTAGTTAATTCGATCAATTGAATCAGAACAAATGAAATAATTTACTTGGAACTAACGATTCCGACCCCCTGCAGTACGCCTCTGTCATTCGTTTTCACACCCGGAAGAACGAGCGCGGAAAAATAATTTCCGCGCGATTGTCAACACAGAAGCGTTACTCCCGTCCAAAACGAACTTGCGTACAGAAACTTCAACGACCAAACCAGCATCATCTGAATTTCAGAGAAAATAGACTTCGCCGCTCCAGTCTGCCGGGTGTCCGATCATCGGTCATAGCAAACCATTGTTTCGTCGCCACCAAACCTGCTTGGGGGGCCCCGGAAAGGGTGAAACCATATATGAAAATTCTTTTCAAACTGAACGTGGCGCGATGACAGTTAGCTCGGTATGTGCTTCCCTCTGTTTGCCGCACGCAATCGCCAGCGTAATAAATTTTTGAATAAATGTCTAATCCCATGGAAATCCTTCGCTAGATTTTTCTCTAACATTCAGTAATATGAAGTAATCGGTAGCGATGTGAGATTTAACTGCTCAACTCTAGCACTCCCCCTGTAGATCTAAAAAGGAATCAGTTCTTGCTCGAAAGCGGGTGTGTTTGTGGGTGCTCCACGCTACCCATCAAAGTCCGTCTGGGCCGGAAGCAGCATATCAATGCCGGTCGCAGACATCCTTAGTCCGCATACCTAACTTGACAGCCCACCAAGGGCCGGATATCGGCTCTGAGCGCTGCCGGATATCACTCATGGCGTTACTCCGCGCTGGCGAACAACAGAAGAATGATTTTTAAAGGTGTCCACAGTCCGTCAAGGAAAAACTTTTGCTACCGATATACAAACTCACCTCCGCAGACCAGTGTGACATCTGTCAGCGTTGCTGAATCGAACAGGTTGGAAAAGGCCGCCGCCAGGTTCGACGAATAATTGCTCCATTTCAGGCAGTACTGCTGCTGATCCATTGTGACTGACGGCTGGTGTGGGTTCGGCGTGGCGTTTTCGAATGGTGCTTCTGCTTCTGCTACTGTTGACAGGCTGTCACAGGCGACAAACTGTGTTGGATTCTGCAGGGCAAACGAAAAGAAAAGATCACAAATTAATAAAAAAGCGTGAAAAAGTGCTAGTCAGTTGTTTAGAACTGTTTGAATAAAAAACCGAAGGGAGCCCATGCAATACATTTACTAAATGTGGAGTTGCCTCAGTTTTCTAGGAAATTTATCTTTATATCTTGGTCTGAGTAGCAGGCAAAAACAGAGTCCCTCTAATTATTTTTATGACGTTTGTAATGCATAGCAGTAACGATACATAATCTTCTCTTAGATTTCTAAATCGATTTCGAGTATCAAAAAAAAATAAAATTCTCGTTAAAAATAATATAAAGTAGTGAAATATCGTCATTTCATGAGTCACTTCAACTTTCTGATAATTTTAAATGTTATTTAAAAGAATCCAATGTGAATGTTGAAACTCACTACAAAGTCACAAAAAGCATCTCAATATATACAAAAAGTCAGAAAGACACTAAAACTCTAACTGGACCTAATATTAAAAAATATCATCTCAGAACAGACATCCAAAAATTTGAAAAATATGAACAAACCTAATTTAATCCACCTAGCGGTCAGACCCAGCCTTTCTCATTCAAACTATTATTTGTAAAAATAGAATATATATTCACTCTTTAGGTTCTTGAATATTGATGTTGTAATCTATACATATAATAGGTTCTAAAATATTGATGTTGTAATCTATACATATAAAAATGCAGTCCGGTCTGTCTGCCTGTCTGTCTGATCCAAATAGGCTCGAAAATTACCGAGTCGATCGACGTGAAAATTTGTTTAGGGATTTTTGGTGCCAATAAAGATTCCTATGATAGTTTGAGACCCCTCCCTCTTCTGGAAGGGAGGGGTCCCATACAAATGAAACATAAATTTCTGCACTTATGAACTTATGAACAAACCAAGCACTTATGAACAAACCAAGCAAATTAAACCGAAATTGGCATGTGGATGGTTTAAGGGGTTACAAATATGTCCATAATAGTTGGACGCCACTCCCTTTTCTGGAAGGGAGGGGTTCCATACAAATGAAACACAAATTTCTGCACATCTCGAGAACTAACCGAGTAAATGGAACCAAATTTAGCATGTGGATGTTTTAAGAGGTAACAAATATGTTCCATAATCGACCTTAGGCAACATTTTAGATTGTAAGATGGCAACTTCCGGTTTCTGGAAATCAGCCAAAAATGGCCGATTTCCACCCAATTTAACATACGGATCTAGCATGATACACAGGAGCTGAAATCGACCACAGATACCATTTTGAATTCTAAGATGGCGACTTCCGGTATTGGGTGTTATTCGATCATTTTCGGCTGTTTCCCAGGAACATGTGATTCTAGTATATATATATAGAATTTAGGCGATGTACAGAAGCCAAAAGTCGAGGATGTTGTCATTTCGATAAAACCAATCATTTCAAACGATTTGTTATTCGACTTTGATCATATCATATGACCGATTCGTCGTGCATTTTCAGATTTTAAACACATCGCAAGGAATCAATGAATTTGGAACGTTCAATACTATACCACATTTAAAATATGTTGAGGCCACATATATCGATCAAAGCAGGTGTAGTTTTTAATATTTTAATTTCTTTTCTTTCCATAACTTTTGAGCCACATCAAATTGTAATGAAGCTTGTTATCTGTAAGGTTGAGAGATGACTCGTTCGTATGACACTAGTTATGCTCAAATAAGTCATGTAATCTTTGAGATAATAGACTTTCGTTGTTTTATTAACAATTTAATACATAACGGTTGCTTAAGTTCGATTATAATCAAATGAAAATAGGGCAGTCTAACTTTGAAACCACGTGTTCAATCATAATTCATCAGTTAACCTTAAACTAGCCCGCTCATCTAATAATAATATTGATCAAATCCGTTGTGTAGTTTCTGAGATAATGAAGTTTCGTGATTTTCACATTCCGGTACATTACAGACGAAGTTACAGTTCGATTACAGCAAAATTCAATAGGGTGTCATGAGGCAGCTAGACCTTTCATTTGACACTAATTTTGTGGAAATCAGGTCAGCCATCTCTGAGAAAAGTGAGTGAGTTCAAGTAGTCTTCGGAATATGTTCCTTTTCATAGCTGGATTTCACATTTTTAAACATAATAGGCAAAGTAATAGTCTGATTGCAAAACAAATCAAAAGGGTCTTATGGGGCAACTAGACCTTCCATTTGACATTGATTTTATGAAAATCGGTTCAGCCATCTCTGAAAAACATGAGTGAGATTAAGTAGTCACGTTTCTTGTCATAACTTTTGAACTACAAGTTCAATCTTCATGAAATTCAAAAGTTAAGGGTATTTTAGGTAGCCCGTTCACTTGAAACCTATTTTTTTCAAATCGGTTGTGTAGTTTTCGAGATAATGATGTTTCATGATTTTCACATTTTCATACATTACCTCTGAACCAAAAATCCGATTACAATGAAATTTAATAAGGTCTTATGGGACAACGAGACCTTTCATTTGCAATTAATTTCATGAAAATCGGTCCAGCCATCTCTGAGAAAAGTGAGTGAGAATAAAAATCTGCACATACACACACACACACATACAGAAAATGCTCAGCTCGTCGAGCTGAGTCGAGTGATATATGCCATTCGGCCCTTTGGAGCACTTTTTTACTTTCGGTTTTGCAAGTGATTGCTATACCTTTCTAGGAGAAAGGCAAAAAATATATAAAATATTCTGTTTTATTTTACTACCTGAAAGTTAGAAGGCGATTGGTTGAATGAGTGGAAAATACCAATTTTTTTGTGATGCAATTTGGTCCCGGACACTCTTTACCCAATCCAACGAATCTGCTTCAGAACAGTCCTGTCGAAGATTTCTGTATGATTTCATGTTCCTTTAGCTCACCCGTTAGCTAATAACTGCACTGGTTACCTCGCAAAAACTACTACGATAGATCATTACCATGTCCAATGTAAATGTTTCATCGCATAACGTTGATTTGCGAAATTCTTGCGATAAATCTTCTTCTTCTTTTTCTATATCTATAAAATAGATGATACCCAGCCCGCGTTGCTGCGCCTCTTAGTTTGTAACGACAATTATGTATTTCTGGAATGTGCCATAATTTCAAACATGTATTACCATGCAACAAAAACCTAAATTAATCCACCTAGCGGTCAGACTTATTATTTGTAAAAATAGATTTACATGAATGCTTAAATCCAATAAAAGTTTATCCACTCTTTGGGTTCTCAAATATTGATGTTGTAATTAAAGTATAAAATATGAAATTTGACGTAATGTTAGTACTTAAGAAATAGCGAAATAAAAGCAATGACTCTTAATTTCGAACAATTTAATCACGAGCGATGCCGGGAACGTTCAGATAGTACGATACCACATTTAAATCATGTTGAGGCCATATATATTGATCGAAGCAGGTAAAGTGTTGAATAGTCTTTGAATTTCTTTTCTTTCTAAAACTTTTAAACAGCATATCAAATTGTTAGGAAGTTTGTAATTTGTAAGTTTGAGAGATGACTCATTTGTATGACAAGTTATGTTCAAATAAGTCGTGTAATACTTGAGATAATAGACTTTCGTTGTTTTACAAATTAAAACATAACGCTTGCTTAAGTTTGGTTACAATCAAATGAAAAGGTAACGTATGGGGCAGCCAAACTTTGAAACCACGTGTTCAATCATAATTCATCAGTTAACCCTTTACTAGCTCGTTCATCTGATATCAATATTGTTCAAATCGGTTGTGTAGTTTCTAAGATAATGAAGTTTCGTGATTTTCACATTTCGATACATTACAGACGAAGTTACAGTCCGATTACTGCAAAATTCAATAGGGTGTCATGAGGTAGGTAGACCTTTTATTTGATACTAATTCTGTGGAAATCGGGTCAACCATCTCTGAGAAATATGAGTGAGTCCAAGTAAGTTGTCTTGGAATATGTTTCTTTTCATAGCTGGATTTCACATTTTTAAAAATAACAGGCGAAGTAATAATCCGTTTGTAAAAAAAATCATTACGGTCTTATGGGGCAACAAGACCTTTCATATGACACTAATTTTATAAAAATCGGGCCAGCCATCTCTGAGAAACATGAGTGCGATTAAATAGTCTCCAGAACACGTTTCTTTCCATAACTTCTGAACCACATGTTCAATCTTCATAAAATTCAAAAGTTAAGGGTTTTTAAGGTAGCCCGTTCATTTGAAACTAAATTTGATCAAATCAGATGTGTGGTTTCTGAGATATTGATGTTTCGTGATTTTTACACTTTGATACATAACCTCTAAACTAGAAATCAGATTACAATAAAATTCAATAGGGTCTTATAGGGCAACTAGACCTTTCATTTGCAATTAATTTCATTGAAATCTGTTCGGTCAGACCATCTCTGAGAATTGTGAGTGCGAAAAAAGGTGCACATACACACCCACACACAAACATATACACCTATACATGCTTATATGCAGAAAATGCTCGATTCATCTAACTGAGTCGAGTAGTATATGACATTCGGCCATTTGGATCACTTTTCTACCTTTTAATTAGCCAGTGATCGTTAGGAGGAAGTCAATATGTTTACTTTCATTATGTGATTTCACATTTTCATGAACAACGGACAAAGTTACAATCCGATTGCAATGAAATTCAATAGCAACCTATGAGGCAACTAGACCTTTAATTTGACACTAATTTTGTGAAAATCGGTTCAGCCATCTCTGAATTTAAACAACCTAAGGATAACTTTTCTTTACATAACTTTTGAACCATATGTTCAATCATTACGAAATTCAAAAGTTAAGGGTTCTGGAGACAGTCCGATCATTTGAAACCAATTTTATTAAAATCGGTTGTGTGGTTTCTGAGATATTGATGTTTCGTGATTTTTACATTTTGATACATAACCTCTTAACTAAAAATCCGATTACAATGAAATTCAATAGCAACCTATGGCGCAACTAGACCTTTCATTTGCAATCAATTTTATGAAAATAGGTCCAGCCATCTCTGAGAAAAGTGAGTGAGAAAAATAAGTTGCACATACATACACACACACACACACACACATACACACATACATACATACATACAGAAAATGCTCAGTTCGTCGAAGGGGTCGGCCATTGGGACCACTTTTATACCTTTGGTTTTTCCAGTGATTGCTATACCTTTCTAGGAGAAAGGCAAAAACATAAAGACAAGAAAAACGAAACTTCAACAAATCACACAAAACCTAAATTAATCCACCTAGCGGTCAGACTCAGCCTTTCTCAATCAAACTTATTATTTGTAAAAATAGATTCACATGAATGCTTAAATCCAGAAAGGTATATTTACTCTTTGGGTTCTAAAATATTGATGTTGTAATAAAAGTATAAAATATGAAATTTGACGTAATGTTAGTGCTTCAGAAATAGCGAAATATAAGAAATGACTCCTAATTTCGAACAATTTAATCACGAGCGATACCGGGAACGTTCAAATAGTAAGATACCACATTTAAATCATGTTGAGGCCATATATATTGATCAAAGCAGCTATAGTGTTGAATAGTCTTTGAATTTCTTTTCTTTACAAAACTTTTGAACAGTATATCAAATTTTTATGAAGTTTGTTATTTGTAAGTTTGAGAGATGACTCGTTTGTATGACACTTGTTATGTTCAAACAAGTCGTGTAATACTTAAGATAATAGACTTTCGTGTTTTACAAATTAAAACATAACGGTTGCTTAAGTTTGATTACAATCAAATGAAAAGGGAAAGTATGGGGGAGCCAAACTTTGAAACCACGTGTTCAATCATAATTCATCAGTATATCCCTCACTAGCCCGTTCATCTGATATCAATATTGTTCAGATCGGTTGTGTAGTTTCTAAGATAATGAAGTTTCGTGATTTTCACATTTCAATACATTACAGACGAAGTTACAGTCCGATTACAGCAAAATTCAATAGGGTGTTATGAGGCAGCTAGACCTTTCATTTGACACTAATTTTGTATAAATCGGTTCAACCATCTCTGAGAAATATGAGTGAGTTTATGTAGTCTTCGAAATATGTTCCATTTCATAGCTGGATTTCACATTTTTAAACATAACAGGAAAAGTAATAATCCGTTCGCAAAAAAAATCATTAGGGTCTTATGGGGCAACAAGACTTTCCATATGACACTGATGAGATTAAACAGTCTCCAGAACACGTTTCTTTCCATAACTTCTGAACCACATGTTCAATCTTCATAAAATTCAAAAGTTGAGGGTTTTTAGGTAGCCCGTTCATTTGAAACCAATTTTGTTCAATTCGGTTGTGTAGTTTCTGAGATATTGATGTTTCGTGATTTTTACATTTTGATACATAGCCTCTAAACTAGAAATCAGATTACAATAAAATTCAATAGGGTCTAAAAGGGCAACTAGACCTTTCATTTGCAATTGATGTCATTGAAAACGATTCAGCCATCTCTGAGAAAATCGAGTGAGATTGGGAGAGCGTTACACACACACACATGCAGAAAATGCTCAGCTCATCGAACTGAGTCGAGTGGTTTACGCAAGCTTAGGAGAATGACTGGAGAGCGACTGACGAATTTTCCTTCTCTTCACTCTAACAGCCTCATGCATGCGCTATTCATGAGAGCTCACATACAGCTACAGCTTAAACAAGGCAAAGAAACGGTGTTGTGTTGCGTACGACAGCTCATTCTTGCGCATGTATTTTGTTCGTTCGGACATGACAGCCTAGTTTGCTCATTTTGAGGATGTCCTGTTCCTGTTGACAGCCTGCTGATCGGCTGCGGCTGTCGTCGACTTGCATTTTTTCGTTTTTTCCTTTTTCACAGGCCGGTGGCATATTGAATACAAAGCAAACCATTTCCATTGTTGATATTATTCCCCACGTAAGAAAAAACGTGCTTCGCACCATCTCTCTATCATTCTTTCATCGGCCTTACTGTCGTGATCATAATCACCTGACATCCCGCTCGGACTCGTGTTGAAGGATGTCGGAAGATTATAGGCTGTCATTTACGACAGCTTGGAAATACCAACACACATATGAAGATGAAAAATAACAGTCCGTATGAGGTTGCATGTGTACTGTCGTCAGTTGCGGTCGAACTGTTCACCGAACGTGTGGGGAGCAGTGAGAGCTGTGCAATACAATGAGAACCGGATCAGTTGAAAATTTGCTGTCATTGTCTTGCAGTCATTTTTATAACACTGGGTATACGACATTCGGCCCTTTTGAGCACTTTTATACCTTTAGTTTTTGCAGTGATTGCTATACCTTTCTAGGAGAAAGGCAAAAAGTGAAAGGATAGAAATGACTTTTAATTTCAACTTCAATCCCGAGCAAGGCCGCAAACATTGAAATAGTACAATATTAAATTTAAATGATGTTGAGGCCACATATTTTGATCGAAGCTATAGTTTTAAACAGTCTGCGGGTTTCGTTTCTTTCTATAACTTTCAAACCACATGTTTAAACATTATGAAATTCATTGTTTAAGGGTTTGAAAGCCCATTTATTTGAATTCAACTATGTTCATAGCTTCTGAGATATAAGAGCGTTTTTCACATTCTGACGCAGCGCCAAAACTAAAAGTTTGATTACAATGAAATTTAATAGCAACCTAAGCGGCAAATAGACCCTTAATTTGACACCAAGATAGAAAAAATCGGTCAGACCATCTCCGAGAAAAGTGAATGCGAAAGAAAGTTGCACATACACACGTACACACCCACACACAAACACAAACACCTATGCATGCTTATATGCAGAAAATGCTCGATTCGTCGAACTGAGTTGAGTAGTATATGACATTCGGCCATTTCAATCATTTTTCTACCTTTTAATTAGCCAGTGATCGTTAGGAGAAAGTCAATATATTTACTTTCATTATGTGATTTCACATTTTTATGAACAACGGACAAAGTTACAATCCGATTGCAGTGAAATTCAATAGCAACCTATGGGGCAACTAGACCTTTCATTTGACACTAATTTTGTGAAAATCGGTTCAGCCATCACTGAGAAAAATGAGTGAGTTTAAACAACCTCAGGATAACTTTTCTTTACATAACTTTTAAACCATATGTTCAATCATAACGAAATTCAAAAGTTAAGGGTTCTGGGGACAGCCCAATCATTCGGAACCAATTTTATTGAAATCGGTTGTGCGGTTTATGAGATATTGATGTTTCATGATTTTTATATTTTGATACATAACCTCTAAAGGGGTCATCCACATACCACGTGGACAGCTTTGGGGTGGGGGGGTTGGCTAATGTCCACGGTCCATACAATTTTTTTAGAATTTATATGGACAGTTGTCCACGGAGGGGGAGGGGGGGGGGGTCAAAATCGTTAAAAATCTGTCCACGTGGTATGTGGATGGCCCCAAACTAAAAATCCGATTACAATGAAATTCAATAGCAACCTATGGCGCAACTAGACCTTTCATTTGCATTTAATTTTATGAAAATAGGTCCAGCCATCTCTGAGAAAAGTAAGTGAGAAAAAAAAGTTGCACATACACACACACACATACACACATACATACATACATACAGAAAATGCTCAGTTTGTCGAAAGTAGTCGAGTGGTATATGACATTCGGCCATTGGGACCACTTTAATACCTTCGGTTTTTCCAGTGATTGCTATACCTTTCTAGGAGAAAGGCAAAAATAATACTGATCAAAATAATCAGACACAAGCACAAAAATATAATCAAGATGGCCATGTTCAAAGTGATTAAAAAGGAAATTCCGTTGATATTAATCACGTCATTTTGCATACGTCAGTCCAACAAATACATTTCCATAATTATTACTTGTTGAATATATTAAAAATGAACACTGTTTAAAATAGAAAACTAGATTGTTCTAGTGAAGTAATATGATGTTGAAACTTGATTGGAAAATCATCGAAAAATAATCAAGATAAAGGTTATGGAAACAGAGCGGGGCCTAGTGTGGTTGGTAACGTCTCGCCAACCACGCTCGACGCCTGGGTTCGAATCCCACCGCCAACATAGGTGTCGATGGTTGTGAGGTGGCGTGATCCACTCACAACCAACTCAACTAGTCTAGATTCAATCTTAGCCGACACCGGGAGATTTTCTGAGGCGAAAAATCTCTGGGATCACGCCTTCCATCGCATGAGGAAGTAAAGCCGTTGGCGCCGGTCCGTTAATAAACGGGTCGTGAGTTAGGGTCCTGGGTGTGGAGTCGCCTCCCTGGGTGTCGTTGATTGGCCACAACAGTGGCGGAACTAGACCGACGGAAAATAAGCGAGAATAAAAAAAAAAAAAGGTGATGGAAACGAGAATAGTACACTAAATTCTTTTTTACGGGGGAATACCTAACGCGTGAAAAACCGCAAAGACACAAACCGCGTAAATTTTGAAATCTTGTTATAGTTTTTCGATCATTTCTGTTGAATACTTTCTAAAAAGAATCAAAAAGAGTGTCCGACTGCGAATCTAAAGGAAAATCAGGTAAAAATGCTAAATACTTCTGGTCGAATCAGTGAATTTTCAGTTATTGGCTTAATTAAATTCATCGAACAGTCTAAATAAAAACGATTTAAAAAGAAATAACCATTATAACATGCTGTGTGAAAAAGGACATGTTCAGCAATGCTGTGCAGTGCTGAGGTTTGCCGATTGGTTCGTCTGCTGTGCTAGAATCAGCTGCTGCTCTGCCGGTTGCGGGTCCTGCCTGATAAAAGTCAACCGTCCATCTGTTGCAGTAATCCATTATACAACGAAGACTCAATTTCTGCACGCTAATTTTTATACGTGACTACTGAGAGTTTCCGGTAAGGCTCACTTTTCGATAGTACAATAGTTAGCATCACAAAATTACAATGTTTCGCATAGAAAATTTACAATGTTTTGGTGGACGCATAGATAATTTTCCAATCGATTGCTGTAAGAATGAAGGAAATCCGATGGAAACTAAAGTTTTGAGTTTACAACGAATTTACTCCGAAACTGTACCTTCATGAATAACAATTGAGAAATGTCGAACCATGTTTTGAACGCAGAAATCGACCAATCAGAGCTAGAAACAATGCCAAATACCATCCAATGTGATTGTTTTTGGAACTATCCAGAGGCCGGAAATCCAGACACCGTTTTGAATTTCAAGATTGATAATTTAGGTTTTTGTAAAACACCTAAAAATGTCCAAACACCACCACGAGTAGGGGAAAACCGTATAGAATGCGCCTAAAGGTTAAGCCTGGCAGTTCTCATATGAAATAGTGCGCCATAATGACTTAAATATTTTAAAAACTTTGGAATTGTCTGTGGCTCTGTCAAACATGTAATTATTAATGAATTTTATATAATTTTTTATGATTAACTGACCTGCAAATAACACAAAAAACTGTGCTTCCTCTAACTCTCTAACTACGGAAGTTCATAATACTTTGAATATACCAATTTATTTCACTAACTTTCATCAATTTTGCCCCAAAAACAATTGAAAATAAATTGAGGAAGCTTACACTAACAAAGCATGAGCGGGGGCCTAGTGTGGTTGGTAACGTCTCCGCCAACCACGCTCGACGCCTGGGTTCGAATCCTACCGCCGACATAGGTGTCGATGGTTGTGAGGTGGCGTGATCCACTCACAACCAACCCAACTGGTCTAGATTCAATCCTAGCCGACACCGGGAGATTTTCTGAGGCGAAAAATCTCTGGGATCACGCCTTCCATCGCATGAGGAAGTAAAGCCGTTGGCGCCGGTCCGTTAATAAACGGGTCGTGAGTTAGGGTCCTGGGTGTGGAGTCGCCTCCCTGGGCGTCGGTGATTGGCCACAACAGTGGCGGAACTAGACCGACGGAAAATAAGAGAGAATAAAAAAAAAAAAAACTAACAAAGCACTGTAGAAAACTACTTGACATTTTTGCTTTTGCTTCTGAGACTTCAAGTGCTTCTCACTTCGCGTGCTGATTTCTGCTAAGGACATTTGAGCCTTCTGAGTTGGAGCATATTGGCCTTTTTTGTGGTTCGTCTTGGCCACTTACTTGTTTGGTAGTAATAATAATTTTTCTTAACAATAATAGTGAAATCGAGTATTTTAGAACAAGCTTCGTCAAAAATATACACCATACAAATCCTACAATCATTTTACATGTTCAAGGTCACTTAAAAATAATGAAAAACGCTGTAAATTGTGTAAATGTTCAACTGGTGCGTTTTATACAGTTCTCCCCTATTTGCACAATTTGGATGATGCCCAAAGTGACACAATTTTAAAATCCATGATAGAAACTTCCAGTTGATGGGAAACAGCTTAGAATGACACAATACCACAATGTTGTTCAGAGTCCGTAAATAGACTCCTGACGTTATTTCGAAGTTCAAGATGGCGATTTGCTGTATCTGGGAAACAGGCCGAACACCACCTATGCAAATTTTTCAAAAAATGATTTCCAGAGACCAGAAATCAACTCCAGACTTAATCCAGAATTCGAAACTTCCAGTTTTCAAAATACAACCTAAAAGCAAAATGTTCGAATACCACGCAACCGCAATAATGGATGGAAGGAGTTGTTAAACCCATCTATAAACAGGGCGATCGGCTACAATTCAGCAACAACCATGGCAACGATGCTCCCACAGACCGTTATTATAAAACAAAATGCAACAAAGAATCTGAGTACACCATTCGATTCGTTATGACATCCAGAATCTCTGGTCAAAATTTCAAAATCATCGTACGGTACATTTTTGAGTAATCTCCTTTTGAAGGTCGTAAAGTTAAAAAAATGACATAAAAACGACGAAATACTTATTGTAAAGCACGTTTTTCAACCACCATTTTATGAAATAACTTCCAAAATAGTTTCTACACATTCCAAGTATTTTATTTCAAGACATTAAAAATGAATGCAAAGATTTATTTGAAAATCCCACAGTACACAGTGGTCTAGATTTGACTTTTTCTGTGATTGTCAAAACAATAAATTTTACAAAGTCTTGAAAGAAGCTTAGTTGAATGAATAAAATTCTGGAACATTTTGCGTTGTTTTGACCATCACAGACAAAATTATAGACCAAAAACTGATTTTAAGGAGGGGTGTTCCACAAAAAACTCTATTTTGTCGTGCCCAACGTACAGATAGGACATAACAGTATTCAGCAATTGTTTTTCTTTTAAATTTTTCCACAACTTTGCTGGAGAAAGCAATTTGGTATAGTGATAATTTGAAAAATTATTTATTTTACCTTACTGTTAGGTGGATTGATCGAAAAACCAAAAACGCCAAAAATAGGGCCTTGTTCTATGGAACAATTTTGCTGAAGACATTGAGTACATAAAATTAATTTTTTCTTGTCAAATCTAAACGATTACGACTTTTCGAGTATAGGCCACTGTGCACTGTGGGATTTTCAAAAAAATCTTTTCATTCATTGTTAATGTCTTTAAATATAATACTTGGAATGTGTAGAAACTATTTTGAAAGTTATTTCATAAAATGGTGGTTAAAACGTGCGTTAGAATAAGTATTTCGTCGTTTTTATGTCATTTTTTTTTACTTTACGACCTTAAAAAGGAGATTACTCAAAAATGTACCGTACGATGATTTTGAAATTTTGACCAGAAATTTTGGACGCCATAACGAATCGAATGGTGTACTCAGATTCTTTGGTGCATTTTGTTTTATAATAACGGTCTGTGGGAGCACCATGATGGCATAACGTTGATCACCGCCGCCTACAAAGTCCTCTTTCGAATTCTGATCCACCGTCTTTCTCCTCTAGCAAATGTTATCGTAGCGGGCTTCGCATAAGCACACACATCTACGGATCAAATCTTCACTCTCTGGAAGATCTTTCATAAATGCTGGAAATAAACGTGCTCACACATCACATCTCCGTGGACTTCAAGGCATATGATACAGTGATACAGTCAATCGAGACCAAAATCTTGAAAACCTGAAAAAACTCTTGATTGTTTGACATTCTCGAAGATTCCGTTTCAATAAAATCCTGTATATGTTCATAAATTATTCAATTACATCTAAAACATTTTCAAGTTTGAGCTTGAGCTTGAATGACCGCACATATCACAATTGCTCCTCCATGATGGATGTAAGCTAGTGAGGTGGCACAAAGAACCAAGTAGATTGATCTTCAATTTACAACCATTCGGTAGTTTTGGCTTTTTAGAGATCGATAACGATGCCGGCCACGTTTGTTGAGGAAGGAAGAAAGATTACAATCGTTGCTGCAGCGACCGAGTTTCCCTCTGCATCTCTAACGATTATTAGGGAAGAGAGTTTTTTTGTAACCGTGGTAATTGACGGAATTGTGTTCTTTTACTCTACTCTACTGCTCTATTGTACTGAGCCTCCTCGGTTACTCCTGCCAAGTGTCGGTAATTAAGGTAAATTAATCTATAGTGGACCTCTTTACTTTAGTGGACCACTCGCCAGATTAACTCAGCTAAAACGTAAGCTCGCCTAAGGATGGTCGGCCAACCTGCCGAACATTCAATCCGTGAACGACGACAGCCGTGTCGAGATCGAGAGAGAGGTAAGAGTTACGAGTGAGAAACTCATCGTGATTGCCAATTCCCTAAAAGTGTGCAGGGCATCGGGGACGGATAGAATCCCTACCGGTGTCACTGTACAAGATTCTGGAATATTACTTCCTATTGCAATACGGAGGAGGATCAGAAGTGCGTCCCAATTACCGCAGGAGTTCCGCAAGGTTCTATCCTGGGCCCGGTGATGTAGAAAGTCATGAATGTTGTGGAATGTAATGTCATGACGGGGTGTTGAAACTCAAGTTCCCAGTAGGAGTTATGATCGTCGACTTTGCAGACGACATAACGCTGGAGGTCTACGGCGAGTCGATCGAAGAGGTCGAGCTGGCGGCTGCGCACTGTATACGCAAGGAGCTAGCGCATCATAAAATGGAGGTCACTTGGGGGTTATGGCCGACGACAAGCTCACATTTGGGAGCCACGTTGACTATGCCTGTAGGAGGGCATCGTCGGCTGTTGCAGCACTATCTCGTATGATATTTAATAGCTCAGCGTTGTATGGCAGGAAACTTCATGTCAGCGTGGTTTCGGCCATACTTAGGTATGGTGGGCCGGTGTGGTCCAGAGCTCTAGGTACTAACAGTTACCATGGCAAACTGGAAAGTAGCTACAGACTTATGTGCCTGAGGGTTGCGAGTGCGTACCGAACACTGTCATACAACGCAATCTGTGTTTTGGCCGGCATGATGCCTATCAGCATCGCCATCAAGGAGGACAGAGAATACTTCGACCAACGTAACACAAGGGGCATACAAGGAACCAGAAGGTCATTCTCGATGTCCCGATGGCACCGGGAATGCTCCAATTCCACGAAGGGTAGAAGGACGCACCGATGGCGAAGTGACCTTCCCCCTGACACAGATCCTGGTTGCTTCAGGCAATATCTGCACAGGCTCGGACATGCTGGGTCCCCCATGTGTCCTAAATGCATGGATGTGGAAGAGACGGTTGAACACGTCTTTTTCGCATGCCTACGTTTTGTATGAGCGAGAAGCGACATAATGGGCAGTAAGCGGGCCAGGCACTACTCCGGACAATCTAGTCCAGAGGATGTGCGACGACCCGGACATCTGGAGTGCGGTTGCTTTGGCCGCTTTTCAGATTGTTGTAAATTCCGATTTGTGTTAAAAGAAATTGAGTTGATCTGACGAATGGTCCACTATAGCAAAGAGGCCTCTATAATTTCCTGAAGAGGTGTATACTTTCAACTGTTTGTCGGGTTCGACTTTTTTGCAATTTTAGCGTAAAGGAAGAGTCAAAAAGGGGGATGGGGAGGAACCTGAGAATAAACCCATGCGTAAAAGTCTCTCTCCCCTATGATTCTACTAAGATTCTAACTCATGACCATTTGTTTGTCAGAGCGAACTTTGTAACCTTGAGGCTACGAACTTTCTTAATAACATCAAAAACAAAAACTTCTCATTATTGTATTCGGAATCTACATACAAGAGACGGCAAAAATGTTTAATTTTATTGTTTTCAAACAAATACAAGTGCTCAATTTGAATAGAAGCGAAAAGGGATACTACTATTTGTAGAATCATAGAAAATCAAATTACTTCAGATAACAACTCTCGCATTGGATCAAAATAATTAGAGAGTTCTGGTAGCGTCTGAAATGACGCTAATATGATATAGTAAACACGGTTTTTTAGTCGTTTCCTCATTCTTCATCCTTAACCTGTCAACCTGTTTTCAAATAATCATAAAATTAGGACAGTAGTACCATACTGCCGAATCCAGCTAATTTATTTCGCAATTTATTCACCGGATGCACTACGAGGACTGTTGCGTGTTCGTTCTTCCGACCCCAGGCAAAGCCCGCTAATACTGACCAATTAATGCACACCTCCAGTACCTATTAACGGCCGCTATGAACCCATTGCGTAGAGAGTTTGAGCGCACAAGCACACAGTGCCTAAAAATGCATGCATAATTTCACTCGATTCGATTATACTTTCAAATCCAGCGCGGGACCCTGCATTAGTTGCGTTGTATGCACTCTAAACAACGGTCGTGCAGGTTCAAGTGTATTCATCACCTTCTTTCGATTGAACGGTAAATTCCACACGGTGAGCTCGAATCCAAAATATGTGTGTGGAAAAATGAGTCAGACAAGTCCTCACCTTTCTGCTGCACACAACAGTATCGCTACGTATCACCGCATGGAATTCGGTACTTTTCTGGTCAGTAATAACCCATTTCGAGTAACGGCTCCCGTGGAAAACAAAGGCAAACTCTGTTTTGTATGTTGCCCATGTAATAATGCATTCATTAAAATGTGCTCTATGCTGTGAATACGTAATTAGACGAAAAAACTGCTACATTTCTTCTGTAATCTGCAACCGTGTAGTTGTACAAGGGAAGTGAGTGGAAAAACTGCACACGTGCTGCCACACTACTGCCGTTACCATCGCTGCAAGTAGCAAGCTTGAGTGTCCAGAAGGGTATATGCATTCAAATTTTGGTAGTCGTTTATGGCTGTTCCAGACTCTGGTACCAACTACGCAAAGCGCACGTAACTTTTCCGTGGGTGCAGTTTGCATGAAATATTACTATATCGTAGGAAACGACGATGAAAGTACGGAATTGAAGCGTTTAGTTTAGTCCTTTTCTCTTATTAGGGTGGAAAAGCGCTAGGGCGGAAACCGGTTTTCCCTCTTACCCACGTGTCGCTTGTGTCTTGATTGATAACACTGCAGTATGTTAGCCGCAGTCGCTGTTGCAGTGATTACGGCTCGGTACGATGTCGCTACAGCACCCGAATTTTCGATACATAAACTGCGGGGACGAATGGCGCGTGCAGTTGATGGAAGCGCATAATTCACGTTGTGCGCTGGGGCTAGCATTCGCTACGAAAAACAATTAAAAATCTAAAGTGAAAATTGAACAATGAAGAAAGAGCTGTAGAAATTTTCGTCAACATGCGTGCACTATCTAAAAAATGATGAATTTCATCTCTGAATTGGCTTTTGTTTTAGCAAAGTATAATTTGAACGGCCGAACCATATCGGACACTAGCAGGACTGGAGTGCGTCGTAAGCCAATAAAATGTCAAATTTCTAATGTTGCTCAACCGAAACCAGGCACTAAAAATAAACTAAGCAGATGTACGCATTTTCCGCATCGTCCAGTAAAATCGGTTTCCCTTCGCACTTATTGCAATCCCTTTAAGCCCCGGGCGTGTTAACGCATTCTCGTTCGAGAGTGCGTTCGATAAAGAAAAACCGCGTGCGCAATTTAAAGGCCCCCGGGGCAACAATTCGCCGCGGGTCTTCGAGACGAGCCGAATGCGTGGCACAAATACGCACATCAGTGCCAGACGGCTTGATTTTTTTTTCTTTTGTTCGTTTCTCACTTAATGTTGTTTTTGTTTGTACTTCCGTTCCCAGCTTTGGCTGCGCTTGGTGCGAAGAAATAACGAATTTATTTGCCAGACATAAAAATCGTGGCGAAGAAGAGATTGCAAAAGTGCGTCTAGCAAGTCTTCGCTGCAAAAAGTAGAGAGAAGAAAAAAAACGCACCGATTCGTTCAACCTTCAAAATTAATTTAGAGAGAGATAGAGAAGAAAAAACTAAGCCGGCAGCAGTTTCTGGACAATCCACCTCAATCGCTTCATTATATTCCGTTCCAGTACCTATCCGTCATGACACTCAGTCAGTCAGTAGCAGCATGAAATGACGTCGATCGTCGCCTTATCATGCTGTGAAAGTGGGTTGAGTCTGTAGGATGCAGTTGGTAGGAAAAAAGTCACTAAATCGATAAAATTAATATCAGGAATTAGTAACAGTTGCTCTTTCAGAGACACCGTAACCAGATGTAACGAAATAAAGACAGAAGTTGCGGTTAACGTTTAAAATTTGGAATTAAAATTTTGTTACGATTCTCTATAGTAAAAAACAATAGAAAAAAAGCGGTAAGAGAACACATTCTAAACATCTCAATCAATTGCTCTTCCAACTTAGCAGTTCTTGTCAACGAACGTAATCATTCAACCGCAGTGCAATCCCCAAACAGCATACATCCAACTATCAAAAAAATAGAATAGTTCTTGATTAGGTTGGAGAGCTGATTTTTTTTTTATGGTTTGATCCGTAAGAATCAGTACAACAGCAAAATATCTTATACTTTACTTTAATGGAACAAAAATAGAAATAATAAGGTAACTGAATATGCGGTTATTTTATTACAAACTAGCAATGATGCAATTTTGTTGAACAATTACAAGCAATATATCAGAGCGAGATAACTTAATTTATAACGGGTAAAATTAATTCGTTGAAACGTGCAAAATTTGACACTAACTGAGTTCGTGGAAAAAATACCGCGGTTTTCACAATTTTCACCGCAAAAATGACGGAAGCTGTGAAAAGAGATAAGTCAAACGAAGATTCGCAGCTTATTTAATTACTAAAACAACTCAGCAATTACATCGCCTGCATTCTATACAAAAACAATTGACTGCATAAAATGTCAAACACAAAAACAGAAGGTCAAGCGGAATGTGGCACCTAAGCTTTGCTTTAGTTTCAATGTTGTCCAACCAACCTGTTGAATATGGTTGCTCAATTGGAGCTTGTTTAAGAATTCAGCAACTATACAGCCTGTTTGCTGGTCACTTATATAGTAAACGTGATCCGCCATCTCGCCAGTCATAATTACAATCATAAATTGAGAAGTTACTGAATTAAGCATTTCCGCCTACTTAATTTACGCATAATATCTTCGCAAATTTCAATATTTTTGTAGGTTTGTACCTATTATAAATTACAAGTCCGATATATATCATCTACACCAACATAAATTTCTCATTCAAAAATAAAATATGTCAAATTTATGTAAAAAAGTACTTTATCAGACACTAAAATCAGCTACTTTTCGTAGAAGAAAACCGGTCTAAATAGTGTTCCACAGATGCCTCCCCAGGTGACCCATGCTAATGCGATATAAAGAGTTAATGGCTCAGTACCGCACCACACCTCCCCTCAGAACCGCTGTGGAGTAAATTTCAGGCCAATAAAAGTGACCTTAATGAAACTGCGTTCCATGCGATATGTGTCCGTGCGTACCTGACCGACGCACCAACGGCGACGGTCGACTTCTGCATCGGAACCAAAATCTAATGCGGTGGCCACCAAAGAAACGGCACCACAAACCGGCCGCCGAGCTTCAATTGCAAGCCGAAAAAAAATTTATAAATATTAATTCGTTTTCTTCTACATTTTGTTCTCTTTTTCGCCATCAAATCACTGCGGGTTTGGGGTGCGTGGCTTTTACTTTGTTTTGTCGGTGCGTTTTCTATTGCATTGCTGCAATCGAGCAAGGTGCTGATGATGGTACACCGTTGCGGTCCGGATCAGAGAAATGCTAATGATCGTGTTGGCATAGTGGTATCTTTGTATCAGAAGCCGCGACCTCCAGACGAGGCGGCGATCAACGATGAAATGAAGTAACGGTGATGGCGTTTTATGCGACTTTTTGAGATGCGTGCAAACTTGCTTGTAGAAATTATTCTAATAAAATTTTATTCAACTTCCACTTTTTTGCTCTTGAAGTCGAACAAATTTAGCTTTGTTTTTATCAAATGTAGTGTAAATGTCCTTGGTCGAGTTCTAGCGAAAAACTGTATGCTCTTTCCCTTGTCGAAGTATTACAGCCATCGCCAGAATAAACAGCAATGGTAATAGCTTTTGATTGCTTGTACTAGATAAGTTTCGATCCAATAAAAAAGGCCCCTAATTGCACTGCGACTTTACTAAGCCAACCCTAATCTAACCCCATATCAGGCATTGCGTGTGCAGTCGTACTACCCTGTAGAGAAGCGAAAAAAACACAGCATAAAATACAGCCAAATCAACGAACGAACGCAACGAACAAAGAACCTCTCCTCGATTCGCAGCGCAAGGCCTCACCACCCGTTCCATCCAGTGGTCTTCGGGGAACCGAATGGCAAGGCAAGCAAACCCCCTCTACCCCGAACACGGGTAACCCGAAGAATGCTGAATGCGTTTCGTATTCCAAACGATCTTACATCACGCAGTGCACGCTTTCCCATCCCACCCGGCGCCGTCTGGTCCGAAACCCGTAAGGCGAATCCATCCATTCCTTGGTTTGGCCTATGTGCCGGGGCCTGCCGCACGCAGCGCATTTGATGTACATAACACGAAGAAGTACGAGTGCGAATGCAAGAGAAAGAGAGTGACAGCCGGACAGAAAGTGAGTGAGAGAGACCCATCGAAATCACCGGAAGGAAGATGGAACACCGTGCGGATGGGGTTCTGGGGAGCGATGTTCTTTAGAGGAAACTGCTGCTGCTGCTGCTAATGCTATAGTTGGTAGAATGTGCGACCGAGCTTTGCGCTAGGTAAGACGAGGCGGTACGGAACGGAAGATTGCTACCCTAGTTGCCACCCACCCACCAACTGTGGTGAAGGGGTGGAATGGGAAACGCACTCTCGATTGCGAATGCGTTCAAAATGCGCATGAACCGATAAAATGACGCACAGGGCAGCAGCGTAGCACCACCACTATAGCACTACTATTTCGGTGCGTATGACCTCAAACCAGCTCGTCACGGTCCTGGGTATCCAACCGAGAGAAAGCGAGTGCGTTTCCAAACTCTATTTCGCAAAGGCACTGGGAAAATACTGCTTTTCCGATTTTGCTAGCGGACGGAGGGGGCGAGAAGTGCGGGAGGAAATTTTAAATTATGTTCTATATGCGTACGATGGTTTAGCAGCACTGCTGCTGCCGTTACTACTCTGCCGTCGTTGCTGTCGTCGGTGCGATCCTGTGCGTGAGGAATAGCTTTTGCCTGCTTTTGCTGCGTGACACACACACATTATATATTATTCGCTGACTATATTGTGTACAGAAGCTTCTTGTGGAAATTTGCACTTGAGGTTGTTACGCAACGAGAAGCCATTCGTGGCCGAACACCGAAATTCAAGCTGGTAATATTGACAATAAGGAGTGCGAATGCAATATATATGTACACGCTAAGAATTTTAGTTCTGATGGAGGCGGAGTGTTCTTTGCGTTGGAGTGTAGGGTACGATCAGTGTATTTCAGACCTGAATGTAATCACTCTAGGGCCATTGTTATTAAACTATTGCAAATTTACGGTCGTAAATGGTGAACACAGGGTTTGCCCTAGAGCTCAAACTGGAACAAAATGATAAATTATAGCTTTTTAAGCATTCCTGTGCATTTTAATGGCTCTAGCAAAGATACCTTTTCTAGAGACTTGATTGAGTTTTTCCTTAAACAAACGTAGAAGCGATGAACTCGGCGAGTAATTACCCTGCGGCCTTTGACGCACTTCTACATTTACTAGGAGCACACAAATTCACGGAAATGTTTACAAAGCTATAATCCTTTTAGGGCAACTTTACACTGATCGACAAAAGAGAAAACTTATATGTCGATCACTGTAAGCAAAGCAAAGTCTCGGTGCTACATTCTGATTCGGAACTGGACCTTCTGTTTTATTATACACAGACTTCGCAGCCAACTGTTTAGTGTAAAGGACAATCGCGGGGCTAGCGCTACGATCCTACTGACACTAATAGTCTCTATTTCATTTTAAACCGAGAAATGTTCAATTTGTCAAATGACGCCATTTGGCGTCCCAGCTGGTCTCGAGGTATGATGCTGGCCTAACAAGCCAGTCGTCGTAGGTTAGGTCGAGTCTCGGCTCGGGAGAGACTGCCCGATCATTAAAAAATATCAGGATTATAACAAATCTTGATATTTCGTTACAAACTTTTTGTATCAACTTGTGTTCTTAACTTGGTCTCGTTAATAGTTAAAATATCAAAATTCCTATCAAAATTACTTACCGATTATTACAAATTATAACAAGTTTTGTAATGTTTTTGGCAGAAAAAGATCAGAATTAGTTAGAATGTACAATATTTTGTTAATTGAATAACAAATTTTGTTATAAATATGCTTTAAAAAACACACTTTTGAACATTCAACCCTAGTAACAATATTGGTTTTATCAAACCTTTAAAGCGTCTAATACAGCCAAAACAGCGCTATAATACTTTGATAAAACCAGTTTTGTTACTTGGGAAGTGTATGATAACAGAATTTGATATATTTTTGTACCTCCTATCATTCTATCAAGTTCAGATATATTTGTGTTACCCATTTGTTATAATCGTTTGATCGGGTGTAAGTGTCAGTAGGATCGTAGCGCTAGCCCCGCAATTGTCCTGTACACTTAACAGTTGGCTGCGAAAACTGTGTATAAAAACAGAAGGTCGCCAGGCATTGTGAACAACACTTAAAAGTGGTGCTGAACAGTGAGGAAGATAGGAGTTCCGTCGAGGGAACCAGGAGACAAATTGGGGAAGATGGACAAGCAGAGAGCTGAAAAGCCACAAAGCCGCTAGGAATAAAAGCTAACCAGCCAAATTTTAAAAGTCAAGTGGAAGTGGAATACAGATTTTCTAGGCTATCTACGAGCTGGTTGGAATATGCCCTATCTATAAGAAGAAACACAGACTCGACGGAAGCAACTATCGAGGCATAACCCTCCTCAAATCCGCGTAAAAAGTGTTCTTCCGCATCCAGTTTCAAAGGCATGGCGACCGTTGCAAGAAGCCTTTTTGGGTGCACACCAGTGCGGTTTTCTAGCGGGACGATCTGCAACGGAGCACCTCGAGACAGATCCTCGACAAGATTCAAGAGCACAGCTTGCTGATACATCATCTATCTATAGACTTCAACGCGGCGTACGATTAAGTGTAACGCAACAAGTTGGGGTAAATTATGCTTGAACATGACTTCAATTCTAATTATGCTGGGTTTCGCATTGAGCGTCAGGACAGCGGGTGAAATTTCTTACGCCTTTGTGACATCACTATTTAATATTACCCTGGAAGGTGTGATTAGGAGAGCGGGGATTAACACGAGTGACACGATATTCTAAAAGTCGGTTTAACTGTTTGGCTTCGCCGACGATATCGACATTGTGGCTCGGACCTTTGTGAAGATGGTGTATACGTACATCGGACTAAAGACCGAAGTCAAACGGATTGGACTGGTCTAAGATGCAGTACATGAGAGGAAGGAGTTCACGAGAAGACAGTGCTAACCTCCCCCCTCGAGTTCAAGTTGGTGTGGATGAACGATACCAGGAGAGAAGTTTATCAGCGCATTATGGCAGTAACTTGCGCCTACTTTGGTCTTCGGAACAAGCTACCTGACTTCCGGTTTTTGCATACATTTTGCCCACGACACCTTTACAATGGTTAGTGCTGCCATCTGATGACTTAAAAGCGCATAAAACTGGTTATTGGCAAAATCGATTTATCGTGCATAATCTGCCAGATGAAAATGGAAACTGTAAGGCGCACTATATAAGGATATTGAAAATTAGATGGCCGTACCGTCCAAGGATGTTGAAAATTAAATGGCAGGACCATACAAGGATATTAAAACAAATTGATTAACCTTTCGCCACCTTGCCGTCATCATCGAATTACCAGTATAAAAATTAGTTCGACTTTCATTCACGCGCAGCGACAATCGTGTCCGATGCATACTGCAAGAGTCAGGTATCTTGTTCTAGTCATCTATGATCCTAACTTAATAGCGTTTTCGGAACAATCCCTACAAGATTCAAAAATATAAAACTTTGCTGAACAATCAAAAATCCTATCCGTATTGGGTACCATACAAGGATATTAAAACAAATTGATTAACCTTTCGCCACCTTGCCGTCATCATCGAATTACCAGTATAAAAATTAGTTCGACTTTCATTCACGCGCAGCGACAATCGTGTCCGATGCATACTGCAAGAGTCAGGTATCTTGTTCTAGTCATCTATGATCCTAACTTAATAGCGTTTTCGGAACAATCCCTACAAGATTCAAAAATATAAAACTTTGCTGAACAATCAAAAATCCTATCCGTATTGGGTACAAAGCTATGAGGTATATTATATGAAAGTTATTTAAAATTTAGTTTTTTGTACTTAACTTTTGTTAGTAGCATTTAACTGGGTAGTTAGGGTAAGAAGAGTTTTCTTTGAAATTGAGATGATGTAGTAAAACTCTCACAGGTTCCATTCGTCTCATTCCACCCATATTAGAGCACGGCGAGCATATGTTACAGACATTTTTCATATACATTGAAAGCAGAAGTTTTTTTGTGTTAGGATATAAAATGATGGTTTGTTTGGCAAAGTTTTAGAACATGTAAAAATGTAAAACTTTGCTGAATGAAGAAAATTCTTATCTTCATTGAGTACAGAGCTACAGAGTATTTCAGAGGAAAGTTACTTAAAAGTTAGTTTTTCATTCCTAACTTTTGTTAGCTACATTTTCAAGGGAAACTTTGTTCTACAGAAGCATTTAAACCAACAAAGCACACGTTTTTGTTGAGGACTACACATCTCCAGGACTTTTCCATACAAAGTTATAACTTATTTTAGCCTATTTCCTCGAAGTTTACCGGGACATTTGATTCTTACATATTCTAATTTCGATCTGTTCTTGTTCAACAGTTGCGTTATGCATTTCACCCATTTTTTGTGCAAAGTCAGAGCAATCATTGTGCGTTTTGAGAGGACAAATGTTGAACTTTGAACCTTTGCGTGTACACGATTAAAATATCTTATGATCTGTAGTGAAAGTTTGATTCCGTAAAAACTCTTGTGAATAAAAAACAACGTCTACGAATAGTTGTATGTGTAATATTTGACCACTTAAGTCCCTTTTTCACGCTTGGAATATGTGGCACGTAATAAAACGCATAAACAATCAAATTCGTGTGAATTGCTGAATCCACGTAATGCCTAGCGGAGAAGGTATTTCCACCTCTGAATCACGATGAAAATCAGGAGAAAAAATTGTAATTATTCAGGACATTCAATTTGTAAATTTAACTTTAACTCTTCGCGAAAGAACCGTCACATTCTGAAATGCACTATACAAAGATCCGTCAATATTCGCGTATAAAGTGACCCGCGATAGAGCTTTAACCATCTGGTTACTTCATTGAAATACAACCAGAATTATTTTTGTTTTATCTTATTTTCACAAAACCCTGAAGTATGAAAACTGTCATGTGAATTTTGAACGACTTGTTGTGAATAGCATTCAAAGCAACTAATTTCGTTTATTTTGATCAACAATAAACTTACCTAGATATAATAATCTACATTATAATGGGTTAGCGATTAGCGAAAGCTTCGCTAATGTGAAATTAGCGCTGAGCGATTATCGAGCTTTTTAACGGAATAGCGATTGGCGAAGCTATTTTTGGTAAGCGATACCCATCACTATTTGTAGGACAGTAAACAAATCTCTTTTTATTGTTTAGGATTTAGAAGACTTCATGCCGAAATTATTTTATACTTCACCGTACCATAAAAAAGAGTTCTATTTGGTTTTCCAATCGGTTCATTTTCAGTAAACTTTAAATATTTTAATGGATAGTGCCCACATTGGCAAACAAAAACAATGCGCCTCCATGATTAGCTGCACTGACAACTTAGAACAAAAACTATTTTTTTCTATTTACAATTGTCGAAAAAACCTTAACCATATGTTTGCAAATATAACCCATCGTCATTTTATAAACATTCCCAAAATAACAAGACAAACTTTTCCCAGCAGGTACTGCAGAGATGGTACGTGTATAACGAAGGAGAAAAAAATTCTCGTATCGATGCAACTCGCTAAGCTTTGCTTTTACGAAACGCGAACGGGGAAAACTCAAAGCTAGCCAAATTAGCATAAACTCAGCCCGCCGCTTTACATAACCGCACATAAACCAGACGGCACCACGGCAGGACTCCCTCAAGAAGCGTGCGTTCCGTGCGTGCGTTAACTGCATTGGTACTTCCAACCCCAAAATACAGTCGGTTTGCACCTGGCTGCGTGGGGAGAACGGAAACGTTTGTCGGACGGTTTATGTACCGGAATTGAACATTATGCAGAACCATAGGGTTCAGCCGAAGTGAAAGTGAAAATTCACCCGTCTGAAGACACTGCAGCAAATCGAGCCTATAAGGGTAGGGAAATTCGGTAGCCAAAGGATAGAACAAACTTAACTTATTGCGGCGATTGGCTGCAGCCACAACTGTATTTCTTCTTTCTTTAGACGATAAAAACGGAACGCAAAGCAAACTGCTTCAACCCTTGCGAATGTTCTTTAGCTGCTAGCAACATTACAAACAATCGATTCAGTTGCATATGGATGAGTTTCCCCACGAGGCTCGTGCGGGCATAAATCTCAATTTGATATCTATATTTGCTCGGATTCGTTTCAAATTTGATATCGATTGCAAAGTTCTGCGACTTCAACCTAACCTGTCGTGCTTTTATGAGCCTCCCCATGCCAACTCTCCACACCAAACTTTACAAAGTCAAACCATCAGCTATCAAAAATAGCAGCAGCAGCAGCTGCCTCATAACGATCCCCATTCCTTTGCCGCAGCGTGCGTCCGAGACACTTGGAAACTGAAATATTCTGTAATAAAATTGCATTTTATCGCTTGTTTTACGGGCATAAAATTTACACCCCATCTGCGTGCCTCCCTTCAAGTGAACGGGTAAACGATAATGGCCACACTCGCAGCGTCCGGACCATAACTGGGTTAAAAAAGGGCATCATCAGGAAGGGTTGTTGGTGCTGCTGCTGGTAGTTTAGTTGTACATTCTTCAACAGTACCTTCGAACGCACCACACCGCATCGGATCGCATGTACGCTAGTGGCAGCATCTGGGTACGAAATATGGCTTCCGATGGCGTAGAGAGGAGGAAGATGGAGCAAAATCAAAGGTTTGCAAGTAGAAGTGTGCTAAGACTTTGTTGTGAGGTTTAAATAGTGTGCAATGTGTACCGTTTTCTATAATAACTTAGCATCAAGAAATGCATACAATCAAATTAAATAGTGGATAGTATTCAAAACTTTCCTTGAACTCTTCTAGTGTAACGCATAGAGGGTAGATCACGTGTGTTTTAATTACGTTTTCCCTATCGCGAACGTCTTTATATTATTGTACCTACAACTTTCAAAAGGAATCGAAACAGAACCTGTTTATTGCTACAGGGGTAGGGTTGTTATCGTGCGAATGTATGTGTGAGCGTGCTTAGCACGTGTATCTTTTGTATAATTAGTGCAATTAGAACACTCGTTTAGAAAAATGCTTTTCTAATCGCCATGAGCGGCAGCTTTTCAGCAACCATTTCGTTAACGAAGGGTTAAAAAGAGTTTTAAGCTGTCTTCAGCTATTGGGTTTTATGTCCAATGCGTACAGATAACAAAATGTGCGTAAGTTTTTGTCCACAGAGAATGAATAGACAACGGATTTGTGCCGATAGTTTCAGATTTTTTCCCTCCCTTGCTTCATACCAGTAAAACCCACACCGTCGGCCTCTCATTAATTGGACAGTGCGTTCACATCCGCTCAGCTAACGCTAGCGACGTGTAACACCGCCGACAGCGCAAGGCCACAACGCGTCTCGAGGACAAATCAATAAGCGTGAGCTTTTTATGCGTTTTGTGCATAGCAACGGTGGTTCACAGTAAATATTTGAAGAAGAAAAAAGTGAACAAAAAATACTCGCAGCTGTTAGGTCACAAACGCACTTTGATCATCACGACGAGCGTTGCGTTTCGAGAGGAACTTGTTCAGACACACAATGGTCGTAAAAAAACTACTGGCCCGTCTATGCAGCATTCGGCGGTGACTCTGACCCCATACTGACAGCTGATTGTCTAGCCCGAAAGGCAGCCTTCATGATCCATGTACGTGGTCTTATTACGCTGCATATATTCAAGAAAACATACGCATCATGCGGTACTCATGAACCCGTTACCCGTGAAGGCAGATCAGTTTTAGTACTGAAAATCAACATGAATCCCAAATATAATTTTTAGGCTGTTTTATATTATTGCATTGAATCAAACTTAAAACTTATAAGCATACATACAACATTCGTAAAAAATTCACCAAATGGCCGAATGTAGGGGAAACTAGGTTTTTTTTTAAATTTGCAACGTTTATTTCAGCCTCAATTGGCATTTACCATCACAGAGCCGTGTATCAAGTTACAAATGTAAAATTATAGTTAATAAAATATGCAATTACGAAATATTAAAATCGCGAACAAAAACTTAACCTAAGCATTTGGGAAACTAGGATGTTCGATAGCAATATTTCAGAGAAAAAAAATTCTACTATATATGATGAAGCGCTTGTTTAAAAATTATCTAGAATTATAATTATGGATTCAAGTTTTCATCGGAATAAAAAAACCGCGTAAAAAACACGTTAATTCGAAAATCCGCATAAATAAAAATCCCGTAATTAAAAAATCTGCGTAAAAAACGCGTTTATTGAAAAATCTGCTTGAAGTGATCCATCAAGAACGGCTCTACGGCCAGTATTCAGAAGTATCCCCTTTGACGGTCTTTCGGAGGGCGGAGGGTTTTTTGTGAAGTCTTTAACTCAATAAGCTCTTAAACGGTTTTGGTTCCCGCGTTCATACGAAAATTCGCGAAAAAGTTTTTGAGCTAACGCGGTAACGTGTAAACAAACCATGTTGTTTCAAAAAATCCGCGTAAAAATGAACCGCGTAATTCAAAAATTCGCGTTAAAAATCCGCGAAAACTCGAAAATCTGCGAAAGAAAACCTTATAGAAAATCCGCGGAAAAAAACTAGACAGTATGTCCAATTTCAAATGCTTACAAGTCAGTTAGTTTTCAATGCATTTTCTTCGTACTCGCAGCAATCGATTGGAAAACCATCTGTGCGTCCGCCCAAATGCAGAAATTTGATTATTCGAACTAATGTTATTGAAACTCCCCCAGCTGGTCTCTAGGTACGATGCTGGTCTTACAAACCAGTCGTCGTAGGTTCGAGGCTTGGCTCGGGAGAGACTGTTAGTGTCAGTAGGATCGTAACGCTAGCTCCGCATTTGTCATGTACACTTACAGTTGGCTGCGAAGTCTGTGTATAATAAACAGAAGTTCGAGTTCCGGATCGGAATGTATATTTATAAGTTAATTTAATCTGCGAACATCGCAACGAAAGATAGGTGTTCCTTTTTTAGCGTAGGACTACATCTTTGTTTGCTATACTAGAGTACATTTTATAAATTGAAAATGAAACTGACAAATGTTGCGTCTGATTTCAACTTGTTCTACAATGTTGTAGCTCCAATAATTATAAGTAACTTTGTAAAAAAAGTTTTTCTCTATCTTTGAAAACAACCGATTTATATTGAAAAAACACATTTTGCGCTCTAACTTCTTTATTTCAAGTTCCACCTTAAAACTGTCTTCAAACGACTTTTAGAGCTTTTTAAGAGAAACAATTTGCAATGCTGATAATGTAAATATCTCAATTCTGCTCAAAGTTATTAATGTTTCTCATCAAAAAACATGCGTTTTTCATATGTTTGTTATTCTTTTTGGGACAAACATAAAAAATATCTCTTGATCCCATTTTGAAGGGCATATTTCACTCTATTAATCAAGGAATTTTTAAAAATATGTTATTTTTTAAATTTGAGTAAATTCAATTTACAAACGTGACAAAAATTTCAATAATTTTATATATTACGCATATAAAAGCACGCAGATTTATTTTTCTGGTATTTTTTCTAATAACAAGAAATAATTACCTTCAATTTGATTCAAAAAGATTGAAAATCGATCAACTGGTTCAAAAGTTATGACTTTTTATACATTAAATACATCGAACACAGTCGTTTTTTATGGTTACCCTATTTCCAAGTTGGTCACGCAAAGTGCTTCAAATGTGTTCAAATCGCAGGGATGAATCTATGTTGAAAATAATCAACCCCGTATTTTTTCGTTGGGTTGTTAGGGGAACTGCGAAATTGAGTGAATTTCTGGTTCAACTGTTACTTTGTGCCCAGTCGAACACCGTTACCGGTCCAATATCGATAACGCAAATTTATCAATGTTAGAACCAGGATATTTTTCGCATTAGGGAAGCACAAATTTTCTTTTGGTGCTTGGGCGGCATTCATAAATTACGTAACGCTCATAGTGGGGAGTATCCTAGAGCGTAACGATTTGTTACACGGGGGAGAGGGGAGGTGAGTTCAGCGTAACGTAACAAAAAGTTTCTGTAGAGACTCTCCAAAATCGAGCATTTTTATCAAGCAAATTCTTCTACAGCGTTACGTAATTTTTATGGGAGGGTAGATGTTGGCGTTACGTTTTGTTACATATGGGGTCCAAAAATTGGCTTTTTTGCGGTACGTAATTTATGGATGTCGCCTTATGACAATCACACAGCAGTATCCAAAGTGTTTTGTTTCGTTTCTCATTCTCGAGTCTGCGTTGCTCCGTTTCATTACAAAAATCTATGCTCAACCTGATATAAAAGACTGCGTGTAGAAAATTCAACTTCATTCTTGTTCTTAACACGATAGCAAGTGGAGCCCTTATAACTGTTGAAGACACAATTACAATTACAAAGTTGATCATCATAAGATTTTTGATTAAAAATCGCTTAAATCATTCAACATCATTGAAATACAATTATTCCCAAAAAATTTAAAACTAAAAAAAATACTTTGAAAATTAACCTTCAATGAAAAAATAATTTTTATTTCTCCATCCTGGACTTTCTAATAAAAGTTTCTTTTTTTATTCGAAAAAAAGAGTAGGAAAGAAATTAACTCGTTTTTTCAATGGAAATTTTGTATGTTGGTGCTGAAGTGGAGATAGATGGGGTACGATTTGAAGTGGTTGACGAATTCGTTTATCTTGGTACGCTTGTGACATGTGAAACGACTAGGAACAGGGCTCTTCTACTACGTAACCAGCTAGGGTCCCGTACCCAAGCAGCAAAATTTGTTTCGATTATGAACTTTGTGCATCACAGCAACAAATTCTTATGCGAAATAAAGTTGCAGTTACATCTCAGTTTCTTATACAATGACAAAGGAGGTGGAGCCAATTGCAACATTTTCGTTGTTTCAACACAAGTTTCAAGAATGAAACCGCAATGTGTATGAACTAATGCATGGAATTTGATAACAACATGGTAAATGCTGCATGGTAAAATTTCAGCTACGAACATGCATCGTAGCAGCAACTAGGGCGCAATAGAAACTTCATGGCGTTGTGGTAAGATTGTAAAATGGCAAATGGTCAGAATGGAAAGATATGTCCGTAGAGCGATTTATCTTCGATTATTTCCAGAAATTTGAGGATTCAACTCCAGTTATCAATTTCTATTCACTTTTCTCGTTTGTACTATTTACGTCATTTACTGTAGAAACACTTGCAAGTTCATGGCTCAGTTTAAAACATTGTTTCCCTTATCATGCTAATGGTTATTACCAGTTTTAATTTTGCTTCTTCAATTCATCAGAACCTCAGCGTGATAATGAAATTCAAAGCAATTTATCACATTTCGTTTTAGAGACCCACACTTTTTGGACGACTTTTAGTTCAAGTACCCAAAAGTTACAACGCAGTAAATAACCTCATCTCAAAAACAAATATTAGGCGAACGATCGAACAAAAGTTGCTGTTACATGGCTTCAGAAAATGACAGCAACTTTTAGAAGTATTTTGTGTGTTTGTTTTTTGTATCTCGCAAGCATCACGTTGGCAACCTATATGCTCCACCCACTAGATCTATTCAGTGAAGGTGAGGTTTTCAAATGCCGTTTACACGTTTCAACAACAAATCCAACCTCGCGAATTACGTTGTTGGTGTGAAGATTTTTGAAGCAGCGATGCAACTTTAGTTGTTGCTTGTTTCTTTACAATTTCATCGTAGTAACAAAAAATGTTTCTTGAAACCTCGGAATTTCATTATTGCATCAAATAATCACAATTTATTTTTTTATTATGTTTCAATTGTTGCTTGGGTAGTTTGCAAACTCGCACAAAACTAGCGCTGTATAGGACGCTGATACTCTCGGTGGACCTCTACGGACATGAAGCATGGAGTTTTTGAGCGTTAAGTTCTGCGATCGATACTTGGCGGTAAATTAGAAGATGAAGTGTGGCGCAGGCGCATGAATCACGAGTTGTACCAAGTATACAAACATGCTGATATAGTGAAGGTAATACAGCGTGGCAAGCTTCAGTGGGCTGGACATGTAGCCAGATTGCCAGACGAAAGAGCCGCGAAAACTATCTTCAACAGAGAACCAGGATGAGGCCGTCGACTTCGTGACAGGCATCGCACTCGGTGAATGTGTGCGGTGGAAGAAGATGCACGATCTGCTGGTATACGAGGAGACTGGAGAATGGCTGCCCAAGACAGAAGAAGCTGGACATCTCTATCTCGTTCGTCCCTAGACCGGTGAACGGTCCGTTAGTCAACAAAGTGAAGTAATTTTGTGTTGTTTAGAATGTTTTGTAGTAAAAATATTTTTTTTGCATTGTACATTTTTTACAAGGCAGCATTAGAAAAGCTGTCTGATAATTCATTATCAGATGCAATAGTTAATGCAATGCCCGGTAAAAACGCTATTTCATGTTTACAGGTGACGCTTAATTATTACCGAGTCTTGTGCCTTTGGAAATTCGTAATCTACCATGTGGTGGTTCGAAGTCGGCCATTTGTGGTTTCAACAATGTTTACTTTGAGTTTTGGCAACAAATCAGCGGTTGAAAAATTTGGATTAGACAATTAGAATGCAGGAATCAGTTGGATAGCGAATGTGTCTTAGCTACAACGCCACTTTTGTCAATCGTACTCTCTTCGATTAGTCGGTGAAACCATTACAGAAGCAAAATGGTAAGTATCACCTTGTGCTTTTGTATTTGTATTTGGTGCAAGATTTTGTAAGATTGTCAAAACTACTAGTTTTCATTAAATTTACTAGATAACCATTGTGTTATGTTTTTCGTACAGTTTTTGTGCGTGATGAGATTTGATCTCATTTTGTCTGAATAATGAGAAAAATTTCACTTCGATTACCATTTTTGGAGCTTATGCGAAGCAAATACCCAACGATTTTTGAACACTGTGATTATCCATTCAAAGTACACTCAATTTAAAATAGAAGTTATTTTACCATTCTATGAAGTTAAAAAAAATTTCTGTGTGTAAAGCCTTTTAAAAACGTAAACAGTTTTGCGTTACTCATTCCTATAATGTTGGTCACCATAGTTTTCAAGGTTTGGTGAATCTTGCATCTTTTCTTGTATTGCGAATAGTATTTGAAAAAGTAATTTCTCTGAAATTTAAAAATTATTTATACTGATATGCAACTCAACTCCCTACTCGAATGAATATGAACATTAGAACATTTATATAGTATTTGTGAATAGTTTTGTCTTCAGCAGTGCGAATATATTATCTTTAATTCCGGCAATTCGTCAAACTTAAATAAGAATAAAGCCAGTAAGAATGATTTCTCTGTTAAATGTCAGTCAAAATCAGCTTATAAATTAAAACGATCAAATAAATTTAACGCGGCTCTGACAAACACTATGACGCACTATCTCCCTAGCTTAAAGTAAATTAAGCACTTCAAACTTTCACTTCTTTTCATATCAGGGATTTCCAGATTCATGAATCATCAATGCTTACGTTTGCGCTTACTCAACTTTAACAAAAATCTCAATTATATTGCATTCTACCAGCCAAGCGCCAGTGCGGTCGACGCTACAATGTTGCGTATCAATATTCTGACCGAAATGAAAAACGAAACGTTCGGTGCGTACACCCGATTGCAGCAACACATTCTAGCTGACCGGGTACAATTACTGAAATCCATCACCAGTATGAAATGCGTGTGCAGTTTGTGACAAACACCATATTTAGTCAGAGCTGCACTTTGAGCGATGTTTTCTGATGAGCGATGTTTCTTGATGTTTTTGTAAACATCGGGCAAAAACTTCCGAACAGAGAATTGGCCTCCGATACAGAAGAAAAATATAATATCAAACAAGGCACATGCATGCATCGTCAGCCGGGCACGTTTGACTTTATGCATTTTTAATTGCTCGTTAATTTCCATATTTTGAGGACACCACGATGGATGACTGCGCGGCCTTCAAGCGGAGTGGAAACGGCAACTCTCATGCCTTTGATTGCAATCACACTGTTCCGCACCGAAACCGGCTGCATTCAAACGCGTGTGGCATGCAGTTGTGACTGTTGCTAAACACAAACGGAAAGGGTAATGGGACCACTTCTCCACAGTCGATTTCGGATCCGGTGAAGTAGTACGGCGCGGTACCACCCTGTCGCGGCGCGGCGTGCGACAGCCTCAACTCAGTAAACACGCCGAAAACTGCTTTGTAGGTCGAATTCGTTTCATGGATGCGCTCGCTTTTTTCGGCAATTGAACTCAATTAGTTTGTCAGTGAAACGACTTACTGTGCGTGTGTTCATATGCAATTTCCGTCGCAATGCTCTTTCGAGCGGTGGTCTTTTCAGGCTTTTCATTGTCCGGTTGCCAACAAAGCGACCGATTGTTCCCACCGGTCGGTCAGTCAAAGCTGAAATCGGATGCATTACACTTTGCTTGATGAAATGGACTTACACCGGACTGCAAGTGTAGCGCCAAAAAGCATTTCGAATGAGGATGTAGCTTTAGTGTGCATTATAGAAAGTGTCTATAACGCAGGGTTCAACGATTGTTTTACGAGCTTCACGTGTGGAGCGAAACAGCTTAATTATCGTAAGCTCGAGCCGAAATGTGCTAAAGAACTAGCGCCAGCACTAATGAGTTTCGGTTCACTTGAAAGAAAGCAAACCAGCATTTCCTGACGAGTTAAAAATAATCAGAAAATAGAATCTGGCAACTCGTAGGAAATAGTTTTTAATGACCGTCTAGCATGAACGAACTTTACTAACTTTCTGTGATGTACGAGAGTGCTTAACAAGAATGTAGGAAGGAGATTTCCCACCTCGATATTTGCTCTGAATATGATTCGACATTCCAATGCAGCACACAGTGCAATTGAACCGCAACTTTTTCGTAGGTGCTTTTTGAGTTTTTGTCGTAAGGTGAAAATTATAAGGAATGCATTCTAAAACTCAAATTGTTTCGTGTTATCTTTTGCATCATTCCAGCTAGCTTATCAGTACAATATTCACGGTGTTGCACCGTCCACAGAGAATGGCCAGTACTGAGTATTTAAGTCAGTGCCTCAAAGCGAACTTACCTATTCAATATTATCGGCGAATCGGTGATATCTGCAAGGAAACGAACAAGGAAAACACTAATGAGTAATTGAAAGTAAATATATAATATTTATTGACTATTCTTGATTATTTATGAACTCAATTTCAATATTTCTCAAAAAATTGCTTGACATTGTAAAAAGTATTTATTGAGTATATTTTCCAAGTTTGGCATTGCTTATTATAGGAAAAATATGTACTATGAACATTTTGATAGTATTGACGATAGCTGTAGGCATGAACATACTTTTCGAGTTGAAGAATTAAATAAAATGATTTCTCATTTCTCCACTTCTTCAAGCATTACCAAAAAATATAAAACCAAACGTTGTGTGCTTCAAAAGTATAATCTCATGTTTCGCTTCCAAAGTTCCTCCTGCCTCTCAATTGGACTCAGTTCCGTTTCGGGATGGCTAATGCGTTTCCAACCATGTAGTCCATTGAGATTATTCTAGTATTTATGAACACCAGAAGTCACTAGGCCCGCAGAATTTCGGCCGTGAAGGTTAAGGGATCGCATATTGCGTGCCATTTCCAGCCAACGACAGTGTACTTTTAATTTCTCTAGTCACACTTTTTTCAACTATAGTAAAAAGTTATTTTTACAGCTTCAGAATCGTTGTGCTTTGCACGCACCGCACAACCGGACACCGAGAAAACCCGTAACATTTCTCAACAGACTATGCAAATTAGGACCGAAGGGTTACTCTTGCAATTATTTTAATGATTACTGAGGTGACTGACTAACGATTCTCGTTGGCAAATTACATCTGTTGGAGTCAGTTCGGAGCAGCATCAAACTTTTACAAAGGCTGGCCATCTAATTTCTCAATTTGCTACATTTGAAGGTATTTAACCAATTAAAGAGTTCAAAAAGAAAAACAGGCTAAGTTTACCCGAGTTGGTAAAAATTCAAAGTAATGGTTTGTTGATACAATTGATTTTTTGAAGCAAGCTTTGAAACTCTGCAATCCATTCAAAGAAAAGGGTCAAAATCAGCCAATAAAAAGCGTGCTCGCTTATCACGGCGACAGTGTCCTACTGTCACAATTGAGCATTACGCCTATCCAGCGACTCTAACTTCCTGGTGCTCCAACTGTCTCCAATGATAGACAATCGGACGGGCAGCGAGGAGCAAGGCAACGCCGGGTGGTTCTCGAGTAAAAACAAAAGCCGAGAACAAAAACATAACTGAAACCAGCAACAGCAGCGATGATATTCCACAATCATCCAACAATCGGGGTAGGAGACCCGACCACCCATTTGTATCCGAACAACAAACCCGGTTCTAAGCCATAGTTAGCGGGTACGGAAAGCTTTGGGCGAGTGGAAAACCCTGACAGGCTGAGGGGAAGAGAGGATGGCGCTAGGTAACAACCCTGCAAGGGTACATTCCCTCTAAGCGCATTCATCGGTTACTTTCACTTTCACTTTCACTGCCACACAACACTATAGTTGGTGGTGGGAGTGTAAGCCTGTAGTGTTTACAACAGGAGCAGTATATGCGTTATCCGTCTATATTCCGGCAGTGCTATACAACGCTCCGGAGTACAACGGGTGACACTCAAAGGTGGCTGAGTCCAAAGCAAGGATGGGCGAGTTGCTATGTAAAATGGGTTCTGCCACACCACGAGGGAGACGGAGCGAAAACATGCGCTGCTTTTTAGTTCAAGAGCAACGCATGCAAAGACGTACGGTCTAGAATAGTATTTACAGCGTGCTATCCGAACTGAATTCATGGAATACGCGTGAGGAGTGGGTGGTAAGCTACTCGCCCGGTTGACTGGATTGTTTTTCATTCATTCGCTATGTATTCCGTCCTGGATGTTCTACCAGTTGTTTCACCCATACAGACCCACACAGCCATCATGCTTTGCAGCGCGTTCCTCGCTCGGGAATCAGCCGGCAGTGTCTGATACGCGTGATACCCAGCGACGAAGTTTGTTTTTCTTTCCGCATCCTCGGCACACACAGCTGCTTTTCCAGTGATGCTCCAGTCGGAAGGCGGGCGAGAGCGGGAGCTCGATGACGGAAACCAAGAGCCGCCAAACCAGGCTTAGAGTGGCAGGTGGAATGAGTCGGTAGCCGAAGGATGACGCGTGTGTCTACGAGCAAGCACCAATACATCGATTGTGGCAACGAAAAAAGATGTATCTCCACTAATACCGCTGCAGAGGCGATAGACACTAACGATCCTTATGTGGTTGGGCGCAGTTGTGTATGTATATGAATGTGTGTTTTTTGTGATTGCAATTTAACGACTGAAATTCGCAGATAGTGAAAGTGATGCAGTGAAAAGCGAACACGGAAGGCAACGGAATCATCGGTAACTGTCCTTGCCATTACATTAGGAAATGCAGTATCTTGTGATGGCTTGTGTTACTGTCATAATTTTATTTCGCTTGTAATGACCATTGAGCTTGTCTTGCTTCGAGTAGATTTGAGAAGAATTCGACCTTTGTTTGAGTTGTTAACTTGAACTATATATTCCGTATTTAGTTTTATTCGGCTGAAACGGAGCTCCAAATCCATTTCTCTGTCATTTCCTCGTTTCGTTCACCGAAACGGAACATGACAGAGATTCAATTCTGTTATCTTCTTCACATGAAACAAATATGAGAAATTTGAACTCAGTAGTCCTGACAAAGGATGTAATGTGTGATAACGCCTTTTCGAACGAAGGCCAGATGAAATTTACATGTTTGGAGTTTTTTGTAAAAATGTTAGTCATGAATATAAAATCAGAAATTTCAATTTATAAGGAGCTACAATGGATTTGTAAAAAAAAAATATTAGTGGCGTAAGACGTCCAACCATAAGGATGCAGGTCTATATTTTTTTCACATCTGAAATGCGAAACGCTTACTAATGTAAGGTTTTGTTCATCTATACCTGAGCCAAATTCGACCCCATTTTCATGCCAAATTCGACCTTATTTTCATGCCAAATTCGACCACATTTTCATAACATAATAACTAATCACGTGTTCGCTTCCCTTGCACAGACATCACAAATACTAAATATAGCCTTTTTACTTTGCAGATGCATAGTTGTCACGTGTTTGGTCGTTTCACGGAAGCTGACTGCGAATGAATGGTGGAAGCAAACTGTGAAAACGGGAAGCAACTAGCTGATAAACTCTGCTTTGTTTATCTTCTTATGCAACAAACAGTACAGACAATAGAAGACAGCTTCCGAGAAGCTTTAGAAAGCAGCAGAATAGATTCAGTAGCATTTACGACATACGACATTAAAAATTTCCATTATTTTTAAATTATGGATTGAAAAATAAAGATAAATTTAACGCAAGTGGTTCATTGCTGCCGCATACCCAGAATCTAAGCGTGTTAGGTCTTCACAGATGTTTTCATGTTCTGTCGTCTATAAAGTTCGGTAAATCATTAAAACCAATTGATGCTGAATTGGGGTTATATATTCGCTTCTATTATTCTTCCTGGACAGTTCTAGTTTTTTGTTTGAAGTTACTTTTATTCACTACTGCCCGACGCACAGTGGGACCAAACTGAAAAAAGACGGACAAAAGTCTTTTTCGACGCTTTAGCATATAGGTATCTTCAGAGAAGTTTTCTAATATACGATTTTGTAATATTTTAGGATATTCGTTGAAATTTTAAAATGCTCAGAAGATTATTGATCGCTAAATTTTCTTTATAAAAATTTAAGTTCATAGAAATCTGAGCTGATCGGTTTTTTAAAATATTTTTTTGTTTTTTCAGAACCAAAATGAAAGGTTTACACATCCACAAAGTTCCGAGAGGTTGCTGCCAACATCTGGTCGAGTTAGTGTGAAATCTGTATACAAGGTCATCAGAAATTTGGTATGATCGAAAAAAATGCTGGGAAAACCATAATACCCTATCATACCCGGCCATGATTTTTCGTACACTTCTAGTGTACACATCATGATAATTTTGGCTGCCACAAATTGCCACTCGTTCAGATATATTAATTGAAAAATGAGTAAAGTTTTGACTCAAAATTAATTTTCTGAGCAAACAATTCGGTATGCGATATTGAAGTCTTAAGAAAAGTTGTGTATCTTGATAATATCAACAACTTTGTAGAATATAATTGATTTTAATGGGGTGTTGACAGAAATTTAACTATAACTCAATGGTCTTACAATTTCAACCCTCGGTGTCTTCGAGAAAAATTCATAAATTTTATAGTTCTACAACTATATGTTGTTGCTTTTATTTTGAATGAATACCCCCTCAATAACATTTTCAACGAATATCTTAAAATATTTAAAATCGTATATCAGAAAACTTCTCCGAAGACACCTATATGCTAAAACGTCGAAAAAGACTTTTGTCCGTCTTTTTTCAGTTTGGTCCCACTGTGCGACGTTTCGGCCAGGGATTTAGGGCTTTTTCAAGGGAAATAGTCTGAGAGGCCAAATCTACTGGCCGAAACGTCGGGCAGTGGTAAAAATCCGTTTTAAAGCTAGGGAAGACTGCGTAGTCGAAATTCAAATTAATAAATCAAAAATTCCCGGTTGAACTACACTTAACAGATTAGATAATGATTTTGTCTTCCCGAAAAAATATACTTTGTGAATTTTTTTTTTTAAGAAACATAACTGCTTATCTCCTGCGCTTAGTGTCTGATAATATCCCAAGCGTCTAGTAATAATAATTTTCTCCTTCCAAAAAAAAATTTAGAAAACAAAATTGTTTTTCTTTTTATAGAAAATTATAAATTTTCTAGATTTTATTCCGCCAAGTTCAAACAAGCATCAATATTTAGCTCACAATGAGTAATTTTCTTAAAAAATAAGATCTTTAAAAAGTGAGTTTTTATGATAGGTAATTCATAACTATTCTCAAATTATTCTTTTCAAGAAGAATTTTTTTTTTCCTGCGCTATACTTTGATAACATCTTACGGCAACAAAAACAGGGGTACAAATTAGAAAACCGAAAACATCGACAATGTATCGAAAATTGTTCACTTTCATATGCTCAAAACTCAGTCAGTTTTCAGCCGATTTCCTCCATTCTTACTGCAATCGATTGGAAAATCATCTATCCATCCACCTTAATGCAGTAAATTGTAGTTTGATTATCACTGTACCTCTTTTTTGAAAATGTGGTGAAAAAGCGCACGTAATGCTTGGGATTTGTCGTAATCTTCACTGATTGTGTGGATATATGTCTGCATTGTTACTATTCATGCATTTCCTGCTATTTGAAGAGTGTTTTTCATGCTAAAATATTAATTGAAAATAAACTGTATTTTTGGCGATTTTTGTTGCATACAAACAATCGGTTCAAGCAGATTCAAAACAACAAGATGCAATACGTAAAGTTTTTTTATTTTGTTCCCAGATTAGTTCTTAAGATGAACAAATATTATAACAATGCATTTCATTGTTATTTTTGCAAGTTTTTCCTCGAAGGCAATGTTAAGTCCCAATAATCTCCACAGCGTATTACAGATTTCCTCTTAACAAAAACCCAAGACATGAAGTAACATGCAAGTTTGAACAATTGCATAAGTCCTATTCCACGTGGACTAGTTTCTGATGATTTTAGACCACCTTCCCTTTCAGTGGATAATCATTCATATATATTCTTGAAATTTTGTATGAATCTTGGACATTCGCCAACATAAACTGTCCACGTAGAATGTGAATGGCTCCCAAATTGCTTTCCATATTTATAAACTCAAGTCTTTTTAGGCTGTTTAATTTAGTGAAAGTAGCAAAATGTTACTCCAAATTCATCAAAATAATGAAGTGATCAAAGTCACCCCGGAATAATGATTGGTGTAAAATTTCTAGAGCATATTTAAAAACAGCAAAATTGCTGCCAAACTTTTGAGGTAGTGACTGAATTTTTCTCAATGCATGCCAGTACTTATTTTAAAAATATTAAACAATATTTTTTTCAGTATATTCTGAAAATATTTAAGATACAGCCAAAAAAGTGATCAAAGTCCCCCTGTTTACGGAACTAAAATTGTACTATTGAAAATTGTTATGCCTTGTGAAAACGCCGATTTCGACCACAGATTGGTCACTTAATACTTGCTTTTCCTATAACGGTCGACAAAATATTATACCTAGTTGACCAGGAATGCAGTCTCTGGGCTAAATTAGAGGCTGCTTCTGTTCGAACCAATCAATTTACTAGTAGATGGCCACTAGGACGGTCCTAACTAAGTAGCAGCTAGTAACAGCAGTAGCGGCAGGAAAAACATGTGTACGCTTCCCTTGCACAGACATCACAAAGGGATAACAAATATCGCCTTTCTACTGTGCATCTTTAATGCTTTCACGTGTTTGTTTTACGGAAGCTGACTGCAAATGAATGGTGAAATTTCGACAACTGAAGAGAGCTCTCCACATGTTAGCTGGCCCCCGACTCCCCACAAGCCTTACCCTGACTCTGAGTACAGACATATCTAGAACGTATTGAACTAAGCTGAGACATATGGTAAGCAAACCGCTGTAACGCCGTAGGGATTTTATAGCGCGTCATATAATTTTAGTAGTTAAAGTGTCAGATTTTGTGCCAAAAATCGTCATTTGAAGGAAGCAGCGAGAACTTAGTTGCGCACCTAATATCTAAAAACCAGTTTTTCAGTTTCAGACCATTTCATAACTATTCAAACCTTCACGCTGGAATCATTTAATTTTTATGTTTTGAATACGAAATAATCATTTCAGATGTTGTTTCTTTTTTTTTTTTTTTTTTTTTGAGAGATTTGTTGACGTTTTCAGTAACTCTAACATTAGCTCCTGATTTAAGAGCCAGTCATTTTATTTGAGAAAGACTTTTTTCCTCTTTACGTACTGCATACAGTTTTATTATGCCCAAGAGACTTTGCTCTAAAAAAACATTCCGCTGCATTTTTCAGGCAAACGAATCGTATATTCTAAGTATATAACTACCGAATCGAGAGTTAGAAACAACCATATAAATATACTGGTTATCATACAAATAGGAGCGAATAGTGATGATACTCCATAAAGATAGAAATAAAATTAGGCTCTTAAAGAAAAATGCTTCTGAAACAGCAAAAATTCCCTAATTGATCCAAAAATTCCTTGATTCTTTCCATGTTTTCCGGATAAACTAAAATTCCAATATGATTTCAGAATTTTCCAGCACCTGGAAGCTACCAGATTAGGGGAAACTGGGAAGACTTGATCCCTTCACTGTATCTCAGGCGAAACAAAATAAGTTGGTTGAATATTCTAGAGAAATGAGCCATTTCACATGAAACCACATAAATATTCATGTTATGAAGTGTCAAGATAGAAAAAACTAAAAAACATATGGGTCATTCAATACGAAGTATACATGCCACTTAGACACGACCATCACAAATTTTGCTCAAATTTGGGGGAATTATTCATCTACTCTCTTTGGAAAAGTCACACTTTTGGTGTTGATTGGAATACCCCCCGCTCTGTAGAACCCCTCTTTTTATTGCAAATTCACGTAATTTATTCTATTTTTTCTTTTTCTTACAATTCATAGACGTAAGATGTCGGAAAATACTGATAGACGATTTTTGAAGAAAATTTGTCTAGGGATCCAGAAAAAATATAACTTTTGACCAGAAGTGTTGCCAGATAATTTATTTTTGTATTTGAAAACTAAATTATATTTTTCGGCAAATACAGCCATTTTTATTTTAAATTTGCTAATTTCATCGTGTTCCTTGGAAAATTTCACGTAAGAAACAACTATCATCCTGAGGAAATATGAGCCGAGATTGGCTATAACATAGATATAACATTTTTACGAAAATAGTTGTGAATTTCGTAATTAATTTGTTTTATAATTTATAGACGTAAGACACCCGAAAAATAGTGATAGGTGAATTTTGAAGAAAATAAACCAAGGAATCCAAAAAAAATATTGTTTTTGATCGGAAGTGTTGCCAGATAGATTACTTTTGTATTTTAAAACTAAATTTGCATTTTTCGGCAAATGCAGCTAATTTTATTTCAAATTTGATGATTACATCGTATTTCTCGGAAAATTTTACATAAGAAACACTTACTACTCCGTGGTAATATGATCCAAATGCGTGACTTTGCAATAAACAGGGGGGTCCCGAAGAGCGGGGTGTATTCCAATCGACAACAAATTTGGGATTTTTCCAAAGTGACAATAGATGAATAATTCACCCAACTTTGAGCAAAATCTGTGATGGTCGTGTCCAAGTTTGTGCTTTCTAGTGGTCACATTGTATGGACTGACCCATATACTAAATTAACAAAAAATCGAATCCAAGCACATCCAAAAGATGTTTTGTTCAAATTCAAGATCCTACATAAACCATTTATGATCATCCCTTAAATATAAATTAAATAAACATACAATATGTAAACTGAAAAAATTGGTGATGTTTGATCTGATTTTTTGTAAACACAATTTGAAAATGAAATTGTTTTACAAAAATGCTAAATATTGCTATAGCTTAACAATTGAGAGGTTTTTTATGATCATTAATCCCTGGTATAGTGTATCCAAAACTACAACTTATTTAGAATGTGTTTTCATGCAAATATAACAATAGCACATCAAGTCTCTCTAGTCTCCCCTACTTTTCGTGGGGGATTTATTATTTGCACTGAACGTTTCGGTAAATTTGAAAAGCAAAATAAAGAAACAAACATAAGATTTAGATCCACAGTTGAAAAATACCCTGTCTTCACTATTTACTTTCCCTACCTTAACACTTTTATTGTTTATCGTTCATCTCGAAATACGAATGCAATAGACTATTGTTCGACAATAACGTAATCTTTCACAGCATGACTAGATGTTCTGCATTCCACAGGAATGAAATTTCCTGCAACTCCTGTCATTTTTCTGAGCAAATCATTTCATCGATTTTTCCGCGTTCGCATTTTCCAACTCATTTCAACGCACTCGTTCGTTAGTCAGGATGCACAGCGAAGCCACATCCGGCAGGATGCCTTCCACTAGAAGCCTAGTTTTGGTTTTCACCCGCAAAGTCGTACACACAGTTACCACACAGCGAAACCCACAAGCAAATACAAACGCACACACACTCAAACACCTAGCAAACCTTTTCGCAGCAAGATGCAAGGCGCAGCACATTTTCGTTGCGTTTTTCCACAGCAGAGGCAGCAGCTGCGATCCACGCGATAGTATTCGCGCAGAAGCAGAAACTGCATAGGTATCGCACCATAACGGCAATAGTGTGTACATACATAGTACTTCGTTCGCATACAGGGTTGATTCAGTGCCTATCATGCAGCACTATTACTGGTGGCTAAGGATTAACTCTCTCTCTATCTTTCCTTTTCTAGCTAGTTCAAAAGTTCAAGGCTTACTCCATTGGATCAACGAGGCGAAAGGAGAAAAACACGACCATGTTCCAGTGATGGTAGGCATTTTGCCACCCATGTAAGTCTATTGAAAAGCTGTCCAAAAAATACTGGCAGCACTATCCAAATCTGTAAAGAGCTGGGATTTTCCGGATTTCCCACTGAATGATGGAACAAGATATCGACAGTAGCAGCAGAACGAGACGGCACCAATAAATATGAGCAAGCAGGTTTTCGATAGACGCCTAGACGTTCGCCGTGCCGTAAGGAAGGGAAACGGTAACGGTTTCCGAAATACGAGGTACACCAGGGACAAATTGCAGCAGGATGAAAGGTTGGCAGCAGTGTGGAGACAAATTAGAAAGTGAAAGTGAATTCCTTGCTTGGATCAAACGGGTCGGTGCATGCGGGTATGTGAGTCAGATGAGATGAGATGAGATGCGGAAGGAGGAGGCGGTATGCTATGAAAGCGGAAACGTGTTTGATGCTCCAGAGGGTTCGGAAAAAAGGGGGCAGCATGGGGAACTCGTTGGTTGTTATATGAAGCAACTTTCGGCTATGTATGACATAAAGCTAGGCGTTCGTTCGGTATAGTACACAAGTTGAAGTGCTGCCCCAGTGGGAAAATATAGCCGATATAATGGCCTGTGACCAGCACCAGCAGCAGTAGCAGCAGCCTGTAGAGCACCGGTAGAGAGCCTACACCGAGTGCTTCGCAAAGAAAAGCGACCAGGGTGGGTGCTGCAGCTAGCTGAAATGCGAAAAATCGATTCTCTCCATGCTGCTGCTGTTTTTGGCATGACTGCGTATAATTTTGGGAACACGGGAAGGAGTTTTCCGTTTTGGTTTCTATGCAACTGATTTCATTTGATTCTTTTTGCAACAGAAAAGCCTTTCATTTTATTTTTGTCCCACTTTCAATAATTTTTTTGTGTTTTCTTTTAAAATTAACAAGTTCGCAGACAAAATAATCCAACCGAACTCAGCTGGAATGAACCTTATTTCTATTGATTTTCTACGACTAATTTATTCATACGAGCCCTTAGCACCTTGAACTAGAAAAGGACAATGACACTAAACATGAACCGCCTTCTACCAAATCGAAAGGAAGGTCGAAGAATGGCGTTAATGAGGCGTACAAATATGTTATCGACTGGTTAGCTGCCATTGATGATAGTGTTGAAGGATATTGTCAACGGTGGTCAGAGCTGCAGGCCAAGCGGTTGTTTCAGCTGTCTCCAAATACAAAACAAAACACAGACAACAGAGAGCTGCAAAGGGTAGCGCCACGAAGCAAACGGGCCACCACTGATGGAGGCGCTTCATCCGTTATGCAGCTCTGGTGAGCGAGTGCTACATATGTTGTGAATTTTATGGTCGCACCAAACGGAACTGTGGCTAAGGAGAATATTGCTAATAAAACCCAAAGTGTTACAGTAATTCTATGTTTTCCTTTTATATCTGCCCTAGTAGCGGAATTGATGAAAATAAACTTGGAATACACTCTATTGAATAAATTTTTACTTTACTACTTAATATTTAAAGGCTATTGTTGACAGCAAACTTCAACAGAAATAATATTCGGAATCTTAAATATTGAATATATTTGAATGCTATTTTAATAAGTACACTGTATATTCTATAAAAAAAATCTATGATAATTGCGAAACATTGACTTAAAGAGATTCTGATAATTTTCAAAGTTGAATTTAAATTAAGAACCATATCAATAATAGAGTAAATAATATTTAAACTACTTTCAATTCCCAAATGAACATCTAACTTAAAGTTAAAAATAAACAAGTCTTTTGAAAGATTGTAAATAGTACACAATACTTAAAAAGTGTATGTTCATCTTTAAACAATTTTCCCGCAAACTAATTCATATTGTATTTTCATATTGCAATTCCAAATATAAAAAATGTTATAATACCAGCCTTTATCCGTAAAGTTATATGCATAACAGACCAAACACACTGAACACCAAACAAACTTAGCAAATTATTCCAATTTCTTTGAATGAAAGTTGGAATTGCACTTGTTTTTTTAACGTAAATTTTAGAAAAGCATGTCTAGTATTATCTAGAAATATACTGATATTCTAAGTAGTAAAATTTGAAGAAATGTTCATCTTTCCCAAAAGAAGCATGTCACGCAAGTTTGCAAATAAATCTAGGCCGAACATTTTCGATTTATCAAAAAATTTGTACAGGTTTTGATGCAGAACTACGTCTCTCAGAAAGTTCTGCAACATAGGGATGAAAAATGAAAATATAAAACGGAAAAAGGGTTAAATATGACCAATTTCAAATGCTAATAAGTCGGTGCATCAGCCCAAAAACAGAAAATTGTAATTCGATTATTCGAACGATTGTGCTATCGAAAATGTTTAAGCCTTGTTGAAACGCAGATTTTTATTATGTTTGCTTTCCCCAGTACAGTCGACAAAGTAAAACACCTAGTAAACCGAGAATGTACTAGAGGCATACCTCGATTATACACATCCTCGATTGTACGCACCCTCGATTTTACGTACTTCGATTTTACGCACATTTTACCTCGATTTTATGCACACTTTTTTCAAACACATTTTTAATTCCAATATTTTTTGTTTGAATTATGCATATTGCAGGATCATGTAAATTAGGCATCTTTCAAAAATGAGGGGCTGTCCATATATCACGTGCAAACTTAGGGGAGAGGTAGGAAGATGTCAACCGTCTATATAATTTTTCGAGAATTTATATGAAAGTTCATCCACGTCAGGTTTTTACGCAGGGAATACGTTCCTAATGTGTATGGGACCTCGTAAAAAACTGAGTTAAAAAATAACGTAGAAAACCGTCCCAAAACGTTTGAACTTTGACTATATATGATAGTGGTCATTCTGAAGGCCAATATACAATGTTATAAATTTTCAGTATTTACACCAAAAATTGTGAATTCTTTTAAAAACTGACATAAAAACTTGTGTCCTAAAACGAAAAACGTGATTGGAATGAGGTCAACACCTTGTGCCGTCTTTGAGTTGTAGAAAAATGTAGGTATTTGTTAGTAAATTAAGGCAATATTTAGAAAAAATCGTCAATAACCAAAAAAACATGAGGGACAACAATTTCTTTGATAAAATTGTTTATTTTGCTATAGAAAACAACATTGTAGAACATTTGAAAAATGTAGAAAATCACTATGACTGTAATATTGAAAAAAATAATTTTTAGTTGCAATGTTCTAAACTCCACAAAATTCTATTGAATAGGCAGATAGAAGTATGGTGTCTTAAACAAAGTTGTGTCTTCTGAAATGTGCTACAACTTCGCCGAACAAAGTGAATTTCATCATGCCAAAGAGAAAAAAATAAATTCGTTTCTGAGTCTGAATTATAGGTGGATTAATTACAAAATTGCAACTTCTATAAAAAGGAGAATAATTATTGGATCAACTTTGCCGAAGACATTACGGCTCTAAAATCAACTTTTATGGGTCAAAATAATTTTGATCACGTTTTGCGGCTTTGGAAACAGTGCGCAATCCTATTACTAATGGATGGCAACTAGGACAGTCCTAGCAGCCGCAGCGGCAGCGATACTGGTAGCAGTGTCAGCAGTAGAGCGACAGTTCCTCTATTAAAAGGTTGCCTTTGTGCGGTAGCAGCATCATCAGTAATAGGTACATCGGCCGGCACTTCCTCCAGTAAAAAGCTGCCGTATTTTGACAACACAAACGTTTGGGATGCAAGCAATCAAAATTTTCAGTGTAAAAACAGCTGTCCACTGTGTTATCAGAAGAATACCTTATTTCCACTGTCTGGAATAGAACAGTGATGCGATCAACATCATATCCAATAATAAATTAGACAACTAATTGTCCTTTTGAGGACAAAATGAAATACTCAATTGAAGAGATAATAGGGTAAACGTTCCATTATTCATCTCAACAGCTTGGCGCACCTATATTCATCTTATTTTTCTCATCTGGCAAGTTTACCGTCCAATTTCCACAAATTTTTGAAAGTAAATCTATTTGCTTCTCGATTTTCTCAAGTGGCTGAATGAAAATATGGTAAAATTTGATGATAAATTGATCAAAAAGGCGTGATGAGATGAATATTAGTACTGAGATGAATATAGGAGCGGTTACCCTATTTGCTTATTAATTCATTAAAACAATGTTGGAACGGCTATAAATTCGACTTCATCTTCATGTCTCAGCACGTACGGAATTCCGATCTTTTCTGATACGCTCAACCCAACAGCTCCTGTTATCTGCTTCCAAACGACTTATTTATGCAAACAACTCTACTATTGAAAATGGTCAAGCCTTGTTGCAACACAGATTTCGATTAATCTGATTGGACGTTTAAGAATTTAATATCTAATAAACCGGGATCGTACTATTTGGGCTATATAAATACCTGCTTCTGCTTAAACTTAAACTTTTACTAGTGGGTGGCGACTAGGACGGTTCTAACTAAGCAGCAACGGCAGCGGACAGCGACAGAAGCACAGTAACCAGTGACTTCCACCAGTGAAAAGTTCTGCCGTATTTTGGCAACACATAAACGTATTAAGGGTGCTGACAATCAAAGTCTGTTGGCCTTCAAATCTTCAGCGTAAGCACAACTTTCCTCTGTGTTATCAGTAGAATGCATCATTCCTACTGTCGAGGGCAGTACAGAGATGCGATCAGCATCATATCCGATATTAAATTAAACAACAAATTGTCCTTTTGAGGACAAATTAAATACTTAGTTGAAGAATTGGAGTGGGTAGTACCAGAAGCGGTAGTGGTTGTAAAAGCGTCAGTGGTAGGTGCAGCGGCATTTTTTTTACACCGTCGCTTTGAGGTTACACACAAAACTAACACAAATGACAGAAGAATTATATGCAAAGTCACGACCGAAAAGTTTAAGTAAAACTACATCGAGCTGTTCATTACAACAAATGAATTGCTGCATTCAAGAGTGATTGCGAATCTTATGAAGTTCTCCGTCAACCTAGCAGTTGTGGCTAGTCGTACAATCATTCTCTTATTTTCTTGTATGCCAAGATCATTTGATTATCGTTATTCAAACAAAATCACTGTAAATTTGAAAAAAACTGAGAACATAAAAAAACACATTTTTAACATTCTCAGACATTACAGCACACATTTTATACAATGCTTACTTGTTGTTTGCACATAAAAATAAAAAAAAAAACTGCATTGTCAAAATATTCATTTACGAAATTTCAAAAAATTTCCCACTCTCACAGCTTTTGACGTAGAACTACGTCTTCGAGGAGGCTTCTGAGAGAAGATGTTATAATTTTTGTCCAATTTCGAATGCTTATAACTCGGTAAGTTTTGAACGGATTTCCTTTATTTTTGCTGCATTCGATTGGAAAGATAGTTATGAGCAAGATCGCGCCAAATCACCGATGGTCGAATATCGACCATTTTTGATTTGAATGAAACTTTGCACACGTATTTGGCTAAGCAAACTGAGCATTTTCCACAGATGGAGCGATTTTTCACACCCATGAGTTACATTCTAAAAGGGCGTATGCCTTTTGGCATAGGTTTTATTCGAAGCATTGTATCCCAGAAACCGTTGGTTGTATAGAAACTGTCTGAGAATGAGTTGTAGGGAATTAAGAATGCACCATAAAAAAAATATACACTGTACAAAAAAAATTTTTTTTGACCAAAAATATTAAAAATAAACATTAAATTTCAAATTAAAAAAAAAGAGTTGATTTTTTTTTTTAAAAAACTTGACGTTAATACGCAACTTTTAAAAAAAAGTCCAGGATGGAGAAATGAAAAATAATTTTTTTATGGTAGATAATTGTTTTTATAAAAATTCTAATTTAAACATTTTTCAAAATATTTGTATTCTGATGATCTTAAAAGATGCAGAGAGTCATTTTGAATCAAAAAGCTCTTGGTAGTAAACATTCTAGAGGCATTGGTTTTCGAGTTATTTCTAATTTAAGCTCGAAAAATCACAATTATTTAGGAAAATACACGTTTCTCTTAATTTGTCCATGGTTCTCCAGCAATAACCATACGTTCATTGGAATGTTTCATCAAAAATATACAATTCATTCTTTGACAACAAAACGATTGGGCGAACGGTTCTCAAGAAAAGAGTTAAATGTTCTAAGTGATATAAATATATATAAGAATCAAATATTTGTTTTCGAGTTTTATTATCTTAGGAATAAATTTTTTTATGACATAGATACTTTACAGAACTAGATTCACCTTATATTTTACATACATCATAAGTTTGCTCGAATGTTTCATAAAAATGTTTTATAAAATAATATGTTTGTCGTGCAACACTACCTACTTGTTTACTTATAATAACTGTTTGTAAAGTACGCAACCAATAACTACTGGGTCACCTATAATATCTGTTTTCGTATATAAATACGATTGCACTACTCCAGATATGTTAGTAACAGTTTGCATTTTGTGAAGATGAATAAAGTGAAAATGGAATCAAGCTTACGCAAATTAAACGAAAACGTTATAGCAAAATTAAAAATATTGAACAGTCAAGCTCATTTCGATATGTCTTTATCAATTTGTGATTCGTGTAGTTATTGGAATGATAGTCAAGTCACCATTCATCCCTTCGTTGTTTACTATTCAGAATCTGGAACACTTAAGAATATCAGCTTCATCATAATATCGGAAGTACTCCATTTTGATACTGTTGCGGTTCAGGTGTTCATTGCCAAATTAATGAGTTTTTTGAAAACAACAATAGAGTTGAAAAAAGCGATATTAATGTCTGATGGAGCTGCCTCACAATATAAAAATAGAAAAAACTTTTCAACAAAATATAACGTCGATGCAGAGTTGCATTTTTTGCGACTTCTCATGGTAAAGGCCCATGCGATGCAATTGGTGGCATATTAAAACGAATGGCAGGAAATGCAAGTTTAGCTAAAGAACATGAACATCCCATTACAAGCGCAAAAAAATTTAATGATTGTAATAAAAATTCATCAAAAATGTCATTTAGTTGGGTATCATATGAGGAATATGAACAAGGAGTAACAGAATGGAGCAATATTTTCAAAAAATCTATAATGATAGCTGCCACACAAAAGTATTACTCTTTTGTTCCGACTTCAGAAAATAAGATACAAACGAAGCTGTTTTCAAAAGATGACGAATCATTTACTGATGATGTATATAAAATATAAGGTGAAACTAGTTCTGTAAAGTATCTATGTCATAGAAAAATATGTTCCTAAGATAATAAAACTCGAAAATAAATATTTGATTCTTATATATATTTATATCACTTAGAACATTTAACTCTTTTCTTGAGAACCGTTCGCCCAATCGTTTTGTTGTCAAAGAATGAATTGTATATTTTTGATGAAGCATTCCAATGAACGTATGGTTTTTGCTGGAGAACCATGGACAAATTAAGAGAAACGTGTATTTTCCTAAATAATTATGATTTTTCGAGCTTAAATTAGAAATAACTCGAAAACCAATGCCTTTAGAATGTTTACTACCAAGAGCTTTTTGATTCGAAATGACTCTCTGCATCTTTTAAGATCATCAGAATACAAATATTTTGGAAAATGTTTAAATCAGAATTTTTATAAAAAAATTAATCTACCATAAAAAAATTATTTTTCATTTCTCCATCCTGGACTTTTTTTTAAAAGTTGCGTATTAACGTCATGTTTCTTTAAAAAAAATAAAAAAAAATTCAACTTTTTTTTTTTTAAATTGAAATTTAAAGTTTATTTTTAATTTTTTTTGGTCAAAAAACATTTTTTTTTGTACAGTGTATATTTTTTCTATGGTGCATTTTTAATTCCCTACAACTCATTTTCAGACAGTTTTCTATACAACCAACGGTTTCTGGGCTACAATGCTTCGAATAAAACCTATGCCAAAAGGCATACGCCCTTTTAGAATTTTACTCATGGGTGTAAAAAATCTCTCCACCTGTGAAAAATGCTCAGTTTGCTAAGCCAAATACGTGTGCAAAGTTTCATTCAAATCAAAAATGGTCGATTAAATTTTCGCGTATTTCCAGACGATTTGAAATGATTTTGCTCTTATGCGACAACCATGCGAAAAATTGTGATTTTATGACCTAAACTTGTGTACTATTGAAAAGTGTCGAGCCATATTTTTAACGCAGATTTCGATCAATCAGAGCTAGAATATTTCCGGAATCGACATGCTGCCGAGAGACCGAAAATCAACTTCAGATGCCATTTTTAAGTTCCCGGCGTTGGCTTGCGGTTTGCGGAAAGCACCTCAAAACTACCCAATACCATCCAACATAAGTAATTGCGGAATCGAGATGATGCCCAGATACTTGAAACCAACTCCAGAGTTCATTTTGGAACCCAAAAAAGTAACTTCCGGTTTCCGGAAACGTCCTAACACCACCCAATATACGTATTTTCGGGGGTGATACACAGAGGCCTGAAATCGACCCAAGACGCCATCTCGGAATCCGAAATGGCAGCTTTCGGTCTCTGTAAAAAGCCAAAAATGGTCATTCCGGAGATGATGTCCAGAGACCGAAAATCGACTTCAGACGTCAATATGAAATTCAAGATAGCGACTTCCGGTTTCCGAAAATGACCGAATACAGTCAAAATGACCAATACTCTTATTTTTAGAATCAAAATGATTCTAAAAATAAGAGTATTGGCCTTTAGCTGGGAATCCCAAAGACTTAAAACACCATTTGAAAAACACTCTAAAGAGTCAAAATACTACCCAATATGATAAGTAATTTGAAACTGATATGATGCACAAGACCTGAAATCGACCGTAGGTGCATTTTTTTTGGAAGGAAAAACGCCTAAAATGACCAAGTACTATCAAAAACGGTTGTTTGTGGAACCAGAATGATGCCCAGAGTTCGAAAATCGACTCGAGGCGCCTTTTTGGATTTAAATTAGTGATTTCCGGTTGCGAGGAAACAGTCGAAAATGATCAAATACCACCTAATGCGAATATTCTCAGAACCGGGATGATATCCAGAAATCAATGCCATTTTGAATTTTTTTACTGCCACTGCATTACATATTTCCAGAGATTTACTTCGTTCGATAAAAGTAAATGACATAAACATACAAGATATTATATCGTAATCTTAGCGTCTATCAGTCAAAAATTATTTAAAAGAAGAAGTAAGCTACGAACTTGTCTCTTGTGATCATTTTTGAATGAAATTACACAAGTAAGAGCCTTATGTAGTTCTACGTCAACCTTGCGGTCGTGGCTTTGTACACAATATTTCTGATTTTATCAAACTTTGACAGATGATAGTGAGCAGTGTTTACTTTATTATAGCTCAATTAACTTTCTAGTGCCCAGTGCCGCCTTTTGATGGTCTTCAGATGAACTTCTGAAAAGCTTCAATAAGAACTTAAAAAATGTTTATAAAGCCTCATGGTGATTTTTTCTAAGTCCGTCTAAAAATTTATTTGGTCACTAGAGGGTTATTTTTTTTAAAGGCGCTTCTTTTAGATATCTATTAGATTTTATTGGAGTTTGCTATAAATTTGCATGAATATTTGATGGTACTCATGGAGCAACATTTGAATAAAAATGTTTATAGTTTATAAAGAATGTATTTGCTGAATGTCTATGCAGGTATTTACTATAGGTATTTGCTGAAAAACGAAGTCGCTTAAGAGAAACAAAACGGTGTAACCACTACAAACATGTGTGTGTCCAACGGAATTGACAAACTCTATCAAATTTCACCCTTAACCGAACACTGCACTTTCACTGAAGCAGTTTTCTCGTTCAGCAAAGTGTCATGTTAAACTAATTCCAACATGGAAACACTTAACTAATTCTTTCACTGTTGGTACTGTTCTGGTACGAGATGCCACAGTGCAAATAAATTTTCCATGTCCTGCAAAGTGAAAACAAATGCTGCCGTCACTCGCATGATATACACCATTTTAAACAACTTTCACCCATTATCTTACCCGCAGGCCGAATTTCCCGTCGTAAGCTTATGCAGGAAAATCCTGCATAACGCGCGTGTAGCTCCAAAACGGCAAAAGGGAACGCAAAAGCGCATTTACATAAAATCGATTTTCCTTCCGCTCTGCCGCTGCTTGCACATACAAATAAAAGTATGCTGTTTATGTGCATGTGCGCTCGTGTACACATTCCTTTTTCTTACGGGAATGCGGTTTTAGCTCGTTTACTGCAGGATTTTGTTCCTCCTTGAAAACGGCTCAAGAGTGCCTTGCTGCTCGCAGCATCGCCAGCGGAATCAAAGGCATTAGCAGCAGAAGGAACACCAACAATAACAAACAGTGCATGCAAGGGGAATTCGCCCCGCGTGAACTCGTAAAAAGACAGGAAAATTCTGCCAGTGCTGCGACGGTACGATTATGTGCAACGTTCGAGTTTCTCGATCGATTTTTCCCTGCCAGTCTTTATGTAACAAGAACGGCAGCAGTTCAGCAGGACATGCTGCGAGAGCAAGCGAAACAGAGATATGGCATACGACGGAAGGCAACCGAAAGGGAAGCAAACCTGGTGGAAAATGCGGCCGTGAATGGTGGTGCGGCAAGCAGAGGGCAGGATGAAGGGCATTCCTTCCGTCGTCCCTGGACCCCTCGTCACTTTGCGCTGCCCGGAGTGTAATAGTCTCCGCAGTTGCAGTTACGTCATGTAAGCGAAAGTGAAAGTGGAATGAGAATATTATATACTTTCACTTTCAATTTTGATATAAATAATTCGTGTCGTTGCAGCTTGTGCCCCAGAAGCGCCCGTGCACGTACACAGTGGCTTATGACGGTCGCAGAGTTCTTTCGAGTTCGCTCGTGCAAATTGAATACTTGTCGAGCATATGGCAATGACAATTATGGAGATGTGTTTCGAGAGGTGGAATAGCTGCGAAATGCGATGATGTGATTTCGAGACGTTTCGAATGTTTGAGCGATTTGTTTTTAGAATAATACCTGGTATAAGCAGTTGGATGTGTGTGCTGCCGATTGTATTTTTTTTTTCACCGCACATGAAAACTAGAATCGAAAATGTACCTGAAAATAAGAAGAAAATATATAAATTAGTATTAATAAGAAAAATATAGAGAAATCATTTAGGACAACCAACGACCAATATCTAGAACCGCCTCGTACAACAACTCTTTCCTAATGCGATATTTTTGCACGACTGCAACAAAGTGTGCCGAATCGTTGCGGAAAACCGGAAAAATCTCACTCGCTAGAAAGTGAAATTTGCACCGTCGCAGTCTGAAGATCAGATCTAGGTTAAATTTATAAATATTCTCATCAGCCGCCACAGCGGAAACCGAATTATTACGCGCGCTTTGCCTGCAAACCAAGCGAGAGTGTCTTACGTAAGCGCCAAAAATGCATTCCCTCTTTTTATCTGCCGGCGCAGGCAAAGCGACCACGACACCAACAAAACTGCGACGCAACACCGCATGCTGCAAACAAACACATTAAACTTGACCATGAAATTCGGTGCGGGGTTGGTCCTGGTGTCGCCCTTTCCTGGGTCCCTCACGGTCCGCCCACCCAGCTCGGGTGACTTAAGTAATAACTTGACAGCAACATTTATCAGCGCACGTCTGTTCTGGTGGGATTCCGGCGAATCAATCCACCTAGAATTACGCTTCAAACCATTTGGATGCTTCTCGAAGCCCATCAGAGAAAGATTACTACTCGCAATGAGTTCGATACTGCTGATACACGAAGTAGCATATAAATAAGTTACAATTCATTTTAATTTTATGATTAAAAACCCTATTTGTTTATCCCTTAAGCTAACTGGATTTTAAGCGCCCGAAACATTCGTTATCCTTTTTCCCGTTCATTTTGGTACATTTGGCATTTTTATCTCTCGCTGCTTCGGAAAATATGTTCATCCCACGGATTATGATAAATTAAGCCTCTAACTGGTAGCCAGGAACTGTTTGCAAAATAGATTAGTTTTTCAACTGGCAACTTCCAGTTTTAGTAAAGCTCTGAAAGATAATTAATTTGTTGTCAACGCTTCCGAAGACAATTGTTGTTGGGTTTTGAGAAGCCAACCCTCCAGGAAGTCCTTAATAAATTTCATTTTTGGCAGATAGGCATAAGATTCTCAATTATAGTTATATTCCGAAACAGTGTTTTCTAATGGTATAATTTAGTTCATACTTAATTCGACTACCTTAAAAATCAAGAGTGAAATCAAAAGAAGATTTTAGCTCTAGATATCACATAAAAACCTCTTCAACCAAACACAAACTGTGTTGCATATTGTAGATCGATCTTTTCTCTAATTGATTAGTTTCGTTGTTCAAAACTACAAGTATAATTGTTAAGCTACAATCAAAGGTTCGATGTCAAGTGATGCCATACGCCATCACTCGCCGAGAATGGATTAAGAATAATGCGTCCGATTTTTTATCCACACATTTACGGTGAGGCTGCTCAAGTTATCAAAAAAAAAAGTTTAAAAAGATTCAAATGGAGATTCCTTCAAGATCATCACCCCACTCTTAAATTGGAACTTGGAAGCTTACGTGATGCAGTAAACATGCTAATTAGCAATTCAGCTAGCATAGCTTCACGCATATTAAAATGTAAGCAACATTATCTTGCTTATTTTTAGCCTCAAATTGAACACATTAACATGAATCTACATAAAACCTCTAAAGTTAGATATTTTAGACATCGAAATATAACCGGTTATATATATGGATTGACAAGTATTAAAATTTCGCAACAGCTAAGGATAAAAAATGCATCCCCGTAATCAAAAATGCATTTCAAAATATCAAACACTGAGAACGAACGGTCGGTCTCTTCATGTTTGAATACAATTTTGTTGACACGCTAAATTGAAAGTTGAATGTTTTAATGATAATTTTTTTATACAAAGGAGTAACTTATTGAAAAGTATACGAAACCACTGCAAACGATTGATAACAAAGTGATAACGCAGTCATAGATAACTCAATGTGGTTCTTGGAAAATGCTCTTAAGAAAACACAACCATAAGTTCTTTTATAAGACTTAAGAAAATCTTTTCAAAAAACTAGTTATTTTTTTATTGAAATAGTTATCACGTAATAATATGTAATTGTTGAAACCGTTTCAAATAATTGATAACCAGATTTAAAAGTAAAAATATGAGACTCAATCATGCTAGAGTTCTTGCATTGAACATGATCAATAATCAGTGCACCGCAGAATGTGTAAATATTTCTTAACAAAATTACCTACACTTATTTTTCCCGCACCTCATCGATATCTTCTTCTCTAACAGGTCTCTTTTAAGAACCGTAACGCACTGCACAAGGCGGCTTGCGACGCGCACCGCACACTCCTCAAACGATACCGAATGCACTCGGGGCCGCAGCGCACAAAAAAGCTCCCAATTTCACATCCACCCGAAGCTGAGCTCCTATTCGCGAACGCAGCAGCGGAAATTGTCGATGCGCTTCTTGCTCGGCAAAAATAAACAAATTGAATTAGCGAGGTTCGCGCGTCAAACAACAAACGCGTCCCGGGAGCCGCCGTCGGTTGTATGTCCGAATGACCAGAAGGTGCATTCACGAGTACGACCGAGTTTCACGAAACGCGAAGATATGTGTCAGTAGGTTCTTGCGCTGCCCGGTGGTGGACCGGTTTGCAGTATGTATTTTTTTCCTATCTGTGATATTCGTGGCGATTGTTGTGTTGGGCTGCCGTTCACTTAAATTAGGTGGGGGGGGGGGGGGGGGGTTAGCTTTGTATCATTTTATTAGTCATTTCCGCCCGAAATTCTTGCAAGTGAAACTCTTCACTGCTGCAGTCCGGTAGATGTAATCGCACAGGCTGTGTATCTTAGGATTTATGGTATGCGACAGCGGCATGGTTCGTACAAAAGATGCAAAGTTTCGTCCAAGTTTCTTAGTCTTCAGTGTCTGGCGGCGGTTGGGTCGTCGTAATGGGAATCCATAAATCACCGCACCGAAAAATGACTGTCACACACTCACTTGTATACGAAAACTACTCACCGTGAAGGTCACATCCATTTTCCGCAGTCGTGCTGACGTTGATAAATGCATCTGGTTAGCTCAGCAAATCGGCATGATTTGGCTCCACCTTTGCACAGAGCGATGGCGCGACGCGACGCAACACGACGTGGCGCTTGTGAGCATTGTGGGTGATAACTCTTCGGTTACGGTGGGCCTAGCGGTGCCAGATATGTGAGCCAATCAATCAGCGCCATGTTTAGTCGATTTGGCCACAAAACTGACTAACTTTTCAACTGTGCAGTACTAACAATATACTTAATACAGGCATTCTAGTTTCAACCCCCAACTCAGCCGACAAACGCACCCAACGGGGGCACAAATTTGGGTGGGTGCAATGAGGGAAATTTCGGCACAACGCGCGTGCTGACCTTGGCCGTTTTTTTGTTTTCGGCAGATACAAGCAGCAACGTGTAAGAAATGTGTTGTTTTTTTCGCTTTCGATGATGACTTTGAATGCATGCGAGAATGCAAATGGTTTACTTTACCGCTCGTGAAGCTGTATTGACGTGCGCACTTCGTCGTTCGCTGTATTTCGACGTTAGCCTTCTCACTTTTTCCAGTGCAGGATATCAGCGGTGCAGTGTGGTTGGAACGAGACGATGCTAGTTTATTGTTGGTCCATGAATGTGCATCCTCCTCGGCTAATACTTATATTTTGGGGGGTAAAAAAATACGATACTGCGCAGCATGGTGGCAAAAACATTTGTTTTGTGATCAAAGGGGCAGCCGTTGCACACGACACCACAGATGGGTTTCTGTCGTTTTTTTATTTTTTCATATTCGGGCTTTGGTTATACTGCTGGTGCAGTAAAACTTCCAGCACTGTTATATCCGATTATTAGCATTTCAAATAACCGAGATGCAATGTGTGAAATATTTCGCTTATTAGTTTTTTCAGATAAACATGAATGATGAAAACAACAATGTTTTTATAATCCTTGTCTTCAATGTCTTCCATTATATATTGTAAATCAGGGCCATTTATTTACATTAGAAAAAATTGTCATGAAACCTTTTAGACTAACTCTTTGTTCCATATCCAGGTTATGCAAAAATTTTCGGAAATCAACGCTTTCTTGTTTCCAGGTATTCAAATAACTTCGTATCTTGCGGATCGCCACATCATGGTAAAAATTGGAGACAACAGATCGCGAAAATTTCATGCTTCTTCCGGAATCCCACAAGGTAGTCACCTCGGGCCTTTAATCTTCATCCTATATTTCAACGATGTGAACTGCCTTCTCAGTCGCCCCAGTCTTTTGCCGACGATATGAAAATTTACGCCAAAGTGAGGTGCTCAGAGGATGCTCTCTATCTACAACATCAGTTGAAAAATTTCGCTAAATGGTGCGACATCAATAGGATGACTCTAAATCCGTAAAATGTTCTGTGATTTCGCTGACCAGGAAAAAGCGACCTGTTATGTTCGACTACCACCTCGGGACAGTGCCGATTAAGCGTGAAGTAATTGTAAAAGATTTAGGAGTGCTGATAGCTAATCAACTCACTTTTAAGGAGCATATCTGCTATATCGTTGCCAAAGCCTCGCGAAATTTGGGAATGATAATGAGAATGGCCAGGAATTTCAGGGACGTGTACTGCTTAAAAAAAACTATATTGCTGATTAGTTCGCTCGACGCTAGAATACTGTTCGGCAGTGTGGAACCCTCAATAATTCAATGGTGCCAACAGAGTCGAAGCAATTCAGCGGAGATTTGTACGTTTTGCTCTTCGACATCTACCTTGGAACGAACCTCACCAGCTCCCCAGTTACGAAAATCGGGCGCAGCTCATCGGCCTTGACTCTTTAAAAGTAAGACGTGATCTTTCACGAGCTATGTTAATTGCTGATACCCTGATGGCGAGAACCGACTGTGCTGTAATATTAGGCAACATCAATCTAAACGTTAATTCCAGAGTCGTTCGGAATAACCTTTTCCTACGAATTCCTTTTCGTCGTACAAATTATGGGGCAAATGGAGCTCTCATTGGACTTCAGCGCGTTTTCAATAGTGTATCTTCCGGTTTCGACTACCATCTACCTCGCTCTAGTATTTGGAGTAATTTTTTAAATATTTTAAGATACAATCATTAGGACCAGATAGAGACTGTTGATGTTGAACGAATAAATAAATAAATAAATAAATAAATAAACTTTTTTTTATTATAAATAGTTACTTCTTTCTGAAACTCAATAATTATCATGTTTATACTTTAAAAATATTGTTCTATGCAATAACAAATTGCAATTAGAATTGGAACATTGATGTAGATCTTTCTTTCTCTCTCTCCCTCTCTCTTTCTCTCTCTCTGCTTCTCTCTCTTTTTCTTTATCTCTCTCCCTGTCTCTCTCTTTCTGTCTCCTTCTCTATCTTTTTCTCTATCTCTTTCTCTCTCTCCCACTCTCTCTCTTTCTGTCTCCTTCTCTATCTGTTTCTCTATCTCTTTCTCTCTCCTTTTGTCCATATCATTCTCTTTCTATCTCTTGTTCTTTCTTTCTCTCTCTCCCTCTCACTTTCTCTTTCTCCCTTTTTCTATCTCTCTCTTTCTTTTTCTCTCTCTGTCTTTCCTTTTTTATATCTTTCTTTTTTTTCTTTTTCTCTCTTTTTCTATTTTTCTCTATATCACTTTCTCTTTCTATTTTTCTCTCTTTTTCTATCTCTCTTTCTCTTTCTCTCTCTCACACACTTTGTATTCCTTTCTCTGTTTTTCTTTTTCTCTTCCTCCTTTTCCTCATTTGATTCTTTTTCCTTTTCTCCCTTGCCCTATTTTCTCTATCTGTTTCTTCTTTTCGCGTTCACTTTTGATGTATCTCTTCTTCTCTCGTCCCCTCGCACTCACTGTCACCTTTTTACCTTTCCAGTTTTCATTTTCCGGATTTTTTTCTTTTTCCTTTTCAGCTCTCCAACCCATATTTTTGCCTTTCTCCTAGAAAGGTATAGCAATCACTTGCAAAACCGAAAGTATAAAAGTGCTCCAAAGGGCCGAATGGCATATATCACTCGACTCAGCTCGACGAGCTGAGCATTTTCTGTATGTGTGTGTGTGTGTGTGTATGTGTGTGTGTGTGTATGTGCAGATTTTTATTCTCACTCACTTTTCTCAGAGATGGCTGGACCGATCTTCATGAAATTAATTGCAAATGAAAGGTCTCATTGTCCCATTAGACCCTATTAAATTTCATTGTAATCGGATTTTTAGTTTAGAGGTTATGTTTCAAAATGTAAAAATCATGAAACATCATTATCTCGAAAACTACACAACTGATTTGAACAAAATTGATTTCAAAAGAACGGGATACCTGAAAAACCGTTAACTTTTGAATTTCATAAAGATTGAACTTGTGGCTCAAAAGTTACGACAAGAAACGTGTTTTGAAGACTACCTAATCTCACTCATGTTTCTCAGAGATGGCTGTACCGATTTTCATAAAATCAGTGTCAAATGGAAGGTCTAGTTGCCCCATAAGATCCTATTGATTTATTTTGCAATCGGACTATTACTTTGCCTGTTATGTTTAAAAATGTGAAATCCAGCTATGAAAAGGAACATATTCCAAAGACTACTTGAACTCACTCACTTTTCTCAGAGATGGCTGACCCGATTTCCACAAAATTAGTGTCAATTCATAAGTCTAGCTGCCTCGTAACACCCTATTGAATTTTACTGTAATCGGACTGTTACTTCGTCTGTAAAGTACCAAAATGTGAAAATCACGAAACTTCATTATCTCAAAAACTACACAACCGATTTGATCAATATTATTATCAGATGAGCGGGCTATTTAAAGGTTAACTGGTGAATTATGATTGAACACGTGGTTTCAAAGTTTGGCTGCCCTATACGTTCCCATTTCATTTGATTATAATTGAACTTAAGCCACCGTTATGTACTAAATTGTTAATAAAACAATGAAAGTCTATTATTTCACATGACTTATTTGAACATAACTAGTGTCATACGAACGAATCATCTCTCAAACTTACAAATAATAAACTTCATAACAATTTGATGTGTGGCTCAAAAGTTATGGAAAGAAAAGAAATTCAAAGACTATTTAAAACTATACCTGCTTTGATTGATATATTTATGTGGCCTCAACATAATTTAAATGTGGTTTTGTACTATTTGAACGTTCCAAAGTCATTGATTCCTTGCGATGTGTTCAAAGTCTGCAAATGCACGACGAATCGGCCATAGGATATGTTCAAAGTCAAAAGACAAATCGTTTGGTTTATCGGTTTTATTGGTTTTATCGAAATGACTACATCCTCGACTTTTGGCTTCTGTACATCGCCCTAATTCTGAATATATTCATATTGGGTGGTATTCGGTCATTTTCTGCAAATTTTCTGGCATCAATCTAACACCGGAAATACCTATATTGGGAGGTATTTAGTTATTTTGGTTGTTTTCCAGAAACTAACAGTGGTCGTCTTTAAATTAAAAATGGTGTCAAGGGTCAATGTTTGGTTTCTATGCATCATCGTCGCCATCGCCATCTTGGATTTCAAAATGGTATTTAATATAATTTCTGGCCTCTGAGCGTCATTCTGGTTGAAAAAACACCCATATTGGGTGTAATTTGATCATTTTCGATTTCAGCTGCTGTGTATCATTCTAGATCCGGAGATACTCATGTTAGACGGAAATCGGCCATTTTTGGCTGTTTTCCAGAAACCACAAGTTGCCATCCTACAATTCATAATGGTGTCTGAAGTCTATTTGTGGCTTCAGTGCATCATTACGACTCCAAAAATACCCATATTGGTTGGTATTTGGTCGTTTGCCGCTGGTTTTCCGTAGCCGAAAGTCGCCATATTAGAATTCAAAATGGTATCTGTGGTCGAATTCAGCTCCTGTGTATATTTCTTGTGGTCCCACTGCACTGGGGCACGGTGTATCGTTGTACTTATCCTACACATGCAAAATGTGCCAAAAACAATATCCAAAATGTTGCCTGAGGTCGATTATGGAACATATTTGTTACCACTAAAAACATTCACCTGCCAAATATGGTTCCATTTAGTTGATTAGTTCGCGATATGTGCAGAAATTTGTGCAGAAACATGTGCTTCCATAAGAGGGAGGGGCGTCGAACCATTATGGACATATTTAATACCCTTTAAAACATCCACATGCCAAATTCGGTTTCATTTGCTTGGTTTGTTCTTGAGTTGTGCAGAAATGTATGTTTCATTTGTATTGGACCCCTCCTTTCCAGAAGAGGGAGGGGTCTCAACTATCATAGGAACCTTTATCGGGACCAAAAACCCCTACATACAAATTTTCACGTCGATCGGTTCGGTAGTTTTCGAGCCTATATGGACCAAACAGACAGACAGACCGGACTACATTTTTATATGTATAGATTACAACATCAATATTTTAGAACCTAAAGAACCTTTTTCTGTGTCTGTCTATGTTAATTACTACCATGGATGGTATTCTTCACGATTTTCTGGGAACTACCCCCAAAAAGTTTTGAATCGATGATATTGCAGAATCCCCAAAAAGTTTAGCAACGCCTGGAATAGAAAGATATTTCGTGTTTCCGAAGACGTTGCGGTCTTCGGTAAGCTTGTTCAGAAGGTCAAATGCTTCTGTATGGTGTGGAATTCCAGTGCAAAAAGTTTAGCTCATTTTGACCTTAACTTCTATCACGATTTTAACTTTCTAGAAAGTTGCGGTCTTCACCAAAGTTGTTTCACTAGGTCAAGGGCTTCTGGTTGGTGGACAATATGAACGCAACTCTCGGTTGTTTTACCCTAAGTTATGTCACGATTCCAACCTTCTATAATATGCGTTTTTCAGCAAAGTCGTCAAAAGCTTCTGGATGACAGACTGTTAAGTATGGATCATTCTTCGCTATGAGACGATAGTGTACACACAATTCTTGGTATTATGACCTTTGCTTATCTCAAATTTCCGACTCCCTAGATATTCAGTAAAGTTGTTGTCTTCAGGAAAGTTGTTGACAAGATTAAAGTCTTCTAGTTCAAGTGGTGGACAACTCAGAGTAGAGTTTTCCCGCTACATGTGAACGCAATTCTTAGTACTTTGATCTGTACTTATCTCACGATTCCGACCTTCTAGAAGATACGGGTTTCAGCAAAGTTGTTAACAAGGTCAAGGGCTTCTGGATGATGGACTGTTTATATGAAACTCCATCACTATGTGAACGCAGTTCTCCGTAACTTATCTCATGATTCCGGCCTTATAATAGAAAGCGGTGGTCTCCAGCAAAGTTGTTCACAAGGTCATGGGCTTCTGGGTGATAGACTGTTAAGCATGGAATTCCAACACTACGTGCCACTAGTGTGCACACAGTTCGTGGTATTATGACCTTCAGAAAAGTTATTCAGGTTATCACAATTCCGACATTTAAGAAATCTGTGGTCTTCAGCAAAGTTATACACAATATCAAGGGCTTTGGTTGATGGACAATTAAGAGCAGATTCCTTCCATTGCGTGGCTCAATTCTGTGTATTTTGACCTCAGCTTATCTCATGATTCCGGCCTTCTGATAGTTTTTCAGTAAAGTTGTTCACAAGGTCAAAGGCTTCTGGTGGAATATTCGCAGCAGAATTCTGACATTACGTGGCGCAAGTGTGAACGCAATGCTTCGTATTTTAGCTTCAACTTATCTCACGATTCCGACCTCCTAGAAAACTGTGGTCTTCAGCAAAGTTATCCGGACCAAGTTAGACAGTCAAGAGAGCTTCGTAGCCGCAAGGTTACAAAGTCCGCTTTGATAAGCGAGTGGTTGTGGGTTCGAATCTTAGTAGAATCAGGCCATTTGGTTGTCAAGAACTTTAACATGGGTTCATTCTCAGGCTCTCCACTACATACCCTTCCTTCAAGCTGAATTCTATAGTACCCTTGCTGACTTTCATCCTAACGAAAAAGCCCCTCTTATAACAAAACTGTTCTGAGTAACGTATAATAGTTCTCTTCAGGGAATTGTGATTATGACGCGGTCTTGGTTGAAGGAACGAGGTTTCGATAAGACTCCTTACTCTTGACAAAAATAGGAGTCCTTCTTGTAATTAACCTGACCAGAGGTGCAGCATTGAATGCCTCTTCAGAGAATTGTGATTGTGACGCGGTGTTGGTAGGAGGAACGAGGTTCGATAAGACTCCTTCCTCTTGACAAAATAAGTCCTTCTTATAATAAAACTGATCTCAGAAATACTTACCCTCTACAGGGAATTGTAATTGGCGATATTGGCAAGAGGAACGAGGTTTCGATAAGACTCCTTCCTCTTGACGTAACAAGTCCCTCTTAGAATAAACCTGGCCAGAGAGGAACGTTAGGTTTAGCCTCAGTTCATGGAATTGTAATTTGGCGAAATTGTTAGGATAAAAAAGAGGCTCGGTATAGCAGAGCAGTAAGCTTGAAATGAAAGGGTAAACTCTCACACACAAGCACGGATATAAATGAAAAAAAAGGCGTATCATTCACTTCAATAGTGATACTGCCAATAATACGAAGTGCGGAGTACAGAAAACACCTGGGCAATATCACAATAGATTAAAATGTCTCTGGTCGCAGTGATGAGTCCACACAGAGGAAAAAAAAGTTAGGCAGTCATCCGGTTCTTGGTATTTTGATCTTAACTTATCATTTGTGAAATAAGTCGTCCTAGAAAACAGTGGTCTTCAGCAAAGTTGTTCACGCTCCTGGTTGGTGAGCAATTAGGAGCAGAATTTTGCTATTATGTGGCGCAATCAGTCATGTTTTGACCTTAATTTATCTCACAACTCTCCTAGAAAGTTGCGGTCTTTAACAAAGTTGCAATTCTCACAGTATAGAAAATTGACCTTCTGAACAACTTTGCTGGACACCACAACTTTCTAAGTTGTCGGAATCACGAAACTATAATTGTTTACGTCAAAAATCAATCATAAATAAAGGATCTCTTTTACTTGAAATTGATTTATTCAACACATCAATCTTTTTGAAGGTCTTCGAAAATTTACTGTATAATATTGCCAGAAAACACAGAATAAGAGTTTTTAGCTTTAAGTTACACCATTTGGGCACCTGCTTGCCTGTTGGTGAATATACCAAATAAAATAAATAAAACAAATCTAGGGTTACTAAAAATACTGCAAGAAAATACTGCAAAGAAAACCACTATCATGATTCATTATTTTTATAGCACTGACTTATAGCATAGCACAGCATAACAATAGCATAACTATTAAGCAAAAATCTTCGAGAACTGTTAAAACGAGGCCTGTAAGTTGCTAATAATTCTCAGTTGACTCACGTTTTGTTTATTAATAACTTTTCCACATTAACAACAACGGTACTACGAGTGAAAAAAGATGCAAGAACTTCTGAAGTAACCAAGTGTAAGTTGTAGGTTTTAGTCGAGTACAACATTCGCTCACATTAGAAATTTCAAAAACACTTCTTAAATTTGAAGTTATGATGAAAATTTTTTTAGCCTCAGTGCCTACATTTTTTTTAACTCTTAACTCTTCATTTCCTTTTCGATTTTGAGTGTTTCAGCCATTTTGGAAAGAAGAAATATAGTTCTCTCCAAATTTGTATAAATTCGTACCAACTTTGTGCCATTCCACGCACTTTTTCAACTGAGCACGAAAACCGCGAAGTACTACGTACTATTTTGAAACTTTTTCTAACATAAAAATTACTGTTGTTACAGTGCTATAAATGGCAAAAAATGCAAAAATTTTTCATGTGACCTAGGTTGTAGCCCCAGTCGAGTGTTTTTAAACTTCATTCGCAACATACATTTCTGTAACCTGTATATTTGAAAGATTCGAAATCATACAGTGGAAATTCAAAAACTTAACGAAATGCCCAGTTGAAATTTTGGTCCAATGCGTGTTGATAATTCCGAGTAACATTTGAGAATCATTCCATTTATTTCTATTTATTTGTTTCAAAACTGAATTGCTTTTCAAACAAATAACCATGATGCCAGCCATAAAATTTTTCACCATATAATAAGTTACTCTTCTGACTGTATAATTCCTAAGTTAGAAACCATTCCTTCCCAATACCATTATTTTTCAAGCTAGTACACTGAAAAAAAACAATTTCCCAAGAAAAACATTTCAACGTGAATTGTGTGGTATAAAATAACCTAAGCACAGTTAGAAAGAAGTGCCAAAATTTATCGCTTATGATAAGAAATCCCACGATATTCCATGCAAATGTAAATGATATTGCACATAATTTTCAAACGAAATCGTCATTTACGCCAGGAGCAACTGAAATTTAAATGAGAAAATAATGCACGTGACATGTAATATTCAATTTTTTTACCGTGAGAAATTATATTATATCATCGGTTCAATCCTAGCCTTGCAATCAGTTAATGCACTTTTTAACTTCGAATTTGTTCTTGAATTATATTTTTTGTGTAATTTTTTTTATTAATTTAGCGCTGATTTCTTTTATGAAAAATAGAGCAAAATAGATTATTTTTATTCACCACATTATTGATCTTTTCCAATCAAGACACTAAAAACATAACAAATGTTTACCAAACATGTTTCAAAATATCATTACTCCTCACCTATCCGTTCTCGTTCTCATCCTACCACTTGGCGATCGAATTCCAATAAGAACCCCAAATCGAATCGACTTAAGGCACTAACGGATGCAACTGAATACGATACGCATATGCATTTGCCACACACCGGTGCGCATCGAAGCGATTGTTGATCTCTGCTCCTTACGTGTTCTCCTTCTCCCAGGAGGAACGCACCTTCTACATGCTCCGTCTTTTTTCTTGCTGCGTTGCTTGCATTCTACTACGCACCCTGCCTGCCGCACCTGTACGTACGCGCTCTGCCTTGTGATCGCGATCAAAGTGAGGCATTCGAGTAGTATAATTACCTTTCTCTCTCTCGCTTTTTATCTATCCAGCTCACGCACTCAGCGTGGCATACAATCTGTTGCATCTCTAATCGTAATCTATTCTCATCATCTTTCTTTCCATGCCCGCTCCATTTTCTCGACGGTGCGTTTGCTGGAGCTACACAGACCTTGGCTTCGACCATTTCATTAACGCATGGTAATCGTGTTTAATTATTTCCTGCATTCAAAGTCGAACCTCTGCCTCACTTTCATGGCTTCATCTTCTATTTTCTGGAACCGAGAGCAAAATAGAGGAAAGGGTGAATAATGCATGCATCTCTTCTGGGCGCACGAGGGGAATTATTTTCCTTGGCCGAGATCAATCTTTCATTTCATCCCGAGCGCTTCGATATGGATCGGGTTCGTCGCTTATGCGTGGCTAGACGTAGGCGATCGATTGACCGGTGGTCGGTACAGGGGTATGTGTGAGTGCCCGTTCCATTATAGGCAGATGAGCGTGCGAGGTGGGAAAACATGAGCACCAATTTGAAACGATCGAAGGTGCTGCTCATGCGGAAAGAAACGTCTGACAGCAGTCCGGTGAATTTTTGGTCTAAAAAGTGCAGCAGTTCAATGGAGCTTGACCGATGCGATCGAGTCGGCGGGTCGGGTCACTGGAGACAGATGGGGAGCACACGAAATTAAGAAACATGAGTTTGAATTTGAATAATGTGTATGTGCTTTCTTTGATGATGATTGATGCACGACCAGAGAAGGAGGAGGTCGGTAAAATTACGGTTAGAGACGTTGACGCCAGAGAATTGTTTGGGTGATCTAAGCTTATACCTTCGAACTATAACTGAGCGATTTCGACTTCTATGCGTTGGTTTTTATTTTTTCTACAGTAGCAACATCGTGAGTCTACTTTTCCACTTACGAACTTCTCGAACATGATTATTATTCAATAATCTATTCTATTACGGTTTGTCGTATAGCAGAGGCTTAAACAAACGGCAAACCTGCATTTTTGTTGTGTGTGGCAACCATCTTCAACGCCGTGTCGCCAGTCAAATTCAATGGAAAAATATCATTGCTTGTGGTAAACGAACCGACACAGACGAACAATAAGCGTGGCGGCTTGGAGTAACGGTGCATCCTTTAGTCACAGCGCGAATCTGCACGAAGCAGCAGCAACATGCAATTATTCCGAACCAGCAACCAGCGCACAGTGGTCCAATAAGGCAAAAAGTGGAACTTAATCCCATAGCGCCTTTCAACTTCATCCTAGCTTAATAGTGTCTTCGGAGAAATTGTTTGTATGAATGACCCGCATAATTGCAAATTAACAAAAAAATATGGAAAGTTTACTATACTAAATAATAAAAAATTAACTTTTTTGTGTTAAGAGATAGAAGAATAGTTCATTCAGCAAAGTTGTAGAAAATTCAAAAATATGAAACTTTGTTGAACAAATGAAAATCCTATCTCTTTTCGGTACAAAGTTATAAAGTACACTACATGGAACTTATTTAAAAGTTAGTTTTTTGTACTTAACTTTTGTTAGTTGCATTCTACACGAAAGTATTGTTCGGAGGAATTGTTACGACACATAAAACTCATATTTTTGCCGAAGACCATATATCTTCAGGACTTTTCCTTACAAAGTTATATCATATTTTAGCTTATTTTTTCGATAACTTCAAGAACGTATAGGTTAAAAAGGGGCAAGTGGAATCATGATGTCATTACTTTTCCTAGAAGTTAAGCTGAAGTACTATAAACTTCTTTAGGTTCCATTTGTCCCAATCCACCCATTTTAAAGTACGGCGAGCATATGTTACAGTAGGTTTTCATATATTAAATATACTAACTTTTTTGTGTTAAGAGATAGAGGAATGGTTTATTCGGCAAATTTTAAGAACATACAAAAATATGAAACTTTGTTGAACAAACAAAATTTCTATCTTCATTGGGAACAGAGTTACAGAGTATTTCATGTAAAAGTTACTTAAAAGTTAGTTTTTTGTATTTAACTTTTGTTAGTTACATTTTACAAGAAAACGTTGTTCTAAAGAAGCATTTGAGCATACAAAACACACGTTTTTGTTGAAGGCCACACATCTCCAGGACTTTTCCTTACAAAGTTATAGCGCATTTCAGCATATTTTTTCGATAACTTCAACAACGTATAGAATAAAGATTAGGTGGATTGGGACGGATGTAACTTATAGTAGTTTTGAGCATTTGAGCTAAACTTTGAGAAAAAGAATTGACATCATGATTCCACTTGCCCCTTTTCCCTTTATACGTTCTTAAAGTTATCGAAAAAATATGCTGAAATGTACTATATCTTTGTAAGGATAAGTCCTGGAGATGTGTGACCTTCAACAAAAACGTGTGTTTTGTATGCCCAAATGCTTCTTTAGAACAACGTTTTCTTGTAAAATGTAACTAACAAAAGTTAAATACAAAAAACTAACTTTTAAGTAACTTTTACATGAAATACTCTGTAACTCTGTTCCCAATGAAGATAGAAATTTTGTTTGTTCAACAAAGTTTCATATTTTTGTATGTTCTAGAAATTTGCCGAATAAACCATTCCTCTATCTCTTAACACAAAAAAGTTAGTATATTTAATATATGAAAACCTACTGTAACATATGCTCGCCGTACTCTAAAATGAGTGGATTGAGGCAAATGGAACCTAAAGAAGTTTATAGTACTTCAGCTTAACTGCAAGTAAAAAAAAATATTGACATCATGATTCCACTTGCCCCTTTTTAACCTATACGTTCTTGAAGTTATCGAAAAAATAAGCTAAAATATGATGTAACTTTGTAAGGAAAAGTCCGGGAGATATATGGTCTTCGGCAAAAATGTGTGTTCTGTGTGTCCCAATAATTCCTCCGAACTACACTTTTGTGTAAAATGCAACTAACAAAAGTTAAGTACAAAAACTAACTTTTAAATAAGTTCCATGTAGTGTACTTTATAACTTTGTACCGAAAAGAGATAGGATTTTCATTTGTTCAACAAAGTTTCATATTTTTGAATTTTCTACAACTTTGCTGAATAAAATATTCTTCTATCTCTTAACACAAAAAAGTTATTTTTTTTAGTTTTAGTATAGTAAACTTCTTATATTTTTTGACAATTTGCAATTATGCGGGTCATTCATACAAACAATTGCTCTGAAGATACTATTAAGCTAGGATGAAGTTGAAAGGCGCTATGGAATTAAGTTCCACTTTTCGCCTCATTGGACCACTGTGCAGCGGCGCAACCCTCCCTTGTTTTCTTTAGCAGTGCACGACGAGGAGAATGGCTGCGGTATGTTATTCATCAGTCCTCGAACAAAAAAGAACACCGAAAATAAGCACATGCACATCCCCTCACCGCCAGTAAGCCTCCATCGCTTCTTCGCCAGCATAGACCTCATAGACCGCATAGAGCAATGAATGCACACACGGAAAAAGGTTCCGCCGACCGACTGGCGTGGGGCAGTTATTATTTCAATTCAGTACCCTGTTTGTTATTATATTCGTAGAAAGAAAAAAAAAGTTCAGCAAGATTTTCGGCATCTCTAATCTCACTAGTGTCTTCAGGGCAAGTCACTTTTATCATTCCTCCAAAATGGAGGACGTTGCGAGGGGGCGGGAGAAATTTAAAGCCACCTCACCAGTTTCCCCTCTAGGCAGAATGAGTCTGGCGGTGTAGTTGCCTGTACCTACCAGCAGCGGTACTAGCTGGTGAAATAGTTGCAACATACATTTCGGCACAACAACAACGGTTGCAGTGTTTCTACATCCGAAAAGAAAACAATGTAAATAAAATAGTGGGAATCGGCTGCCTTTTTTCCGTTGGATCACTTTCCCAGGCATGCATGCATGCATGAAAGCAGCCTGCTCGTAGCGAAGCTAATAGCTAGGGTCACACAGATTGGATGTCTTTGGCAGCAGCTATTTAGTAACAACTGCGGATGGCTTCAGCGTCTAACCGGAAGGTTGAGTTGCCTCCCCATAGATTATCATTGTGCGGAGAGATTTGTCTGTTTATATGAAGCAATCTAAGATAAAAGAAACGGCGAACACCTAAAGATGATAAGCCTATTTCCTTTATTGACAACAAACTGGGGTTTTATATGCGAGACTTGTGTCGAATTTCGAGCAGCAGGGCTAATCCGATAAACCTATTGATTTAATACTTCAAGCGTTCACTAGGAAAACAAATAATTTTCTATCGAAACTTGTAATTGTTTCTTTACCAGATTATGAAGAATCGAGAACTCAATAATATAGAATCTCAAATTCTACACTCGTGTTTTTAAAATTTGATAGATTAACAACAGATAACGTTTTATCAGTATTAACCTGACTTTTGAATTTCACCAATAGGAACACTGATTTCAATCCCCCGAATCTAAACCACTCTCCATAACCAGAAATGATATATGGTATCAAACCCCTTATGCTCACCTAAATGTTTGCAACTTATCGACTACCGTTTCCAGCGAGTAATTTTGTCATAATGTAAGTCCAGTTGTAGTGTAATATGATCAGTATGTTAAGCAAGGATGATGGCCCTGATGATGGTCCCATAAAAGAACCGAAACGTCGGTGATGAGCGAATAGCAATCAACGCTTTTCATTAGACTGCAAGTCAAAATATTGAAAACCCAAAGCTGTCCATGTGGTATGTGGATGGCCCCTCAGTATGTCACAGACACATTAGTTGCAGACAATGAGCTAGACTATTCGTATTTATAACTATAACTATAATAAAATGTTAAAAAGCCAGTAATCTTTAATAAACCCCTGCAATTTTTCCTGAAACTGACAATAATCAGTGGTGAAACTTCGGACAGTATTAAAACAAAGTCGTGCTACTTTTTCGAGATTGCTCATCCGGAAATATACCCAACGTATATATTTATTTCGTCAAGCAAATGTAGACTGAACACAGTTTTAATTACAGTTGTTACTTGCAACGTTTACAGTGTTATCTTACATACTAAACATTATTTCTAGTGTATTTTAGAGCGCTTTTAATTCGTTTTTTCGACATTATTATACCAAGAGCTCCGCAATGTAGATTATACTAACGCATTATGCGATTGACGGAACCATTTACTGCATATATTGTTCTGCATCGTTTATGCAGATTAATGAGCATGCAACGTGCTTCATACGAGGGAAGATGAAATACAGTCCAATTCAAATTGCGAAGCGCGTGTAAAAGGAATTGTTTCTAACCGATTTTACGCGTTCTTCGTCCGCAATCGGTCTTACATATGTCAGAACCAGCGATGCCAGATATATAGATAAATCTGTATTATACAGACTTTCTGTGTTGCGATACAGACATGCATAAGCCTACAGATTTTATACAGACATTTATTATAATACAGATATTACACAGATATCTGATATTCTACATAATCATTTTTCCAGTATACACAAAAAACGAACACAAAAACCGAGAGTCACTGTAGCGGTTGCTGGAAAAAGAGAACTACGAACTGAACACTTTGATGAGCATAGTAATCTTGCGTCTTTGAGAGTGAAATCTTGACAACGGGACTCGAGTCAGGCTATAGAGTTTTCACCGCCCCTGTGGGCACAATAGGCACTACTTTGCCTGCTTCGCTCCCAGTAACAAACAACTCGATCGATTGCCATGCAGGTTATACTGGTATAAAGACCGTTTGTTCTATTCGAAGCATTATCCAACGTTGGAGAATTACTTAAAATGTCCCAAATCTTAAAGGTAGTATTTTTATAACCGCGAGACTTCTGCCATCATGTGTCAGTTTAGCTACATTACACTTTTCTCCGAAACCCTGCACTACCTTACCATTCCCATCCTAACCATAACGACGATTTTTATCACAGGAAAGACTCTTTCTTCTCTGTCTGTTTAATCGACCAACTATGATAGACTCTAACCAGAACAATCAAAACAAGCAATAAAACAAAACAATTTGACAGGTCGACGAATAATTAGGCGTCAATGTATTGGTATTTTTTTTTTTTTCGCAGCGGTATACAGACTTATACAGACATTTTTTTTGTATTATACAGACTTGTCAAAAAAAAAGTCTGGCATCTCTAGTCAGAACCAACTAATAAAGTTCAGTATACTATTCGCTTTATGATGATAGCGTTATAATGTTCTGTAAACGTTAACTCGGTATTTAGGATAACTCCTAAGTCCCTAACAATCTTGCATTTCTTAACAGTTATTATATTACGTTGTTATCATATTACGTTTTATGACAGTGACATGAAGTAGGTTTCCATTGTAGTAAGAGTGGAAAAAATTACCATCTGCCTGGAATTCTTTTGCGTCGCTAAAACTAATTTTTTCCATAAAGAGTTTCATGTCCTCTGCCTTAGTATTTTTATTCAGCTAAGTATTAAGGAAATGCAATCTACACGCAAAAAAAAAGAAACAAAAAAGAAATGGACCCAAATGCGAACCCTGGGGCACCTCAGAGGTGAGAGAAATGGGCTTTGAGAGTTCATCCCTTGTAGGAGCTTATGACCACTGCTACCATTGGTTAGATATATTGTGGTAAGATCATTTTGAGAGTTCATATCGAAACCGAACTATTTGTCTCCGATTCGTTAAATACAATTTAACTTTTTAAGATTGAGAGTAATGGTCTAGGAGCTGCAGGTAATAATTTAG